>NC_092759.1:23030737-23350409 GCF_047496795.1 Chiloscyllium punctatum | reverse complement strand
GCCCTCTGTTTCAGCCCCTCTGTTTCAGCCCCTCTGTTTCAGCCCCTCTGTTTCTCACCCTCTGTTTCACCCCCTCTGATTCAGCCCCTCTGATTCAGCCCCTCTGATTCAGCCCCTCTGTTTCCCGCCCCTCTGTTTCAGCCCCTCTGTTTCTCGCCCTCTGTTTTTGCCCCTCTGTTTCAGCCCCTCTTTTTCAGCGCCTCTGTTTCTCGCCCTCTGTTTCAGCCCCTCTGTTTCTCGCCCTCTATTTCAGCCCCTCTGTTTCTCGCCCTCTGTTTTAGCCCCTCTGTTTCAGCCCCTCTGTTTCAGCTCCTCTGTTTCAGCCCCTCTGTTTCTCGCTGTCTGTTTCAGTCCCTCTGTTTCTCGCCCTCTGTTTCACGCTCTCTGTTTCAGCCCCTCTGTTTCAGCCCCTCTGTTTCTCGCCCTCTGTTTCAGCCCCTCTGTTTCAGCCCTTCTGTTTCAGCCCCTCTGTATTAGCCCCTCTGTTTCTCTCCCTCTGTTCCAGCCCCACTGTTTCTCGCCCTCTGTTTCAGCCCCTCTGTTTCTCGCCCTCTGTTTCTTCCCTTCTGTTTCAGCCCCTCTGTTTCAGCCCCTCTGTTTCATCCCCTCTGTTTCTCACCCTATATTTCTCACCCTCTGTTTCTCGCCCTCTGTTTCAGCCCCTCTGTTTCTCGCCGTCTGTTTCAGCCCCTCTGTTTCTCGCCCTCTGTTTCAGGCTCTCTGTTTCAGCCCGTCTTTTTCAGCCCCTCCGTTTCAGCCCCTCTGTTTCTCGCCCTCTGTTTCTCACCCGCTGTTTCAGCCCCTTTGTTTCTCGCCCTCTGTTTCAGCCCCTCTGTTTCAGCCCCTCTGATTCAGCCCCTCAGATTCAGCCCCTCTGTTTCTCGCTCTCTGTTTCAGACCCTCTGTTTCAGCCCCTCTGTTTCAGCTCCTCAGTTTCAGCCCCTCTGTTTCTCGCCGTCTGTTTCAGCCCCTCTGTTTCTCGCCCTCTGCTTCAGCCCTTCTGTTTCAACCCCTCTGTTTCAACCCCTCTGTTTCTCGCCCTCTGTTTCAGCCCCTCTGTTTCAGCCCCTCTGTTCCAGCCCCTCTGTTTCTCGCAATCTGTTTCAGCCCCTCTGTTTCAGCCCCTCTGTTTCAGCCCCTCTGTTTCTCGCCCTCTGTTCAGCCCCTCTGTTTCTCGCCCTTTGTGACACACCCTCTGTTTCTCGCCCTCTGTTTCAGCCCCTCTGTTTCTCGTCCTCTGTTTCAGCCCCTCTGTTTCACCCCCGCTGATTCAGCCCCTCTGTTTTAGCCCCTCTGATTCAGCCCCTCTGATTCAGCCCGCTGTTTCAGCCCCTCTGTTTCAGCCCCTCTGATTCAGCCCCTCTGTTTCTCGCCCTCTGTTTCAGCACCTCTGTTTCTCGCTCTCTGTTTCAGCCCCTCTGTTTCTCGCCCTCTGTTTCAGCCCCTCTGATTCAGCCCCTCTGTTTAAGCCACTCTGATTCAGCCCCTCTGATTCAGCCCCTCTGATTCAGCCCCTCTCTTTCTCGCCCTCTGTTTCAGCCCCTCCGTTTCAGCCCCTCTGTTTCAGCCCCTCTGTTTCTAACCCTCTGTCTCAGCCCCTCTGATTCAGCCCCTCTGATTCAGCCCCTCTCATTCAGCCCCTCTGATTCAGCCCCTCTGTTTCCCGCCCCTCTGTTTCAGCCCCTCTGTTTCTCGCCCTCTGTTTCAGCCCCTCTGTTTCTCGCCCTCTGTTTCAGCCCCTCTGTTTCAGCCGCTCTGTTTCAGCCCCTCATTTTCAGCGCCTCTGTTTCTCGCCCTCTGTTTCAGCCCCTCTGTTTCAGCCCCTCTGTTTCTCGCCCGCTGTTTCAGCCCCTCTGTTTCAGCTCCTCTGTTTCAGCCCATCTGTTTCTCGCCGTCTGTTTCAGCCCCTCTGTTTCTCGCCCTCGATTTCATCCCCTCTGTTTCAGCCCCTCTGTTTCAGCCACTCTGTTTCTCGCCCTCTGTTTCAGCCCATCTGTTTCTCGCCGTTCGTTTCAGCCCCTCTGTTTCTCGCCCTCTGTTTCAGCCCCTCTGTTTCACCCCTCTGTTCCAGCCCCTCTGTTTCTCGCACTCTGTTTCAGCCCCTGTGTTCCAGCCCCTCTGTTTCAGCCCCTCTGTTTCAGCCCCTCTGTTTCTCGCCCTCTGTTTCAGCCCCTCTGTTTCAGCCCCTCTGTTTCAGCCCCTCTGTTTCTCGCCCTCTGTTTCCGTCCCTCTGTTTCAGCCCCTCTGTTTCTCGCCCTCTGTTTCAGCCCCTCTTTTTCTCACCCTCTGTTTTAGCCACTCTGATTCAGCCCCTCTGTTTCTCGCCCTCTGTTTCAGCCCCTCTGTTTCTCAGCCTCTGTTTCAGCCCGTCTGTTTCTCGCCCTCTGTTTCAGCCACTCTGTATCTCGCCCTCTGTTTCAGCCCCTCTGTCTCTCGCCCTCTGTTTCTCGCCCTCTGTTTCAGACCCTCTGTTTCTCGCCCTCTTTTTCTGCCCCTCTGATCCTCGCCCTCTGTTTCTGCCCCTCTGTTTCTCCCCCTCTGTTTCAGCCCCGCTGATTCAGCCTCTCTGTTTCAGCCCCTCTGAATCAGCCCCTCTGTTTCAGCCGCTCTGTTTCAGCCCCTCTGTTTCAGCCCCTCTGTTTCTCGCCCTCTGTTTTAACCCCCTCTAATTCAGCCCCTCTGTTTTATCCCCTCTGATTCAGCCACTCTGATTCAGCCCCTCTGATTCGCGCCCTCTGTTTCAGCCCCTCTGTTTCAGCCCCTCTGTTTCAGCCCCTCTGTTTCTCACCCTCTGTATCAGCCCCTCTGATTCAGCCCCTCTGATTCAGCCCCTCTGATTCAGCCACTCTGTTTCCCGCCCCTCTGTTTCAGCCCCTCTGTTTCAGCCCCTCTGTTTCAGCCCCTCTGTTTCTCGCCCTCTGTTTCAGATTCTCTGTTTCTCGCCCTCTGTTTCAGCCCCTCTGTTTCAGCCCCTCTGTTTCAGGCCTCTGATTCAGCCCCTCTGCTTCTCGCCCTCTGTTTCAGCCCCTCTGTTTCAGCCCTTCTGTTTCAGCCCCTCTGTATCAGCCCCGCTGTTTCGCGCCCTCTGTTTCAGCCCCTCTGTTTCTCGCCCTCTGTTTCAGCCCCTCTGTTTCTCGCCCTCTGTTTCAGCCCCTCTGTTTCAGCCACTCTGTTTCAGCCCCTCTGTTTCATCCCCTCTGTTTCTCGCCCTCTATTTCTCACCCATTGTTTCTCGCCCTCTGTTTCAGCCCCTCTGTTTCTCGCCCTCTGTTTCAGCCCCTCAGTTTCTCGCCCTCTGTTTCAGGCTCTGTGTTTCAGCCCCTCTGTTTCAGCCCCTCTGTTTCTCGCCCTCTGTTTCTCGCCCGCTGTTTCAGCCCCTTTGTTTCTCGCCCTCTGTTTCAGCACCTCTGTTTCAGCCCCTCTGATTCAGCCCCTCTGATTCAGCCCCTCTGTTTCTCGCCCTCTGTTTCAGCCCCTCTGTTTCAGCCCCTCTGTTTCAGCTCTGTTTCAGGCGCTCTGTTTCTCGCCCTTTTTCAGCCCCTCTGTTTCTCGCCCTCTGTTTCAGCACCTCTGTTTCTCGCCCTCTGTTTCAGCCCCTCTGTTTCAGCCCCTCTGTTTCAGCCCCTCTGTTTCTCACCCTCTGTTTCAGCCCCTCTGTTTCTCGCCCTCTGTTTCAGCCCCTCTGTTTCTCGCCCTCTGTTTCAGCCCCTCTGTTTCAGCCCCTCTGTTCCAGCCCCACTGTTTCTCGCCCTCTGTTTCAGCCCCTCTGTTTCAGCCCCTCTGTTTCAGCCTTTCTGTTTCTCGCCCTCTGTTTCAGCCACTCTGTTTCTCGTCCTCTGTTTCAGCCCCTCTGTTTCTCGCCTTCTGTTCAGCCCCTCTGTTTCTCACCCTCTGTTTCAGCCCCTCTGTTTTTCGCCCTCTGTTTCAGCCCCTCTGTTTCAGCCCCTCTGTTTCTCGCCCTCTGTTTCAGCCCCTCTGATTCAGCCCCTCTGTTTCAGCCCCTCTGATTCAGCCCCTCTGTTTCAGCCCCTCTGTTTCAGCCCCTCTGTTTCTCGACCTCTGTTTCAGCCCCTCTGTTTCTCGCCCTCTTTTTCTCACCTTCTGTTTCTCGCTCTCTGTTTCAGCCCCTCTGTTTTTCGCCCTCTTTTTCAGGCGCTCTGTTTCTCGCCCTCTGTATCAGACCCTCTGTTTCAGCCCCTCTGTTTCAGCCCCTCTGTTTCAGCCCCTCTGTTTCAGCCCCTCTGTTTCAGCCCCTCTGTTTCTCGCCCTCTGTTTCTCACCCTCTTTTTCTCGCACGCTGTTTCAGCCCGTCTGTTTTCGCCCTCTGTTTAGCCCCTCTGTTTCTCGCCCTCTGTATCAGAACCTCTGTTTCAGCAACTCTGTTTCAGCCCCTCTGCTTCAGCCCCTCTGTTTCTCGCCCTCTGTTTCTCGCCCTCTGTTTCACTCCCTCTGTTTCAGCCCCTCTGTTTCTCGCCCTCTCTTTCAGTCCCGCTGATTCAGCCCCTCTGTTTCAGCCCCTCTGATTCAGCACCTCTGCTTCTCGCCCTCTGTTTCAGCCCCTCTGTTTCAGCCCTTCTGTTTCAGCACCTCTGTATCAGCCCCTCTGTTTCTCGCCCTCTGTTTCAGCCCCTCTGTTTCTCGCCCTCTGTTTCAGCCCCACTGTTTCTCGCCCTCTGTTTCAGCCCCTCTGTTTCAGCCCCTCTGTTTCTGCCCCTCTGTTTCATCCCCTCTGTTTCACGCCCTCTATTTCTCACCCTCTGTTTCTCGCCATCCGTTTCAGCCCCTCTGTTTCTCGCCCTCTGTTTCAGCCCCTCAGTTTCTCGCCCTCTGTTTCAGGCTCTGTGTTTCAGCCCGTCTGTTTCAGCCCCTCCGTTTCAGCCCCTCTGTTTCTCGCCCTCTGTTTCTCGCACGCTGTTTCAGCCCCTTTGTTTCTCGCCCTCTGTTTCAGCCCCTCTGTTTCAGCCCCTCTTATTCAGCCCCTCTGATTCAGCCCCTCTGTTTCTCGCCCTCTGTTTCAGCCCCTCTGTTTCAGCCCCTCTGTTTTAGCTCCTCTGTTTCAGCCCCTCTGTTTCTCGCCCTGTTTCAGCCCCTCTGTTTCTCGCCCTCTGTTTCAGCCCCTCTGTTTCTCGCCCTCTGTTTCAGCCCCTCTGTTTCAGCCCCTCTGTTCCAGCCCCACTGTTTATCGCCCTCTGTTTCAGCCCCTCTGTTTCAGCCCCTCTGTTTCAGCCCCTCTGTTTCTCGCCCTCTGTTTCAGCCACTCTGTTTCTCGCCCTCTGTTTCAGCCCCGCTATTTCTCGCCCTCGGTTCAGCCCCTCTGTTTCTCGCCCTCTGTTTCTGCCCCTCTGTTTTTCGCCCTCTGTTTCAGCCCCTCTGTTTCAGCCCCTCTGTTTCTCGCCCTCTGTTTCAGCCCCTCTGATTCAGCCCCTCTGTTTCATCCCCTCTGATTCAGCCCCTCTGTTTCAGCCCCTCTGTTTCAGCCCCTCTGTTTCAGCCCCTCTTTTCCCGCCCTCTTTTTCTCACCCTCTGTTTCTCGCTCTCTGTTTCAGCCCCTCTGTTTTTCGCCCTCTGTTTCAGCCCCTCTGTTACTCGCACTCTGTATCAGACCCTCTGTTTCAGCCACTCTGTTTCAGCCACTCTGTATCAGCCCCTCTGTTTCTCGCCCACTTTTTCTCACCCACTGATTCAGCCCCTCTGTTTCGCGCTCTCTGTTTCAGCCCCTCTGTTTCAGCCCCTCTGTTTCTCGCCCTCTGTTTCTGCCCCTCTGTTTCGCGCTCTCTGTTTCAGCCCCTCTGTTTCAGCCCCTCTGTTTCTCGCCCTCTGTTTCTGCCCCTCTGTTTCTCGCCCTCTGTTTCAGCCCCTCTGTTTCTCGCCCTCTGTTTCAGCCCCGCTGATTCTGCCCCTCTGTTTCAGCCCCTCTGATTCAGCCCCTCTGTTTCTCGCCCTCTGTTTCAGCCCCTCTGTTTCAGCCACTCTGTTTCTCGCCCTCTGTTTCTGCCCCTCTGATCCTCGCCCTCTGTTTCAGCCCCTCTGTTTCTCGCCCTCTGTTTCAGCCCTGCTGATTCAACCCCTCTGTTTCAGCCCCTCTGAATCAGCCCCTCTGATTCAGCCGCTCTGTTTCAGCCCCTCTGTTTCAGCCCCTCTGTTTCAGCCCCTCTGTTTCTCACCCTCTGTTTCAGCCCCTGTGTTTCTCGCCCTCTGTTTCAGCCCCTCTGTTTCTCGCCCTCTGTTTTAACCCTCTCCAATTCAGCCCCTCTGTTTCAGCCCCTCTGATTCAGCCCCTCTGATTCAGCCCCTCTGTTTCACGCCCTCTGTTTCAGCCCTTCTGTTTCAGCCCCTCTGTTTCAGCCCCTCTGTTTCTCACCCTCTGTATCAGCCGATCTGATTCAGCCCCTCTGATTCAGCCCCTCTGATTCAGCCCCTCTGTTTCCCGCCCCTCTGTTTCAGCCCCTCTGTTTCAGCCCCTCTGTTTCAGCCCCACTGTGTCAGCCCCTCTGTTTCAGCCCCTCTGTTTCTCGCCCTCTGTTTCAGCCCCTCTGTTTCTCGCCCTCTGTTTCAGCCCCTCTGTTTCTCGCTCTCTGTTTCAGCCCCTCTGATTCAGCCCCTCTTATTCAGCCCCTGTGTTTCAGCCCCTATGTTTCAGCCCCTCTGTTTCAGCCCCTCTGTATCTCGCCCTCTGTTTCTCACCCTCTGTTTCTCGCCCTCTGTTTCAGCCCCTCTGTTTCTCGCCCTCTGTTTCAGCCCCTCTGTTTTTCGCCCTCTGTTTCAGCCCCTCTGTCTCTCGCCCTCTGTATCAGACCCTCTGTTTCAGCCACTCTGTTTTAGCCACTCTGATTCAGCCCCTCTGTTTCTCGCCCTCTTTTTCTCGCACTCTGTTTCAGCCCCTTTGTTTCTCGCCCTCTGTTTCAGCCCCTCTGTTTCGCGCTCTCTGTTTCTGCCCCTCTGTTTCAGCCCCTCTGTTTCTCGCCCTCTGTTTCTGCCCCTCTGTTTCTCGCCCTCTGTTTCAGCCCCTCTGTTTCTCGCCCTCTGTTTCAGCCCCGCTGATTCTGCCCCTCTGTTTCAGCCCTTCTGATTCTGCCCCTCTGTTTCTCGCCCTCTGTTTCAGCCCCTCTGTTTCTCACCCTCTGTATCAGCCCCTCTGATTCAGCCCCTTTGATTCAGCCCCTCTGATTCAGCCCCTCTGATTCAGCCCCTCTGTTTCCCGCCGCTCTGTTTCAGCCCCTCTGTTTCAGCCCCTCTGTTTCAGCCCCACTGTTTCAGCCCCTCTGTTTCAGCCCCTCTGTTTCTCGCCCGCTGTTTCAGCCCCTCTGTTTCTCGTTCTCTGTTTCAGCCCCTCTGTTTCTCGCCCTCTGTTTCAGCCCCTCTGATTCAGCCCCTCTGATTCAGCCCCTGTGTTTCAGCCCCTCTGTTTCAGCCCCTCTGTTTCAGCCCCTCTGTTTCTCGCCCTCTGTTTCAGCCCCTCTGTTTTTCGCCCTCTGTTTCAGCCCCTCTGTTTCTCGCCCTCTGTATCAGACCCTCTGTTTCAGCCACTCTGTTTCAGCCCCTCTGTTTCAGCCCCTCTGTTTCTCGCCCTCTTTTTCTCACCCTCTGTTTGAGCCCCTCTGTTTCTCGCCCTCTGTATCTCACCCTCTGTTTCTCGCACTCTGTTTCAGCCCCTCTGTTTTTCGCCCTCTGTTCCAGCCCCTCTGTTTCGCGCTCTCTGTTTCAGCCCCGCTGTTTCAGCCCCTCTGTTTCTCGCCCTCTGTTTCTGCCCTTCTGTTTCTCGCCCTCTGTTTCAGCCCCTCTGTTTCTCGCCCTCTTTTACAGCCCCGCTGATTCTGCCCCACTGTTTCAGCCCCTCTGATTCAGCCCCTCTGTTTCTCGCCCTCTGTTTCAGCCCCTCTGTTTCAGCCACTCTGTTTCTCGCCCTCTGTTCCTGCCCCTCTTATCCTCGCCCTCTGTTTCAGCCCCTCTGTTTCTCGACCTCTGTTTCAGCCACGCTGATTCAGCCCCTCTGTTTCAGCCCCTCTGACTCAGCCCCTTTGATTCAGCCCCTCTGTTTCAGCCCCTCTCTTTCTCACCCTCTGTTTCAGCCCCTGTGTTTCTCGACCTAAGTTTCAGCCCCTCTGTTTCTCACCCTCTGTTTTAACCCTCTCCAATTCAGCCCCTCTGTTTCAGCCCCTCTGATTCAGCCCCTCTGATTCAGCCCCTCTGTTTTGCGCCCTCTGTTTCAGCCCCTCTGTTTCAGCGCCTCTGTTTCAGCCCCTCTGTTTCTCACCCTCTGTATCAGCCTCTCTGAATCAGCCCCTCTGATTCAGCCCCTCTGATTCAGCCCCTCTGTTTCCCGCCCCTCTGATTCAGCCCCTCTGTTTCAGCCCCTCTGTTTCAGCCCCACTGTTTCAGCTCCTCTGTTTCAGCCCCTCTGTTTCAGCCCCTCTGTTTCAGCCCCTCTGTTTCTCGCCCTCTGTTTCAGCCCCTCTGTTTCTCGCCCTCTGTATCAGACCCTCTGTTTCAGCCACGCCGTTTCAGCACCTCTGTTTCAGCCCCTCTGTTTCTCGCCCTCTTTTTCTCGCCCTCTGTTTTGCCCCTCTGTTTCTCGCCCTCTGTTTCAGCCCCTCAGTTTCGCGCTCTCTGTTTCAGCCCCTCTGTTTCAGCCCCTCTGTTTCTCGCCGTCTGTTTCTGCCCCTCTGTTTCTCGCCCTCTGTTTCAGCCCCGCTGATTCTGCCCCTCTGTTTCAGCCCCTCTGATTCAGCCCCTCTGTTTCTCGCCGTCTGTTTCAGCCCCTCTGTTTCAGCCACTCTGTTTCTCGCCCTCTGTTTCTGCCCCTCTGATCCTCGCCCTCTGTTTCAGCCCCTCTGTTTCTGGCCCTCTGTTTCAGCCCCGCTGATTCAGCCCCTCTGTTTCATCCCCTCTGAATCAGCCCCTCTGATTCAGCCCCTCTGTTTCAGCCCCTGTGTTTCAGCCCCTCTGTTTCAGCCCCTCTGTTTCTCACCCTCTGTTTCAGCCCCTGTGTTTCTCGCCCTCTGTTTCAGCCCCTCTGTTTCAGCCCCACTGTTTCAGCCCCTCTGTTTCAGCCCCTCTGTTTCTCCCCCTCTGTTTCAGCCCCTCTGTTTCTCGCCCTATGTTTCAGCCCCTCTGTTTCTCGCCCTCTGTTTCAGCCCCTCTGATTCAGCCCTTCTGATTCAAACCCTGTGTTTCAGCCCCTCTGTTTCAGCCCCTCTGTTTAAGCCCCTCTGTTTCTCGCCCTCTGTTTCAGCCCCTCTGTTTCAGCCCCTCTGTTTCAGCCCCTCTGTTTCTCACCCTCTGTTTCAGCCCCTGTGTTTCTCGCCCTCTGTTTCAGCCCCTCTGTTTCTCGCCCTCTGTTTTAACCCTCTCCAATTCAGCCCCTCTGTTTCAGCCCCTCTGATTCAGCCCCTCTGATTCAGCCCCTCTGTTTCACGCCCTCTGTTTCAGCCCTTCTGTTTCAGCCCCTCTGTTTCAGCCCCTCTGTTTCTCACCCTCTGTATCAGCCGATCTGATTCAGCCCCTCTGATTCAGCCCCTCTGATTCAGCCCCTCTGTTTCCCGCCCCTCTGTTTCAGCCCCTCTGTTTCAGCCCCTCTGTTTCAGCCCCACTGTGTCAGCCCCTCTGTTTCAGCCCCTCTGTTTCTCGCCCTCTGTTTCAGCCCCTCTGTTTCTCGCCCTCTGTTTCAGCCCCTCTGTTTCTCGCTCTCTGTTTCAGCCCCTCTGATTCAGCCCCTCTTATTCAGCCCCTGTGTTTCAGCCCCTATGTTTCAGCCCCTCTGTTTCAGCCCCTCTGTATCTCGCCCTCTGTTTCTCACCCTCTGTTTCTCGCCCTCTGTTTCAGCCCCTCTGTTTCTCGCCCTCTGTTTCAGCCCCTCTGTTTTTCGCCCTCTGTTTCAGCCCCTCTGTCTCTCGCCCTCTGTATCAGACCCTCTGTTTCAGCCACTCTGTTTTAGCCACTCTGATTCAGCCCCTCTGTTTCTCGCCCTCTTTTTCTCGCACTCTGTTTCAGCCCCTTTGTTTCTCGCCCTCTGTTTCAGCCCCTCTGTTTCGCGCTCTCTGTTTCTGCCCCTCTGTTTCAGCCCCTCTGTTTCTCGCCCTCTGTTTCTGCCCCTCTGTTTCTCGCCCTCTGTTTCAGCCCCTCTGTTTCTCGCCCTCTGTTTCAGCCCCGCTGATTCTGCCCCTCTGTTTCAGCCCTTCTGATTCTGCCCCTCTGTTTCTCGCCCTCTGTTTCAGCCCCTCTGTTTCTCACCCTCTGTATCAGCCCCTCTGATTCAGCCCCTTTGATTCAGCCCCTCTGATTCAGCCCCTCTGATTCAGCCCCTCTGTTTCCCGCCGCTCTGTTTCAGCCCCTCTGTTTCAGCCCCTCTGTTTCAGCCCCACTGTTTCAGCCCCTCTGTTTCAGCCCCTCCGTTTCTCGCCCGCTGTTTCAGCCCCTCTGTTTCTCGTCCTCTGTTTCAGCCCCTCTGTTTCTCGCCCTCTGTTTCAGCCCCTCTGATTCAGCCCCTCTGATTCAGCCCCTGTGTTTCAGCCCCTCTGTTTCAGCCCCTCTGTTTCAGCCCCTCTGTTTCTCGCCCTCTGTTTCAGCCCCTCTGTTTTTCGCCCTCTGTTTCAGCCCCTCTGTTTCTCGCCCTCTGTATCAGACCCTCTGTTTCAGCCACTCTGTTTCAGCCCCTCTGTTTCAGCCCCTCTGTTTCTCGCCCTCTTTTTCTCACCCTCTGTTTGAGCCCCTCTGTTTCTCGCCCTCTGTATCTCACCCTCTGTTTCTCGCACTCTGTTTCAGCCCCTCTGTTTTTCGCCCTCTGTTCCAGCCCCTCTGTTTCGCGCTCTCTGTTTCAGCCCCGCTGTTTCAGCCCCTCTGTTTCTCGCCCTCTTTTTCTGCCCTTCTGTTTCTCGCCCTCTGTTTCAGCCCCTCTGTTTCTCGCCCTCTTTTACAGCCCCGCTGATTCTGCCCCACTGTTTCAGCCCCTCTGATTCAGCCCCTCTGTTTCTCGCCCTCTGTTTCAGCCCCTCTGTTTCAGCCACTCTGTTTCTCGCCCTCTGTTCCTGCCCCTCTTATCCTCGCCCTCTGTTTCAGCCCCTCTGTTTCTCGACCTCTGTTTCAGCCATGCTGATTCAGCCCCTCTGTTTCAGCCCCTCTGACTCAGCCCCTTTGATTCAGCCCCTCTGTTTCAGCCCCTCTCTTTCTCACCCTCTGTTTCAGCCCCTGTGTTTCTCGCCCTAAGTTTCAGCCCCTCTGTTTCTCACCCTCTGTTTTAACCCTCACCAATTCAGCCCCTCTGTTTCAGCCCCTCTGATTCAGCCCCTCTGATTCAGCCCCTCTGTTTTGCGCCCTCTGTTTCAGCCCCTCTGTTTCAGCGCCTCTGTTTCAGCCCCTCTATTTCTCACCCTCTGTATCAGCCTCTCTGAATCAGCCCCTCTGATTCAGCCCCTCTGATTCAGCCCCTCTGTTTCCCGCCCCTCTGATTCAGCCCCTCTGTTTCAGCCCCTCTGTTTCAGCCCCACTGTTTCAGCCCCTCTGTTTCAGCCCCTCTGTTTCAGCCCCTCTGTTTCAGCCCCTCTGTTTCTCGCCCTCTGTTTCAGCCCCTCTGTTTCTCGCCCTCTGTATCAGACCCTCTGTTTCAGCCACGCCGTTTCAGCACCTCTGTTTCAGCCCCTCTGTTTCTCGCCCTCTTTTTCTCGCCCTCTGTTTTGCCCCTCTGTTTCTCGCCCTCTGTTTCAGCCCCTCAGTTTCGCGCTCTCTGTTTCAGCCCCTCTGTTTCAGCCCCTCTGTTTCTCGCCGTCTGTTTCTGCCCCTCTGTTTCTCGCCCTCTGTTTCAGCCCCGCTGATTCTGCCCCTCTGTTTCAGCCCCTCTGATTCAGCCCCTCTGTTTCTCGCCGTCTGTTTCAGCCCCTCTGTTTCAGCCACTCTGTTTCTCGCCCTCTGTTTCTGCCCCTCTGATCCTCGCCCTCTGTTTCAGCCCCTCTGTTTCTGGCCCTCTGTTTCAGCCCCGCTGATTCAGCCCCTCTGTTTCAGCCCCTCTGAATCAGCCCCTCTGATTCAGCCCCTCTGTTTCAGCCCCTGTGTTTCAGCCCCTCTGTTTCAGCCCCTCTGTTTCTCACCCTCTGTTTCAGCCCCTGTGTTTCTCGCCCTCTGTTTCAGCCCCTCTGTTTCTCGCCCTCTGTTTCAGCCCCTCTGTTTCTGGCCCTCTGTTTCAGCCCCTCTGTTTCAGCCACTCTTTTTCAGCGCCTCTGTTTCTCGCCCTGTTTCAGCCCCTCTGTTTCTCGCCCTCTGTTTCAGCCCCTCTGTTTCTCGCCCTCTGTTTCAGCCCCTCTGTTTCAGCCCCTCTGATTCAGCTCCTCTGTTTCAAACCCTCTGTTTCTCGCCGTCTGTTTCAGCCCCTCTGTTTCTCGCCCTCTGTTTCAGCCCCTCTGTTGCAGCCCCTCTGTTTCTCGCCCTCTGTTTCAGCCACTCTGTTTCTCGACCTCTGTTTCAGCCCCTCTGTTTCTCGCTCTCTGTTCAGCCCCTCTGTTTCTCACCCTTTGTTTCAGCCCCTCTGTTTCTCGCCCTCTGTTTCAGCCCCTCTGTTTCTTGCCCTCTGTTTCTCGCCCTCTGTTTCTCCCCTGCTGATTCCGCCCCTCTGTTTCAGCCCCTCTGATTCAGCCCCTCTGTTTCTCATCCTCTGTTTCAGCCCCTCTGTTTCAGCCCCTCTGTTTCAGCACCTCTGTTTCTCATCCTCTGTTTCAGCCCCTCTGATTCAGCCCCTCTGATTCAGCCCCTCTGATTCAGCCCCTCTGTTTCCCGCCCCTCTGTTTCAGCCCCTCCGTTTCTCGCCCTCTGTTTCAGCCCCTCTGTTTCTCGCCCTCTGTTTCAGCCCCTCTGTTTCAGCCCCTCTGTTTCAGCGCCTCTGTTTCTCGCCCTCTGTTTCAGCCCCTCTGTTTCTCGCCCTCTGTTTCAGCCCCTCTGTTTCTCGCCCTCTGTTTCAGCCCCTCTGTTTCAGCTCCTCTGTTTCAGCACCTCTGTTTCTCGCCGTCTGTTTCAGCCCCTCTGTTTCTCGCCCTCGGTTTCAGCCCCTCTGTTTCAGCCCCTCTGTTTCAGCCACTCTGTTGCTCGCCCTCTGTTTCAGCCCCTCTGTTTCTCCCCCTTTGTTTCAGCCCCTCTGTTTCTCGCCCTCTGTTTCAGCCCCTCAGTTTCAGCCCCTCTGTTCCAGCCCCTCTGTTTCTCGCACTCTGTTTCAGCCCCTCTGTTCCAGCCCCTCTGTTTCAGCCCCTCTGTTTCTCGCCCTCTGTTTCAGCCCCTCTGTTTCAGCCCCTCTGTTTCAGCCCCTCTGTTTCTCGCCCTCTGTTTCAGCCCCTCTGTTTCTCGCCCTCTGTTTCAGCCCCGCTTTTTCTCACCCTCTGTTTCAGCCCGTCTGTTTCAGCCCCTCTGTTTCTCGCCCTCTGTTTCAGCCCCGCTTTTTCTCACCCTCTGTTTCAGCCACTCTGATTCAGCCCCTCTGTTTCTCGCCCTCTGTTTCAGCCCCTCTGTTTCTCACCCTCTGTATCAGCCCCACTGTTTCTCGCTCTCTGTTTCAGAACCTCTTTTTCTCGCCCTCTGTTTCAGCCCCTCTGATTCAGTCCCTCTGATTCAGCCCCTCTGATTCAGCCCCTCTTTTTCTCGCCCTCTGTTTCAGCCCCTCTGTTTCAGCCCCTCTGTTTCAGCCCCTCTGTTTCTCGCCCTCTGTTTCAGCCCCTCTGTTTCTCGCCCTCTGTTTCAGCCCCTCTGATTCAGCCCCTCTGTTTCAGCCACTCTGATTCAGTCCCTCTGATTCAGCCACTCTCATTCAGCCCCTCTCTTTCTCGCCCTCTGTTTCAGCCCCTCTGTTTCAGCCCCTCTGTTTCAGCCCCTCTGATTCAGCCCCTCTGATTCAGCCCCTCTGTTTCGCGCCCTCAGTTTCAGCCCCTCTGTTTCAGCGCCTCTGTTTCAGCCCCTCTGTTTCTCACCCTCTGTTTCAGCCCCTCTGATTCAGCCCCTCTGTTTCCCGCCCCTCTGATTCAGCCCCACTGTTTCAGCCCCACTGTTTCAGCCCCTCTGTTTCTGCCCCTCTGTTTCAGCCCCTCTGTTTCTCGCCCTCTGTTTCAGCCCCTCTGTTTCTCGCCCTCTGTATCAGACCCTCTGTTTCAGCCACTCCGTTTCAGCCCCTCTGTTTCAGCCCCTCTGTTTCTCGCCCTCTTTTTCTCGCCCTCTGTTTCAGCCCCTCTGTTTCTCGCCCTCTGTTTCAGCCCCTCTGTTTCGCGCTCTCTGTTTCAGCCCCTCTGTTTCAGCCCCTCTGTTTCTCGCCCTCTGTTTCTGCCCCTCTGTTTCTCGCCCTCTGTTTCAGCCCCGCTGATTCTGCCCCTCTGTTTCAGCCCCTCTGATTCAGCCCCTCTGTTTCTCGCCCTCTGTTTCAGCCCCTCTGTTTCAGCCACTCTGTTTCTCGCCCTCTGTTTCTGCCCCGCTGATTCAGCCCCTCTGTTTCAGCCCCTCTGAATCAGCCCCTCTGATTCAGCCCCTCTGTTTCAGCCCCTCTGTTTCAGCCCCTCTGTTTCAGCCCCTCTGTTTCTCACCCTCTGTTTCAGCCCCTCTGTTTCTCGCCCTCTGTTTCAGCCCCTCTGTTTCTCGCCCTCTGTTTCACCCCTGCTGATTCCGCCCCTCTGTTTCAGCCCCTCTGATTCAGCCCCTCTGTTTCTCATCCTCTGTTTCAGCCCCTCTGATTCAGCCCCTCTGATTCAGCCCCTCTGATTCAGCCCCTCTGTTTCCCGCCCCGCTGTTTCAGCCCCTCTGTTTCAGGCCCTCTGTTTCAGCCCCTCTGTTTCAGCCCCTCTCTTTCTCGCCCTCTGTTTCCGCCCCTCTGTTTCAGCCCCTCTGTTTCAGCACCTCTGTTTCTCATCCTTTGTTTCAGCCCCTCTGATTCAGCCCCTCTGATTCAGCCCCTCTGATTCAGCCCCTCTGTTTCCCGCCCCTCTGTTTCAGCCCCTCTGTTTCTCGCCCTCTGTTTCAGCCCCTCTGTTTCTCGCCCTCTGTTTCAGCCCCTCTGTTTCAGCCCCTCTGTTTCAGCCCCTCTGTTTCAGCGCGTCTGTTTCTCGCCCTCTGTTTCAGCCCCTCTGTTTCAGCCACTCTGTTTCTCGCCCTCTGTTTCAGCCCCTCTGTTTCTCCCCCTTTGTTTCAGCCCCTCTGTTTCTCGCCCTGTGTTTCAGCCCCTCAGTTTCAGCCCCTCTGTTCCAGCCCCTCTGTTTCTCGCACTCTGTTTCAGCCCCTCTGTTCCAGCCCCTCTGTTTCAGCCCCGCTGTTTCTCGCCCTCTGTTTCAGCCCCTCTGTTTCAGCCCCTCTGTTTCAGCCCCTCTGTTTCAGCCCCTCTGTTTCTCGCCCTCTGTTTCAGCCCCTATGTTTCTCGCCCTCTGTTTCAGCTCCTCTGTTTCAGCCCGTCTGTTTCAGCCCCTCTGTTTCTCGCCCTCTGTTTCAGCCCCGCTTTTTCTCACGCTCTGTTTCAGCCACTCTGATTCAGCCCCTCTGTTTCTCACCCTCTGTATCAGCCCCTCTGTTTCTCGCCCTCTGTTTCAGCCCCTCTGTTTCAGCCCCTCTGATTCAGCCCCTCTGTTTCAGCCACTCTGATTCAGTCCCTCTGATTCAGCCCCTCTGATTCAGCCCCTCTTTTTCTCGCCCTCTGTTTCAGCCCCTCTGTTTCAGCCCCTCTGTTTCAGCCCCTCTGTTTCTCGCCCTCTGTTTCAGCCCCTCTGTTTCTCGCCCTCTGTTTCAGCCCCTCTGATTCAGCCCCTCTGTTTCAGCCACTCTGATTCAGTCCCTCTGATTCAGCCCCTCTCATTCAGCCCCTCTCTTTCTCGCCCACTGTTTCAGCCCCTCTGTTTCAGCCCCTCTGTTTCAGCCCCTCTGTTTCTCACCCTCTGTTTCAGCCCCTCTGTTTCTCGCCCTCTGTTTCAGCCCCTCTGTTTCAGCCCCTCTGTTTCAGCCCCTCTGTTTCTCACCCTCTGTTTCAGCCCCTCTGTTTCACCCCCTCTGATTCAGCCCCTCTGATTCTCGCCGTCAGTTTCAGCCCCTCTGTATCTCGCCCTCTGTTTCAGCCCCTCTGTTTCAGCCCCTCTGTTTCAGCCCCTCTGTTTCTCGCCCTCTGTTTCAGCCCCGCTTTTTCTCACCCTCTGTTTCAGCCACTCTGATTCAGCCCCTCTGTTTCTCGCCCTCTGTTTCAGCCCCTCTGATTCAGCCCCTCTGTTTCAGCCCCTCTGAATCAGCCCCACTGATTCAGCCCCTCTGTTTCAGCCCCTCTGTTTCAGCCCCTCTGTTTCAGCCCCTCTGTTTCTCACCCTCTGTTTCAGCCCCTCTGATTCAGCCCCTCTGATTCAGCCCCTCTGATTCAGCCCCTCTGATTCAGCCCCTCTGTTTCCCGCCCCTCTGTTTCAGCCCCTCTGTTTCAGCCCCTCTGTTTCAGCCCCACTGTTTCAGCCCCTCTGTTTCAGCCCCTCTGTTTCACGCCCTCTGTTTCAGCCCCTCTGTTTCTCGCCCCCTGTTACAGCTCCTCTGTTTCTCGCCCTCTGTTTCAGCCCCTCTGATTCAGCCCCTCTGATTCAGCCCCTGTGTTTCAGCCCCTCTGTTTCAGCCCCTCTGTTTCAGCCCCTCTGTTTCTCGCCCTCTGTTTCTCACCCTCTGTTTCTCGCCCTCTGTTTCAGTCCCTCTGTTTCTCGCCCTCTGTTTCAGCCCCTCTGTTTCTCGCCCTCTGTTTCAGCCCCTCTGATTCAGCCCCTCTGTTTCAGCCCCTCTGATTCAGCCCCTCTCTTTCTCGCCCTCTGTTTCAGCCCCTCTGTTTCAGCCCCTCTGTTTCAGCCCCTCTGTTTCAGCCCCTCTGTTTCTCACCCTCTGTTTCAGCCCCTCTGTTTCTCGCCCTCTGTTTCAGCCCCTCTGTTTCAGCCCCTCTGTTTCAGCCCCTCTGTTTCTCACCCTCTGTTTCAGCCCCTCTGTTTCAGCCCCTCTGATTCAGCCCCTCTGATTCTCGCCGTCAGTTTCAGCCCCTCTGTATTTCGCCCTCTGTTTCAGCCCCTCTGTTTCAGCCCCTCTGTTTCTCGCCCTCTGTTTCAGCCCCTCTGTTTCTCGCCCTCTATTTCAGCCCCTCTGTTTCCCGCCCTCTGTTTCTGCCCCTCTGTTTCAGCCCCTCTCTTTCAGCCCCTCTGTTCCAGCCCCTCTGTTTCAGCCCATCTGTTTCAGCCCCTCTGTTTCAGCCCCTCTGTTTCTCGCCCTCTGTTTCAGCCCCTCTGTTTCTCGCCCTCTGTTTCAGCCCCTCTGTTTCCACCCGTCTGTTTCAGCCACTCTGTTTCTCGCCCTCTGATTCAGCCCCTCTTTTTCTCACCCTCTGTTTTAGCCACTCTGATTCAGCCCCTCTGTTTCTCGCCCTCTGTTTCAGCCCCTCTGTTTCTCGCCCTCTGTTTCAGTCCCTCTGTTTCTCGCCGTCTGTTTCAGCCCCTCTGTTTCTCGCCCTCTGTTTCAGCCCCTGTGTTTCAGCCACTCTGTTTCTCGCCCTCTGTTTCTGCCCCGCTGATCCTTGCCCTCTGTTTCAGCCCCTCTGTTTCTCGCCCTCTGTTTCAGCCCCGCTGATTCAGCCCCTCTGTTTCAGCCCCTCTGAATCAGCCCCTCTGATTCAGCCCCTCTGTTTCAGCCCCTCTGTTTCGGACCCTCTGTTTCAGCCCCTCTGTTTCTTACCCTCTGTTTCAGCCCCTCTGTTTCTCGCCCTCTGTTTCAGCCCCTCTGTTTCTCGCCCTCTGATTTAACCCCTCTAATTCAGCCCCTCTCTTTCAGCCCCTCTGATTCAGCCCCTCTGATTCAGCCCCTCTGTTTCGCGCCCTCTGTTTCAGCCCCTCTGTTTCAGCCCCTCTGTTTCAGCCCCTCTGTTTCAGCCCCTCTGTTTCTCACCCTCTGTGTCAGCCCCTCTGATCCAGTCCCTCTGATTCAGCCCCTCTGATTCAGCCCCTCTGATTCAGCCCCTCTGTTTCCCGCCCCTCTGTTTCAGCCCCTCTGTTTCAACCCCTCTGTTTCAGCCCCACTGTTTCAGCCCCTCTGTTTCAGCCCCTCTGTTTCTCCCCCTCTGTTTCAGCCCCTCTGTTTCAGCCCCTCTGTTTCTCACCCTCTGTGTCAGCCCCTCTGATTCAGCCCCTCTGATTCAGCCCCTCTGATTCAGCCCCTCTGATTCAGCCCCTCTGTTTCCCGCCCCTCTGTTTCAGCCCCTCTGTTTCAGCCCCTCTGTTTCAGCCCCACTGTTTCAGCCCCTCTGTTTCAGCCCCTCTGTTTCTCCCCCTCTGTTTCAGCCCCTCTGTTTCCCGCCCTCTGTTTCAGCCCCTCTGATTCAGCCCCACTGATTCAGCCCCTATGTTTCAGCCCCTCTGTTTCAGCCCCTCTGTTTCAGCCCCGCTGTTTCTCGCCCTCTGTTTCTCACCCTCTTTTTCTCGCCCTCTGTTTCAGCCCCTCTGTTTCTCGCCCTCTGTTTCAGCTCCTCTCTTTCTCGCCCTCTGTTTCAGCCCCTCTGATTTAGCCCCCCTGTTTCAGCTCCTCTGATTCAGCCCCTCTGTTTCAGCCCCTCGGATTCAGCCCCTCTGTTTCAGCCCCTCTATTTCAGCCCCTCTGTTTCAGCCCCTCTGTTTCATCCCCTCTGTTTCTCGCCCTCTTTTTCTCACACTCTGTTTCACGCCCTCTGTTTCAGACCCTCTGTTTTTCGCCCTCTGTTTCAGCCCCTCTGTTTCTCGCCCTCTGTATCAGACCCTCTGTTTGAGCCACTCTGTTTTAGACCCTCTGTTTCAGCCCCTCTGTTTCTCGCCCTCTTTTTCTCGCCCTCTGTTTCAGCCCCTCTGTTTCTCGCCCTCTGTTTCAGCCACTCTGTTTCGCGCTCTCTGTTTCAGCCCCTCTGTTTCAGCCCCTCTGTTTCTCCCCCTCTGTTTCTGCACCTCTGTTTCTCGCCCTCTGTTTCAGCCCCTCTGTTTCTCGCCCTCTGTTTCAGCCCCGCTGATTCTGCCCCTCTGTTTCAGCCCCTCTGATTCAGCCCCTCTGTTTCTCGCCCTCTGTTTCAGCCCCTCTGATTCAGCCCTTCTGTTTCAGCCCCTCTGTATCAGCTCCTCTGTTTCTCGCCCTCTGTTCCAGCCCCACTGTTTCTCGCCCTCTGTTTCAGCCCCTCTGTTTCTCGCCCTCTGTTTCAGCCCCTCTGTTTCAGCCCCTCTGTTTCATCCCCTCTGTTTCTCGCCCTCTATTTCTCACCCTCTGTTGCTCGCCCTCTGTTTCAGCTCCTCTGTTTCTCGCCCTTTGTTTCAGCCCCTCTGTTTCTCGCCCTCTGTTTCAGGCTCTCTGTTACAGCCCGCCTGTTTCAGCCCCTCCGTTTCAGCCCCACTGTTTCTCGCCCTCTGTTTCTCGCCCGCTGTTTCAGCCCATTTGTTTCTCGCCCTCTGTTTCAGCCCCTCTGTTTCAGCACCTCTGATTCAGCCCCTCTGATTCAGCCCCTCTGTTTCTCGCCCTCTGTTTCAGCCCCTCTGTTTCAGCCCCTCTGTTTCAGCTCCTCTGTTTCAGCCCCTCTGTTTCTCGCCCTCTGTTTCAGCCCCTCTGTTTCTCGCACTCTGTGTCAGCCCCTCTGTTTCTCGCCCTCTGTTTCAGCCCCTCTGTTTCAGCCCCTCTGTTTCAGCCCCTCTGTTTCTCGCCCTCTGTTTCAGCCCCGCTTTTTCTCACCCTCTGTTTCAGCCACTCTGATTCAGCCCCTCTGTTTCTCGCCCTCTGTTTCAGCCCCTCTGATTCAGCCCCTCTGTTTCAGCCCCTCTGAATCAGCCCCACTGATTCAGCCCCTCTGCTTCAGCCCCTCTGTTTCAGCCCCTCTGTTTCAGCCCCTCTGTTTCTCACCCTCTGTTTCAGCCCCTCTGATTCAGCCCCTCTGATTCAGCCCCTCTGATTCAGCCCCTCTGATTCAGCCCCTCTGTTTCCCGCCCCTCTGTTTCAGCCCCTCTGTTTCAGCCCCTCTGTTTCAGCCCCACTGATTCAGCCCCTCTGTTTCAGCCCCTGTGTTTCACGCCCTCTGTTTCAGCCCCTCTGTTTCTCGCCCCCTGTTACAGCCCCCCTGTTTCTCGCCCTCTGTTTCAGCCCCTCTGATTCAGCCCCTCTGATTCAGCCCCTGTGTTTCAGCCCCTCTGTTTCAGCCCCTCTGTTTCAGCCCCTCTGTTTCTCGTCCTCTGTTTCTCACCCTCTGTTTCTCGCCCTCTGTTTCAGTCCCTCTGTTTCTCGCCCTCTGTTTCAGCCCCTCTGTTTCTCGCCCTCTGTTTCAGCCCCTCTGATTCAGGCCCTCTGTTTCAGCCCCTCTGATTCAGCCCCTCTCTTTCTCGCCCTCTGTTTCAGCCCCTCTGTTTCTCACCCTCTGTTTCAGCCCCTCTGTTTCTCGCCCTCTGTTTCAGCCCCTCTGTTTCAGCCGCTCTGTTTCAGCCCCTCTTTTTCAGCCCCTCTGTTTCTCACCCTCTGTTTCAGCCCCTCTGTTTCACCCCCTCTGATTCAGCCCCTCTGATTCTCGCCGTCAGTTTCAGCCCCTCTGTATCTCGCCCTCTGTTTCAGCCCCTCTGTTTCAGCCCCTCTGTTTCAGCCCCTCTGTTTCTCGCCCTCTGTTTCAGCCCCGCTTTTTCTCACCCTCTGTTTCAGCCACTCTGATTCAGCCCCTCTGTTTCTCGCCCTCTGTTTCAGCCCCTCTGATTCAGCCCCTCTGTTTCAGCCCCTCTGAATCAGCCCCACTGATTCAGCCCCTCTGTTTCAGCCCCTCTGTTTCAGCCCCTCTGTTTCAGCCCCTCTGTTTCTCACCCTCTGTTTCAGCCCCTCTGATTCAGCCCCTCTGATTCAGCCCCTCTGATTCAGCCCCTCTGATTCAGCCCCTCTGTTTCCCGCCCCTCTGTTTCCCGCCCCTCTGTTTCAGCCCCTCTGTTTCAGCCCCACTGTTTCAGCCCCTCTGTTTCAGCCCCTCTGTTTCACGCCCTCTGTTTCAGCCCCTCTGTTTCTCGCCCCCTGTTACAGCCCCTCTGTTTCTCGCCCTCTGTTTCAGCCCCTCTGATTCAGCCCCTCTGATTCAGCCCCTGTGTTTCAGCCCCTCTGTTTCAGCCCCTCTGTTTCAGCCCCTCTGTTTCTCGCCCTCTGTTTCTCACCCTCTGTTTCTCGCCCTCTGTTTCAGTCCCTCTGTTTCTCGCCCTCTGTTTCAGCCCCTCTGTTTCTCGCCCTCTGTTTCAGCCCCTCTGATTCAGCCCCTCTGTTTCAGCCCCTCTGATTCAGCCCCTCTCTTTCTCGCCCTCTGTTTCAGCCCCTCTGTTTCAGCCCCTCTGTTTCAGCCCCTCTGTTCCAGCCCCTCTGTTTCTCACCCTCTGTTTCAGCCCCTCTGTTTCTCGCCCTCTGTTTCAGCCCCTCTGTTTCAGCCCCTCTGTTTCAGCCCCTCTGTTTCTCACCCTCTGTTTCAGCCCCTCTGTTTCAGCCCCTCTGATTCAGCCCCTCTGATTCTCGCCGTCAGTTTCAGCCCCTCTGTATCTCGCCCTCTGTTTCAGCCCCTCTGTTTCAGCCCCTCTGTTTCTCGCCCTCTGTTTCAGCCCCTCTGTTTCTCGCCCTCTGTTTCAGCCCCTCTGATTCAGTCCCTCTGTTTCAGCCCCTCTGATTCAGCCCCTCTCTTTCTCGCCCTCTGTTTCAGCCCCTCTGTTTCAGCCCCTCTGTTTCAGCCCCTCTGTTTCTCACCCTCTGTTTCAGCCCCTCTGTTTCTCGCCCTCTGTTTCAGCCCCTCTGTTTCAGCCCCTCTGTTTCAGCCCCTCTGTTTCTCGCCCTCTGTTTCAGCCCCTCTGTTTCTCGCCCTCTGTTTCAGCCCCTCTGTTTCCGCCCGTCTGTTTCAGCCACTCTGTTTCTCGCCCTCTGATTCAGCCCCTCTTTTTCTCACCCTCTGTTTTAGCCACTCTGATTCAGCCCCTCTGTTTCTCGCCCTCTGTTTCAGCCCCTCTGTTTCTCGCCCTCTGTTTCAGTCCCTCTGTTTCTCGCCTTCTGTTTCAGCCCCTCTGTTTCTCGCCCTCTGTTTCAGCCCCTGTGTTTCAGCCACTCTGTTTCTCGCCCTCTGTTTCTGCCCCGCTGATCCTTGCCCTCTGTTTCAGCCCCTCTGTTTCTCGCCCTCTGTTTCAGCCCCGCTGATTCAGCCCCTCTGTTTCAGCCCCTCTGAATCAGCCCCTCTGATTCAGCCCCTCTGTTTCAGCCCCTCTGTTTCGGACCCTCTGTTTCAGCCCCTCTGTTTCTTACCCTCTGTTTCAGCCCCTCTGTTTCTCGCCCTCTGTTTCAGCCCCTCTGTTTCTCGCCCTCTGATTTAACCCCTCTAATTCAGCCCCTCTCTTTCAGCCCCTCTGATTCAGCCCCTCTGATTCAGCCCCTCTGTTTCGCGCCCTCTGTTTCAGCCCCTCTGTTTCAGCCCCTCTGTTTCAGCCCCTCTGTTTCTCACCCTCTGTGTCAGCCCCTCTGATTCAGCCCCTCTGATTCAGCCCCTCTGATTCAGCCCCTCTGTTTCCCGCCCCTCTGTTTCAGCCCCTCTGTTTCAGCCCCTCTGTTTCAGCCCCACTGTTTCAGCCCCTCTGTTTCAGCCCCTCTGTTTCTCCCCCTCTGTTTCAGCCCCTCTGTTTCTCGCCCTCTGTTTCAGCCCCTCTGTTTCTCGCCCTCTGTTTCAGCCCCTCTGATTCAGCCCCTCTGATTCAGCCCCTGTGTTTCAGCCCCTCTGTTTCAGCCCCTCTGTTTCAGCCCCTCTGTTTCTCGCCCTCTGTTTCAGCCCCACTGTTTCAGCCCCTCTGTTTCAGCCCCTCTGTTTCAGCCCCACTGTTTCAGCCCCTCTGTTTCAGCCCCTCTGTTTCTCCCCCTCTGTTTCAGCCCCTCTGTTTCTCGCCCTCTGTTTCAGCCCCTCTGTTTCTCGCCCTCTGTTTCAGCCCCTCTGATTCAGCCCCTCTGATTCAGCCCCTGTGTTTCAGCCCCTCTGTTTCAGCCCCTCTGTTTCAGCCCCTCTGTTTCTCGCCCTCTGTTTCAGCCCCTCTGTTTCTCGCCCTCTGTTTCAGCCCCTCTCTTTCTCGCCCTCTGTTTCAGCCCCTCTGATTCAGCCCCCCTGTTTCAGCTCCTCTGATTCAGCCCCTCTGTTTCAGCCCCTCTGTTTCAGCCCCTCTGTTTCAGCCCCTCTGTTTCTCGCCCTCTGTTTCAGCCCCTCTGATTCAGCCCCTCTGTTTCAGCCCCTCTGATTCAGCCCCTCTGTTTCAGCCCCTCTATTTCAGCCCCTCTGTTTCAGCCCCTCTGATTCAGCCCCTCTGTTTCTCGCCCTCTTTTTCTCACCCTCTGTTTCTCGCCCTCTGTTTCAGACCCTCTGTTTTTCGCCCTCTGTTTCAGCCCCTCTGTTTCTCGCCCTCTGTATCAGACCCTCTGTTTGACCCACTCTGTTTTAGACCCTCTGTTTCAGCCCCTCTGTTTCTCGCCCTCTGTTTCAGCCCCTCTGTTTCGCGCTCTCTGTTTCAGCCCCTGTGTTTCAGCCCCTCTGTTTCTCCCCCTCTGTTTCTGCACCTCTGTTTCTCGCCCTCTGTTTCAGCCCCTCTGTTTCTCGCCCTCTGTTTCAGCCCCGCTGATTCTGCCCCTCTGTTTCAGCCCCTCTGATTCAGCCCCTCTGTTTCTCGCCCTCTGTTTCAGCCCCTCTGATTCAGCCCTTCTGTTTCAGCCCCTCTGTATCAGCCCCTCTGTTTCTCGCCCTCTGTTCCAGCCCCACTGTTTCTCGCCCTCTGTTTCAGCCCCTCTGTTTCAGCCCCTCTGTTTCAGCTCCTCTGTTTCAGCCCCTCTGTTTCAGCCCCTCCGTTTCAGCCCCACTGTTTCTCGCCCTCTGTTTCTCGCCCGCTGTTTCAGCCCATTTGTTTCTCGCCCTCTGTTTCAGCCCCTCTGTTTCAGCACCTCTGATTCAGCCCCTCTGATTCAGCCCCTCTGTTTCTCGCCCTCTGTTTCAGCCCCTCTGTTTCAGCCCCTCTGTTTCAGCTCCTCTGTTTCAGCCCCTCTGTTTCTCGCCCTCTGTTTCAGCCCCTCTGTTTCTCGCCCTCTGTTTCAGCCCCTCTGTTTCAGCCCCTCTGTTCCAGCCCCTCTGTTTCTCGCACTCTGTTTCAGCCCCTCTGTTTCAGCCCCTCTGTTTCAGCCCCTCTGTTTCTCGCCCTCTGTTTCAGCCCCGCTTTTTCTCACCCTCTGTTTCAGCCACTCTGATTCAGCCCCTCTGTTTCTCGCCCTCTGTTTCAGCCCCTCTGATTCAGCCCCTCTGTTTCAGCCCCTCTGAATCAGCCCCACTGATTCAGCCCCTCTGCTTCAGCCCCTCTGTTTCAGCCCCTCTTTTTCAGCCCCTCTGTTTCTCACCCTCTGTTTCAGCCCCTCTGATTCAGCCCCTCTGATTCAGCCCCTCTGATTCAGCCCCTCTGATTCAGCCCCTCTGTTTCCCGCCCCTCTGTTTCAGCACCTCTGTTTCAGCCCCTCTGTTTCAGCCCCACTGTTTCAGCCCCTCTGTTTCAGCCCCTCTGTTTCACGCCCTCTGTTTCAGCCCCTCTGTTTCTCGCCCCCTGTTACAGCCCCTCTGTTTCTCGCCCTCTGTTTCAGCCCCTCTGATTCAGCCCCTCTGATTCAGCCCCTGTGTTTCAGCCCCTCTGTTTCAGCCCCTCTGTTTCAGCCCCTCTGTTTCTCGCCCTCTGTTTCTCACCCTCTGTTTCACGCCCTCTGTTTCAGTCCCTCTGTTTCTCGCCCTCTGTTTCAGCCCCTCTGTTTCTCGCCCTCTGTTTCAGCCCCTCTGATTCAGCCCCTCTGTTTCAGCCCCTCTGATTCAGCCCCTCTCTTTCTCGCCCTCTGTTTCAGCCCCTCTGTTTCTCACCCTCTGTTTCAGCCCCTCTGTTTCTCGCCCTCTGTTTCAGCCCCTATGTTTCAGCCCCTCTGTTTCAGCCCCTCTGTTTCTCACCCTCTGTTTCAGCCCCTCTGTTTCACCCCCTCTGATTCAGCCCCTCTGATTCTCGCCGTCAGTTTCAGCCCCTCTGTATCTCGCCCTCTGTTTCAGCCCCTCTGTTTCAGCCCCTCTGTTTCAGCCCCTCTGTTTCTCGCCCTCTGTTTCAGCCCCGCTTTTTCTCACCCTCTGTTTCAGCCACTCTGATTCAGCCCCTCTGTTTCTCGCCCTCTGTTTCAGCCCCTCTGATTCAGCCCCTCTGTTTCAGCCCCTCTGAATCAGCCCCACTGATTCAGCCCCTCTGTTTCAGCCCCTCGGTTTCAGCCCCTCTGTTTCAGCCCCTCTGTTTCTCACCCTCTGTTTCAGCCCCTCTGATTCAGCCCCTCTGATTCAGCCCCTCTGATTCAGCCCCTCTGATTCAGCCCCTCTGTTTCCCGCCCCTCTGTTTCCCGCCCCTCTGTTTCAGCCCCTCTGTTTCAGCCCCACTGTTTCAGCCCCTCTGTTTCAGCCCCTCTGTTTCACGCCCTCTGTTTCAGCCCCTCTGTTTCTCGCCCCCTGTTACAGCCCCTCTGTTTCTCGCCCTCTGTTTCAGCCCCTCTGATTCAGCCCCTCTGATTCAGCCCCTGTGTTTCAGCCCCTCTGTTTCAGCCCCTCTGTTTCAGCCCCTCTGTTTCTCGCCCTCTGTTTCAGCCCCTCTGTTTCTCGCCCTCTGTTTCAGCCCCTCTGATTCAGCCCCTCTGTTTCAGCCCCTCTGATTCAGCCCCTCTCTTTCTCGCCCTCTGTTTCAGCCCCTCTGTTTCAGCCCCTCTGTTTCAGCCCCTCTGTTTCAGCCCCTCTGTTTCTCACCCTCTGTTTCAGCCCCTCTGTTTCTCGCCCTCTGTTTCAGCCCCTCTGTTTCAGCCCCTCTGTTTCAGCCCCTCTGTTTCAGCCCCTCTGTTTCTCACCCTCTGTTTCAGCCCCTCTGTTTCAGCCCCTCTGATTCAGCCCCTCTGATTCTCGCCGTCAGTTTCAGCCCCTCTGTATCTCGCCCTCTGTTTCAGCCCCTCTGTTTCAGCCCCTCTGTTTCTCGCCCTCTGTTTCAGCCCCTCTGTTTCTCGCCCTCTATTTCAGCCCCTCTGTTTCCCGCCCTCTGTTTCTGACCCTCTGTTTCAGCCCCTCTGTTCCAGCCCCTCTGTTTCTCGCACTCTGTGTCAGCCCCTCTGTTCCAGCCCCTCTGTTTCAGCCCCTCTGTTTCAGCCCCTCTGTTTCAGCCCCTCTGTTTCTCGCACTCTGTGTCAGCCCCTCTGTTCCAGCCCCTCTGATTCAGCCCCTCTGATTCAGCCCCTGTGTTTCAGCCCCTCTGTTTCAGCCCCTCTGTTTCAGCCCCTCTGTTTCTCGCCCTCTGTTTCAGCCCCTCTGTTTCTCGCCCTCTGTTTCAGCCCCTCTGATTCAGCCCCTCTGTTTCAGCCCCTCTGATTCAGCCCCTCTCTTTCTCGCCCTCTGTTTCAGCCCCTCTGTTTCAGCCCCTCTGTTTCAGCCCCTCTGTTTCAGCCCCTCTGTTTCTCACCCTCTGTTTCAGCCCCTCTGTTTCTCGCCCTCTGTTTCAGCCCCTCTGTTTCAGCCCCTCTGTTTCAGCCCCTCTGTTTCAGCCCCTCTGTTTCTCACCCTCTGTTTCAGCCCCTCTGTTTCAGCCCCTCTGATTCAGCCCCTCTGATTCTCGCCGTCAGTATCAGCCCCTCTGTATCTCGCCCTCTGTTTCAGCCCCTCTGTTTCAGCCCCTCTGTTTCTCGCCCTCTGTTTCAGCCCCTCTGTTTCTCGCCCTCTGTTTCAGCCCCTCTGTTTCCGCCCGTCTGTTTCAGCCACTCTGTTTCTCGCCCTCTGATTCAGCCCCTCTTTTTCTCACCCTCTGTTTTAGCCACTCTGATTCAGCCCCTCTGTTTCTCGCCCTCTGTTTCAGCCCCTCTGTTTCTCGCCCTCTGTTTCAGTCCCTCTGTTTCTCGCCCTCTGTTTCAGCCCCTCTGTTTCTCGCCCTCTGTTTCAGCCCCTGTGTTTCAGCCACTCTGTTTCTCGCCCTCTGTTTCTGCCCCGCTGATCCTTGCCCTCTGTTTCAGCCCCTCTGTTTCTCGCCCTCTGTTTCAGCCCCGCTGATTCAGCCCCTCTGTTCCAGCCCCTCTGAATCAGCCCCTCTGATTCAGCCCCTCTGTTTCAGCCCCTCTGTTTCGGACCCTCTGTTTCAGCCCTTCTGTTTCTTACCCTCTGTTTCAGCCCCTCTGTTTCTCGCCCTCTGTTTCAGCCCCTCTGTTTCTCGCCCTCTGATTTAACCCATCTAATTCAGCCCCTCTCTTTCAGCCCCTCTGTTTCAGCCCCTCTGTTTCAGCCCCTCTGTTTCTCACCCTCTGTGTCAGCCCCTCTGATTCAGCCCCTCTGATTCAGCCCCTCTGATTCAGCCCCTCTGATTCAGCCCCTCTGTTTCCCGCCCCTCTGTTTCAGCCCCTCTGTTTCAGCCCCTCTGTTTCAGCCCCACTGTTTCAGCCCCTCTGTTTCAGCCCCTCTGTTTCTCCCCCTCTGTTTCAGCCCCTCTGTTTCTCGCCCTCTGTTTCAGCCCCTCTGTTTCTCGCCCTCTGTTTCAGCCCCTCTGATTCAGCCCCTCTGATTCAAACCCTGTGTTTCAGCCCCTCTGTTTCAGCCCCTCTGTTTCAGCCCCTCTGTTTCTCGCCCTCTGTTTCAGCCCCTCTGTTTCAGCCCCTCTGTTTCAGCCCCTCTGTTTCAGCCCCTCTGTTTCTCACCCTCTGTTTCAGCCCCTCTGTTTCTCGCCCTCTGTTTCAGCCCCTCTGTTTCTCGCCCTCTGTTTCAGCCCCTCTGTTTCTCGCCCTCTGTTTCAGCCCCTCTCTTTCTCGCCCTCTGTTTCAGCCTCTCTGATTCAGCCCCTCTGTTTCAGCCCCTCTGTTTCAGCCCCTCTGTTTCAGCCCCTCTGTTTCTCGCCCTCTGTTTCAGCCCCTCTGATTCAGCCCCTCTGTTTCAGCCCCTCTGATTCAGCCCCTCTGTTTCAGCCCCTCTATTTCAGCCCCTCTGATTCAGCCCCTCTGATTCAGCCCCTCTGTTTCCCGCCCCTCTGTTTCAGCCCCTCTGTTTCAGACCCTCTGTTTCAGCCCCACTGTTTCAGCCCCTCTGTTTCAGCCCCTCTGTTTCTCCCCCTCTGTTTCAGCCCCTCTGTTTCTCGCCCTCTGTTTCAGCCCCTCTGTTTCTCGCCCTCTGTTTCAGCCCCTCTGTTTCGGACCCACTGTTTCAGCCCCTCTGTTTCTTACCCTCTGTTTCAGCCCCTCTGTTTCACGCCCTCTGTTTCAGCCCCTCTGTTTCTCGCCCTCTGATTTAACCCCTCTAATTCAGCCCCTCTCTTTCAGCCCCTCTGATTCAGCCCCTCTGATTCAGCCCCTCTGTTTCGCGCCCTCTGTTTCAGCCCCTCTGTTTCAGCCCCTCTGTTTCAGCCCCTCTGTTTCTCACCCTCTGTGTCAGCCCCTCTGATTCAGCCCCTCTGATTCAGCCCCTCTGATTCAGCCCCTCTGATTCAGCCCCTCTGTTTCCCGCCCCTCTGTTTCAGCCCCTCTGTATCAGCCCCTCTGTTTCAGCCCCACTGTTTCAGCCCCTCTGTTTCAGCCCCTCTGTTTCTCCCCCTCTGTTTCAGCCCCTCTGTTTCTCGCCCTCTGTTTCAGCCCCTCTGTTTCTCGCCCTCTGTTTCAGCCCCTCTGTTTCTCGCCCTCTGTTTCAGCCCCTGTGTTTCAGCCCCTGTGTTTCAGCCCCTCTGTTTCAGCCCCTCTGTTTCAGCCCCTCTGTTTCTCGCCCTCTGTTTCTCACCCTCTGTTTCTCGCCCTCTGTTTCAGTCCCTCTGTTTCTCGCCCTCTGTTTCAGCCCCTCTGTTTCTCGCCCTCTGTTTCAGCCCCTCTGATTCAGCCCCTCTGTTTCAGCCCCTCTGATTCAGCCCCTCTCTTTCTCGCCCTCTGTTTCAGCCCCTCTGTTTCAGCCCCTCTGTTTCAGCCCCTCTGTTTCAGCCCCTCTGTTTCTCACCCTCTGTTTCAGCCCCTCTGTTTCTCGCCCTCTGTTTCAGCCCCTCTGTTTCAGCCACTCTGTTTCAGCCCCTCTGTTTCAGCCCCTCTGTTTCTCACCCTCTGTTTCAGCCCCTCTGTTTCAGCCCCTCTGATTCAGCCCCTCTGATTCTCGCCGTCAGTTTCAGCCCCTCTGTATCTCGCCCTCTGTTTCAGCCCCTCTGTTTCAGCCCCTCTGTTTCTCGCCCTCTGTTTCAGCCCCTCTGTTTCTCGCCCTCTGTTTCAGCCCCTCTGTTTCTCGCCCTCTGTTTCAGCCCCTCTGATTCAGCCCCTCTGTTTCAGCCCCTCTGATTCAGCCCCTCTCTTTCTCGCCCTCTGTTTCAGCCCCTCTGATTCAGCCCCTCTGTTTCAGCCCCTCTGTTTCAGCCCCTCTGTTTCTCACCCTCTGTTTCAGCCCCTCTGTTTCTCGCCCTCTGTTTCAGCCCCTCTGTTTCAGCCCCTCTGTTTCAGCCCCTCTGTTTCTCGCCCTCTGTTTCAGCCCCTCTGTTTCTCGCCCTCTGTTTCAGCCCCTCTGTTTCCGCCCGTCTGTTTCAGCCACTCTGTTTCTCGCCCTCTGATTCAGCCCCTCTTTTTCTCACCCTCTGTTTTAGCCACTCTGATTCAGCCCCTCTGTTTCTCGCCCTCTGTTTCAGCCCCTCTGTTTCTCGCCCTCTGTTTCAGTCCCTCTGTTTCTCGCCTTCTGTTTCAGCCCCTCTGTTTCTCGCCCTCTGTTTCAGCCCCTGTGTTTCAGCCACTCTGTTTCTCGCCCTCTGTTTCTGCCCCGCTGATCCTTGCCCTCTGTTTCAGCCCCTCTGTTTCTCGCCCTCTGTTTCAGCCCCGCTGATTCAGCCCCTCTGTTTCAGCCCCTCTGAATCAGCCCCTCTGATTCAGCCCCTCTGTTTCAGCCCCTCTGTTTCGGACCCTCTGTTTCAGCCCCTCTGTTTCTTACCCTCTGTTTCAGCCCCTCTGTTTCTCGCCCTCTGTTTCAGCCCCTCTGTTTCTCGCCCTCTGATTTAACCCCTCTAATTCAGCCCCTCTCTTTCAGCCCCTCTGATTCAGCCCCTCTGATTCAGCCCCTCTGTTTCGCGCCCTCTGTTTCAGCCCCTCTGTTTCAGCCCCTCTGTTTCAGCCCCTCTGTTTCTCACCCTCTGTGTCAGCCCCTCTGATTCAGCCCCTCTGATTCAGCCCCTCTGATTCAGCCCCTCTGTTTCCCGCCCCTCTGTTTCAGCCCCTCTGTTTCAGCCCCTCTGTTTCAGCCCCACTGTTTCAGCCCCTCTGTTTCAGCCCCTCTGTTTCTCCCCCTCTGTTTCAGCCCCTCTGTTTGTCGCCCTCTGTTTCAGCCCCTCTGTTTCTCGCCCTCTGTTTCAGCCCCTCTGATTCAGCCCCTCTGATTCAGCCCCTGTGTTTCAGCCCCTCTGTTTCAGCCCCTCTGTTTCAGCCCCTCTGTTTCTCGCCCTCTGTTTCAGCCCCACTGTTTCAGCCCCTCTGTTTCAGCCCCTCTGTTTCAGCCCCACTGTTTCAGCCCCTCTGTTTCAGCCCCTCTGTTTCTCCCCCTCTGTTTCAGCCCCTCTGTTTCTCGCCCTCTGTTTCAGCCCCTCTGTTTCTCGCCCTCTGTTTCAGCCCCTCTGATTCAGCCCCTCTGATTCAGCCCCTGTGTTTCAGCCCCTCTGTTTCAGCCCCTCTGTTTCAGCCCCTCTGTTTCTCGCCCTCTGTTTCAGCCCCTCTGTTTCTCGCCCTCTGTTTCAGCCCCTCTCTTTCTCGCCCTCTGTTTCAGCCCCTCTGATTCAGCCCCCTGTTTCAGCTCCTCTGATTCAGCCCCTCTGTTTCAGCCCCTCTGTTTCAGCCCCTCTGTTTCAGCCCCTCTGTTTCTCGCCCTCTGTTTCAGCCCCTCTGATTCAGCCCCTCTGTTTCAGCCCCTCTGATTCAGCCCCTCTGTTTCAGCCCCTCTATTTCAGCCCCTCTGTTTCAGCCCCTCTGATTCAGCCCCTCTGTTTCTCGCCCTCTTTTTCTCACCCTCTGTTTCTCGCCCTCTGTTTCAGACCCTCTGTTTTTCGCCCTCTGTTTCAGCCCCTCTGTTTCTCGCCCTCTGTATCAGACCCTCTGTTTGAGCCACTCTGTTTTAGACCCTCTGTTTCAGCCCCTCTGTTTCTCGCCCTCTGTTCCAGCCCCACTGTTTCTCGCCCTCTGTTTCAGCCCCTCTGTTTCTCGCCCTCTGTTTCAGCCCCTCTGTTTCAGCCCCTCTGTTTCATCCCCTCTGTTTCTCGCCCTCTATTTCTCACCCTCTGTTGCTCGCCCTCTGTTTCAGCTCCTCTGTTTCTCGCCCTTTGTTTCAGCCCCTCTGTTTCTCGCCCTCTGTTTCAGGCTCTCTGTTACAGCCCGCCTGTTTCAGCCCCTCCGTTTCAGCCCCACTGTTTCTCGCCCTCTGTTTCTCGCCCGCTGTTTCAGCCCATTTGTTTCTCGCCCTCTGTTTCAGCCCCTCTGTTTCAGCACCTCTGATTCAGCCCCTCTGATTCAGCCCCTCTGTTTCTCGCCCTCTGTTTCAGCCCCTCTGTTTCAGCCCCTCTGTTTCAGCTCCTCTGTTTCAGCCCCTCTGTTTCTCGCCCTCTGTTTCAGCCCCTCTGTTTCTCGCCCTCTGTTTCAGCCCCTCTGTTTCTCGCCCTCTGTTTCAGCCCCTCTGTTTCAGCCCCTCTGTTCCAGCCCCTCTGTTTCTCGCACTCTGTTTCAGCCCCTCTGTTTCAGCCCCTCTGTTTCAGCCCCTCTGTTTCTCGCCCTCTGTTTCAGCCCCGCTTTTTCTCACCCTCTGTTTCAGCCACTCTGATTCAGCCCCTCTGTTTCTCGCCCTCTGTTTCAGCCCCTCTGATTCAGCCCCTCTGTTTCAGCCCCTCTGAATCAGCCCCACTGATTCAGCCCCTCTGCTTCAGCCCCTCTGTTTCAGCCCCTCTTTTTCAGCCCCTCTGTTTCTCACCCTCTGTTTCAGCCCCTCTGATTCAGCCCCTCTGATTCAGCCCCTCTGATTCAGCCCCTCTGTTTCCCGCCCCTCTGTTTCAGCACCTCTGTTTCAGCCCCTCTGTTTCAGCCCCACTGTTTCAGCCCCTCTGTTTCAGCCCCTCTGTTTCGCGCCCTCTGTTTCAGCCCCTCTGTTTCTCGCCCCCTGTTACAGCCCCTCTGTTTCTCGCCCTCTGTTTCAGCCCCTCTGATTCAGCCCCTCTGATTCAGCCCCTGTGTTTCAGCCCCTCTGTTTCAGCCCCTCTGTTTCAGCCCCTCTGTTTCTCGCCCTCTGTTTCTCACCCTCTGTTTCACGCCCTCTGTTTCAGTCCCTCTGTTTCTCGCCCTCTGTTTCAGCCCCTCTGTTTCTCGCCCTCTGTTTCAGCCCCTCTGATTCAGCCCCTCTGTTTCAGCCCCTCTGATTCAGCCCCTCTCTTTCTCGCCCTCTGTTTCAGCCCCTCTGTTTCTCACCCTCTGTTTCAGCCCCTCTGTTTCTCGCCCTCTGTTTCAGCCCCTCTGTTTCAGCCCCTCTGTTTCAGCCCCTCTGTTTCTCACCCTCTGTTTCAGCCCCTCTGTTTCACCCCCTCTGATTCAGCCCCTCTGATTCTCGCCGTCAGTTTCAGCCCCTCTGTATCTCGCCCTCTGTTTCAGCCCCTCTGTTTCAGCCCCTCTGTTTCTCGCCCTCTGTTTCAGCCCCGCTTTTTCTCACCCTCTGTTTCAGCCACTCTGATTCAGCCCCTCTGTTTCTCGCCCTCTGTTTCAGCCCCTCTGATTCAGCCCCTCTGTTTCAGCCCCTCTGAATCAGCCCCACTGATTCAGCCCCTCTGTTTCAGCCCCTCTGTTTCAGCCCCTCTGTTTCAGCCCCTCTGTTTCTCACCCTCTGTTTCAGCCCCTCTGATTCAGCCCCTCTGATTCAGCCCCTCTGATTCAGCCCCTCTGTTTCCCGCCCCTCTGTTTCCCGCCCCTCTGTTTCAGCCCCTCTGTTTCAGCCCCACTGTTTCAGCCCCTCTGTTTCAGCCCCTCTGTTTCACGCCCTCTGTTTCAGCCCCTCTGTTTCTCGCCCCCTGTTACAGCCCCTCTGTTTCTCGCCCTCTGTTTCAGCCCCTCTGATTCAGCCCCTCTGATTCAGCCCCTGTGTTTCAGCCCCTCTGTTTCAGCCCCTCTGTTTCAGCCCCTCTGTTTCTCGCCCTCTGTTTCAGCCCCTCTGTTTCTCGCCCTCTGTTTCAGCCCCTCTGATTCAGCCCCTCTGTTTCAGCCCCTCTGATGCAGCCCCTCTCTTTCTCGCCCTCTGTTCCAGCCCCTCTGTTTCAGCCCCTCTGTTTCAGACCCTCTGTTTCTCACCCTCTGTTTCAGCCCCTCTGTTTCTCGCCCTCTGTTTCAGCCCCTCTGTTTCAGCCCCTCTGTTTCAGCCCCTCTGTTTCAGCCCCTCTGTTTCTCGCCCCCTGTTACAGCCCCTCTGTTTCTCGCCCTCTGTTTCAGCCCCTCTGATTCAGCCCCTCTGATTCAGCCCCTGTGTTTCAGCCCCTCTGTTTCAGCCCCTCTGTTTCAGCCCCTCTGTTTCTCGCCCTCTGTTTCAGCCCCTCTGTTTCTCGCCCTCTGTTTCAGCCCCTCTGATTCAGCCCCTCTGTTTCAGCCCCTCTGATTCAGCCCCTCTCTTTCTCGCCCTCTGTTCCAGCCCCTCTGTTTCAGCCCCTCTGTTTCAGCCCCTCTGTTTCAGCCCCTCTGTTTCTCACCCTCTGTTTCAGCCCCTCTGTTTCTCGCCCTCTGTTTCAGCCCCTCTGTTTCAGCCCCTCTGTTTCAGCCCCTCTGATTCAGCCCCTCTGATTCTCGCCGTCAGTTTCAGCCCCTCTGTATTTCGCCCTCTGTTTCAGCCCCTCTGTTTCAGCCCCTCTGTTTCTCGCCCTCTGTTTCAGCCCCTCTGTTTCTCGCCCTCTATTTCAGCCCCTCTGTTTCACGCCCTCTGTTTCTCGCCCTCTGTTTCAGGCTCTCTGTTACAGCCCGCCTGTTTCAGCCCCTCCGTTTCAGCCCCACTGTTTCTCGCCCTCTGTTTCTCGCCCGCTGTTTCAGCCCATTTGTTTCTCGCCCTCTGTTTAAGCCCCTCTGTTTCAGCACCTCTGATTCAGCCCCTCTGATTCAGCCCCTCTGTTTCTCGCCCTCTGTTTCAGCCCCTCTGTTTCAGCCCCTCTGTTTCAGCTCCTCTGTTTCAGCCCCTCTGTTTCTCGCCCTCTGTTTCAGCCCCTCTGTTTCTCGCCCTCTGTTTCAGCCCCTCTGTTTCTCGCCCTCTGTTTCAGCCCCTCTGTTTCAGCCCCTCTGTTCCAGCCCCTCTGTTTCTCGCACTCTGTTTCAGCCCCTCTGTTTCAGCCCCTCTGTTTCAGCCCCTCTGTTTCTCGCCCTCTGTTTCAGCCCCGCTTTTTCTCACCCTCTGTTTCAGCCACTCTGATTCAGCCCCTCTGTTTCTCGCACTCTGTTTCAGCCCCTCTGATTCAGCCCCTCTGTTTCAGCCCCTCTGAATCAGCCCCACTGATTCAGCCCCTCTGCTTCAGCCCCTCTGTTTCAGCCCCTCTTTTCCAGCCCCTCTGTTTCTCACCCTCTGTTTCAGCCCCTCTGATTCAGCCCCTCTGATTCAGCCCCTCTGATTCAGCCCCTCTGATTCAGCCCCTCTGTTTCCCGCCCCTCTGTTTCAGCACCTCTGTTTCAGCCCCTCTGTTTCAGCCCCACTGTTTCAGCCCCTCTGTTTCAGCCCCTCTGTTTCACGCCCTCTGTTTCAGCCCCTCTGTTTCTCGCCCCCTGTTACAGCCCCTCTGTTTCTCGCCCTCTGTTTCAGCCCCTCTGATTCAGCCCCTCTGATTCAGCCCCTGTGTTTCAGCCCCTCTGTTTCAGCCCCTCTGTTTCAGCCCCTCTGTTTCTCGCCCTCTGTTTCTCACCCTCTGTTTCACGCCCTCTGTTTCAGTCCCTCTGTTTCTCGCCCTCTGTTTCAGCCCCTCGTTTCTCGCCCTCTGTTTCAGCCCCTCTGATTCAGCCCCTCTGTTTCAGCCCCTCTGATTCAGCCCCTCTCTTTCTCGCCCTCTGTTTCAGCCCCTCTGTTTCTCACCCTCTGTTTCAGCCCCTCTGTTTCTCGCCCTCTGTTTCAGCCCCTCTGTTTCAGCCCCTCTGTTTCAGCCCCTCTGTTTCTCACCCTCTGTTTCAGCCCCTCTGTTTCACCCCCTCTGATTCAGCCCCTCTGATTCTCGCCGTCAGTTTCAGCCCCTCTGTATCTCGCCCTCTGTTTCAGCCCCTCTGTTTCAGCCCCTCTGTTTCAGCCCCTCTGTTTCTCGCCCTCTGTTTCAGCCCCGCTTTTTCTCACCCTCTGTTTCAGCCACTCTGATTCAGCCCCTCTGTTTCTCGCCCTCTGTTTCAGCCCCTCTGATTCAGCCCCTCTGTTTCAGCCCCTCTGAATCAGCCCCACTGATTCAGCCCCTCTGTTTCAGCCCCTCTGTTTCAGCCCCTCTGTTTCAGCCCCTCTGTTTCTCACCCTCTGTTTCAGCCCCTCTGATTCAGCCCCTCTGATTCAGCCCCTCTGATTCAGCCCCTCTGTTTCCCGCCCCTCTGTTTCCCGCACCTCTGTTTCAGCCCCTCTGTTTCAGCCCCACTGTTTCAGCCCCTCTGTTTCAGCCCCTCTGTTTCACGCCCTCTGTTTCAGCCCCTCTGTTTCTCGCCCCCTGTTACAGCCCCTCTGTTTCTCGCCCTCTGTTTCAGCCCCTCTGATTCAGCCCCTCTGATTCAGCCCCTGTGTTTCAGCCCCTCTGTTTCAGCCCCTCTGTTTCAGCCCCTCTGTTTCTCGCCCTCTGTTTCAGCCCCTCTGTTTCTCGCCCTCTGTTTCAGCCCCTCTGATTCAGCCCCTCTGTTTCAGCCCCTCTGATTCAGCCCCTCTCTTTCTCGCCCTCTGTTTCAGCCCCTCTGTTTCAGCCCCTCTGTTTCAGCCCCTCTGTTTCAGCCCCTCTGTTTCTCACCCTCTGTTTCAGCCCCTCTGTTTCTCGCCCTCTGTTTCAGCCCCTCTGTTTCAGCCCCTCTGTTTCAGCCCCTCTGTTTCAGCCCCTCTGTTTCTCACCCTCTGTTTCAGCCCCTCTGTTTCAGCCCCTCTGATTCAGCCCCTCTGATTCTCGCCGTCAGTTTCAGCCCCTCTGTATCTCGCCCTCTGTTTCAGCCCCTCTGTTTCAGCCCCTCTGTTTCTCGCCCTCTGTTTCAGCCCCTCTGTTTCTCGCCCTCTATTTCAGCCCCTCTGTTTCCCGCCCTCTGTTTCTGCCCCTCTGTTTCAGCCCCTCTGTTCCAGCCCCTCTGTTTCTCGCACTCTGTGTCAGCCCCTCTGTTCCAGCCCCTCTGTTTCAGCCCCTCTGTTTCAGCCCCTCTGTTTCTCGCCCTCTGTTTCAGCCCCTCTGTTTCTCGCCCTCTGTTTCAGCCCCTCTGTTTCCGCCCGTCTGTTTCAGCCACTCTGTTTCTCGCCCTCTGATTCAGCCCCTCTTTTTCTCACCCTCTGTTTTAGCCACTCTGATTCAGCCCCTCTGTTTCTCGCCCTCTGTTTCAGCCCCTCTGTTTCTCGCCCTCTGTTTCAGTCCCTCTGTTTCTCGCCGTCTGTTTCAGCCCCTCTGTTTCTCGCCCTCTGTTTCAGCCCCTGTGTTTCAGCCACTCTGTTTCTCGCCCTCTGTTTCTGCCCCGCTGATCCTTGCCCTCTGTTTCAGCCCCTCTGTTTCTCGCCCTCTGTTTCAGCCCCGCTGATTCAGCCCCTCTGTTCCAGCCCCTCTGAATCAGCCCCTCTGATTCAGCCCCTCTGTTTCAGCCCCTCTGTTTCGGACCCTCTGTTTCAGCCCCTCTGTTTCTTACCCTCTGTTTCAGCCCCTCTGTTTCTCGCCCTCTGTTTCAGCCCCCCTGTTTCTCGCCCTCTGATTTAACCCATCTAATTCAGCCCCTCTCTTTCAGCCCCTCTGTTTCAGCCCCTCTGTTTCAGCCCCTCTGTTTCTCACCCTCTGTGTCAGCCCCTCTGATTCAGCCCCTCTGATTCAGCCCCTCTGATTCAGCCCCTCTGATTCAGCCCCTCTGTTTCCCGCCCCTCTGTTTCAGCCCCTCTGTTTCAGCCCCTCTGTTTCAGCCCCACTGTTTCAGCCCCTCTGTTTCAGCCCCTCTGTTTCTCCCCCTCTGTTTCAGCCCCTCTGTTTCTCGCCCTCTGTTTCAGCCCCTCTGTTTCTCGCCCTCTGTTTCAGCCCCTCTGATTCAGCCCCTCTGATTCAAACCCTGTGTTTCAGCCCCTCTGTTTCAGCCCCTCTGTTTCAGCCCCTCTGTTTCTCGCCCTCTGTTTCAGCCCCTCTGTTTCAGCCCCTCTGTTTCAGCCCCTCTGTTTCAGCCCCTCTGTTTCTCACCCTCTGTTTCAGCCCCTCTGTTTCTCGCCCTCTGTTTCAGCCCCTCTGTTTCTAGCCCTCTGTTTCAGCCCCTCTGTTTCTCGCCCTCTGTTTCAGCCCCTCTCTTTCTCGCCCTCTGTTTCAGCCCCTCTGATTCAGCCCCTCTGTTTCAGCCCCTCTGTTTCAGCCCCTCTGTTTCAGCCCCTCTGTTTCTCGCCCTCTGTTTCAGCCCCTCTGATACAGCCCCTCTGTTTCAGCCCCTCTGATTCAGCCCCTCTGTTTCAGCCCCTCTATTTCAGCCCCTCTGATTCAGCCCCTCTGATTCAGCCCCTCTGTTTCCCGCCCCTCTGTTTCAGCCCCTCTGTTTCAGACCCTCTGTTTCAGCCCCACTGTTTCAGCCCCTCTGTTTCAGCCCCTCTGTTTCTCGCCCTCTGTTTCAGCCCCTCTGTTTCTCGCCCTCTGTTTCAGCCCCTCTGTTTCGGACCCTCTGTTTCAGCCCCTCTGTTTCTTACCCTCTGTTTCAGCCCCTCTGTTTCACGCCCTCTGTTTCAGCCCCTCTGTTTCTCGCCCTCTGATTTAACCCCTCTAATTCAGCCCCTCTCTTTCAGCCCCTCTGATTCAGCCCCTCTGATTCAGCCCCTCTGTTTCGCGCCCTCTGTTTCAGCCCCTCTGTTTCAGCCCCTCTGTTTCTCACCCTCTGTGTCAGCCCCTCTGATTCAGCCCCTCTGATTCAGCCCCTCTGATTCAGCCCCTCTGATTCAGCCCCTCTGTTTCCCGCCCCTCTGTTTCAGCCCCTCTGTATCAGCCCCTCTGTTTCAGCCCCACTGTTTCAGCCCCACTGTTTCAGCCCCTCTGTTTCTCCCCCTCTGTTTCAGCCCCTCTGTTTCTCGCCCTCTGTTTCAGCCCCTCTGTTTCTCGCCCTCTGTTTCAGCCCCTCTGATTCAGCCCCTCTGATTCAGCCCCTGTGTTTCAGCCCCTGTTTTTCAGCCCCTCTGTTTCAGCCCCTCTGTTTCAGCCCCTCTGTTTCTCGCCCTCTGTTTCTCACCCTCTGTTTCTCGCCCTCTGTTTCAGTCCCTCTGTTTCTCGCCCTCTGTTTCAGCCCCTCTGTTTCTCGCCCTCTGTTTCAGCCCCTCTGATTCAGCCCCTCTGTTTCAGCCCCTCTGATTCAGCCCCTCTCTTTCTCGCCCTCTGTTTCAGCCCCTCTGTTTCAGCCCCTCTGTTTCAGCCCCTCTGTTTCAGCCCCTCTGTTTCTCACCCTCTGTTTCAGCCCCTCTGTTTCTCGCCCTCTGTTTCAGCCCCTCTGTTTCAGCCCCTCTGTTTCAGCCCCTCTGTTTCAGCCCCTCTGTTTCTCACCCTCTGTTTCAGCCCCTCTGTTTCAGCCCCTCTGATTCAGCCCCTCTGATTCTCGCCGTCAGTTTCAGCCCCTCTGTATCTCGCCCTCTGTTTCAGCCCCTCTGTTTCAGCCCCTCTGTTTCTCGCCCTCTGTTTCAGCCCCTCTGTTTCTCGCCCTCTGTTTCAGCCCCTCTGTTTCTCGCCCTCTGTTTCAGCCCCTCTGATTCAGCCCCTCTGTTTCAGCCCCTCTGATTCAGCCCCTCTCTTTCTCGCCCTCTGTTTCAGCCCCTCTGTTTCAGCCCCTCTGTTTCAGCCCCTCTGTTTCAGCCCCTCTGTTTCTCACCCTCTGTGTCAGCCCCTCTGATTCAGCCCCTCTGATTCAGCCCCACTGATTCAGCCCCTCTGATTCAGCCCCTCTGTTTCCCGCCCCTCTGTTTCAGCCCCTCTGTATCAACCCCTCTGTTTCAGCCCCACTGTTTCAGCCCCTCTGTTTCAGCCCCTCTGTTTCTCCCCCATCTGTTTCAGCCCCTCTGTTTCTCGCCCTCTGTTTCAGCCCCTCTGTATCTCGCCCTCTGTTTCAGCCCCTCTGATTCAGCCCCTCTGATTCAGCCCCTGTGTTTCAGCCCCTGTGTTTCAGCCCCTCTGTTTCAGCCCCTCTGTTTCAGCCCCTCTGTTTCTCGCCATCTGTTTCTCACCCTCTGTTTCTCGCCCTCTGTTTCAGTCCCTCTGTTTCTCGCCCTCTGTTTCAGCCCCTCTGTTTCTCGCCCTCTGTTTCAGCCCCTCTGATTCAGCCCCTCTGTTTCAGCCCCTCTGATTCAGCCCCTCTCTTTCTCGCCCTCTGTTTCAGCCCCTCTGTTTCAGCCCCTCTGTTTCAGCCCCTCTGTTTCAGCCCCTCTGTTTCTCACCCTCTGTTTCAGCCCCTCTGTTTCTCACCCTCTGTTTCAGCCCCTCTGTTTCAGCCCCTCTGTTTCAGCCCCTCTGTTTCAGCCCCTCTGTTTCTCACCCTCTGTTTCAGCCCCTCTGTTTCAGCCCCTCTGATTCAGCCCCTCTGATTCTCGCCGTCAGTTTCAGCCCCTCTGTATCTCGCCCTCTGTTTCAGCCCCTCTGTTTCAGCCCCTCTGTTTCTCGCCCTCTGTTTCAGCCCCTCTGTTTCTCGCCCTCTGTTTCAGCCCCTCTGTTTCTCGCCCACTGTTTCAGCCCCTCTGATTCAGCCCCTCTGTTTCAGCCCCTCTGATTCAGCCCCTCTCTTTCTCGCCCTCTGTTTCAGCCCCTCTGTTTCAGCCCCTCTGTTTCAGCCCCTCTGTTTCAGCCCCTCTGTTTCTCACCCTCTGTTTCAGCCCCTCTGTTTCTCGCCCTCTGTTTCAGCCCCTCTGTTTCAGCCCCTCTGTTTCAGCCCCTCTGTTTCTCGCCCTCTGTTTCAGCCCCTCTGTTTCTCGCCCTCTGTTTCAGCCCCTCTGTTTCCGCCCGTCTGTTTCAGCCACTCTGTTTCTCGCCCTCTGATTCAGCCCCTCTTTTTCTCACCCTCTGTTTTAGCCACTCTGATTCAGCCCCTCTGTTTCTCGCCCTCTGTTTCAGCCCCTCTGTTTCTCGCCCTCTGTTTCAGTCCCTCTGTTTCTCGCCTTCTGTTTCAGCCCCTCTGTTTCTCGCCCTCTGTTTCAGCCCCTGTGTTTCAGCCACTCTGTTTCTCGCCCTCTGTTTCTGCCCCGCTGATCCTTGCCCTCTGTTTCAGCCCCTCTGTTTCTCGCCCTCTGTTTCAGCCCCGTTGATTCAGCCCCTCTGTTTCAGCCCCTCTGAATCAGCCCCTCTGATTCAGCCCCTCTGTTTCAGCCCCTCTGTTTCGGACCCTCTGTTTCAGCCCCTCTGTTTCTTACCCTCTGTTTCAGCCCCTCTGTTTCTCGCCCTCTGTTTCAGCCCCTCTGTTTCTCGCCCTCTGATTTAACCCCTCTAATTCAGCCCCTCTCTTTCAGCCCCTCTGATTCAGCCCCTCTGATTCAGCCCCTCTGTTTCGCGCCCTCTGTTTCAGCCCCTCTGTTTCAGCCCCTCTGTTTCAGCCCCTCTGTTTCTCACCCTCTGTGTCAGCCCCTCTGATTCAGCCCCTCTGATTCAGCCCCTCTGATTCAGCCCCTCTGTTTCCCGCCCCTCTGTTTCAGCCCCTCTGTTTCAGCCCCTCTGTTTCAGCCCCACTGTTTCAGCCCCTCTGTTTCAGCCCCTCTGTTTCTCCCCCTCTGTTTCAGCCCCTCTGTTTGTCGCCCTCTGTTTCAGCCCCTCTGTTTCTCGCCCTCTGTTTCAGCCCCTCTGATTCAGCCCCTCTGATTCAGCCCCTGTGTTTCAGCCCCTCTGTTTCAGCCCCTCTGTTTCAGCCCCTCTGTTTCTCGCCCTCTGTTTCAGCCCCACTGTTTCAGCCCCTCTGTTTCAGCCCCTCTGTTTCAGCCCCACTGTTTCAGCCCCTCTGTTTCAGGACCTCTGTTTCTCCCCCTCTGTTTCAGCCCCTCTGTTTCTCGGCCTCTGTTTCAGCCCCTCTGTTTCTCGCCCTCTGTTTCAGCCCCTCTGATTCAGCCCCTCTGATTCAGCCCCTGTGTTTCAGCCCCTCTGTTTCAGCCCCTCTGTTTCAGCCCCTCTGTTTCTCGCCCTCTGTTTCAGCCCCTCTGTTTCTCGCCCTCTGTTTCAGCCCCTCTCTTTCTCGCCCTCTGTTTCAGCCCCTCTGATTCAGCCCCCCTGATTCAGCTCCTCTGATTCAGCCCCTCTGTTTCAGCCCCTCTGTTTCAGCCCCTCTGTTTCAGCCCCTCTGTTTCTCGCCCTCTGTTTCAGCCCCTCTGATTCAGCCCCTCTGTTTCAGCCCCTCTGATTCAGCCCCTCTGTTTCAGCCCCTCTATTTCAGCCCCTCTGTTTCAGCCCCTCTGATTCAGCCCCTCTGTTTCTCGCCCTCTTTTTCTCACCCTCTGTTTCTCGCCCTCTGTTTCAGACCCTCTGTTTTTCGCCCTCTGTTTCAGCCCCTCTGTTTCTCGCCCTCTGTATCAGACCCTCTGTTTGAGCCACTCTGTTTTAGACCCTCTGTTTCAGCCCCTCTGTTTCTCGCCCTCTGTTTCAGCCCCTCTGTTTCGCGCTCTCTGTTTCAGCCCCTCTGTTTCAGCCCCTCTGTTTCTCCCCCTCTGTTTCTGCACCTCTGTTTCTCGCCCTCTGTTTCAGCCCCTCTGTTTCTCGCCCTCTGTTTCAGCCCCGCTGATTCTGCCCCTCTGTTTCAGCCCCTCTGATTCAGCCCCTCTGTTTCTCGCCCTCTGTTTCAGCCCCTCTGATTCAGCCCTTCTGTTTCAGCCCCTCTGTATCAGCCCCTCTGTTTCTCGCCCTCTGTTCCAGCCCCACTGTTTCTCGCCCTCTGTTTCAGCCCCTCTGTTTCTCGCCCTCTGTTGCAGCCCCTCTGTTTCAGCCCCTCTGTTTCATCCCCTCTGTTTCTCGCCCTCTATTTCTCACCCTCTGTTGCTCGCCCTCTGTTTCAGCTCCTCTGTTTCTCGCCCTTTGTTTCAGCCCCTCTGTTTCTCGCCCTCTGTTTCAGGCTCTCTGTTACAGCCCGCCTGTTTCAGCCCCTCCGTTTCAGCCCCACTGTTTCTCGCCCTCTGTTTCTCGCCCGCTGTTTCAGCCCATTTGTTTCTCGCCCTCTGTTTCAGCCCCTCTGTTTCAGCACCTCTGATTCAGCCCCTCTGATTCAGCCCCTCTGTTTCTCGCCCTCTGTTTCAGCCCCTCTGTTTCAGCCCCTCTGTTTCAGCTCCTCTGTTTCAGCCCCTCTGTTTCTCGCCCTCTGTTTCAGCCCCTCTGTTTCTCGCCCTCTGTTTCAGCCCCTCTGTTTCTCGCCCTCTGTTTCAGCCCCTCTGTTTCAGCCCCTCTGTTCCAGCCCCTCTGTTTCTCGCACTCTGTTTCAGCCCCTCTGTTTCAGCCCCTCTGTTTCAGCCCCTCTGTTTCTCGCCCTCTGTTTCAGCCCCGCTTTTTCTCACCCTCTGTTTCAGCCACTCTGATTCAGCCCCTCTGTTTCTCGCCCTCTGTTTCAGCCCCTCTGATTCAGCCCCTCTGTTTCAGCCCCTCTGAATCAGCCCCACTGATTCAGCCCCTCTGCTTCAGCCCCTCTGTTTCAGCCCCTCTTTTTCAGCCCCTCTGTTTCTCACCCTCTGTTTCAGCCCCTCTGATTCAGCCCCTCTGATTCAGCCCCTCTGATTCAGCCCCTCTGTTTCCCGCCCCTCTGTTTCAGCACCTCTGTTTCAGCCCCTCTGTTTCAGCCCCACTGTTTCAGCCCCTCTGTTTCAGCCCCTCTGTTTCACGCCCTCTGTTTCAGCCCCTCTGTTTCTCGCCCCCTGTTACAGCCCCTCTGTTTCTCGCCCTCTGTTTCAGCCCCTCTGATTCAGCCCCTCTGATTCAGCCCCTGTGTTTCAGCCCCTCTGTTTCAGCCCCTCTGTTTCAGCCCCTCTGTTTCTCGCCCTCTGTTTCTCACCCTCTGTTTCACGCCCTCTGTTTCAGTCCCTCTGTTTCTCGCCCTCTGTTTCAGCCCCTCTGTTTCTCGCCCTCTGTTTCAGCCCCTCTGATTCAGCCCCTCTGTTTCAGCCCCTCTGATTCAGCCCCTCTCTTTCTCGCCCTCTGTTTCAGCCCCTCTGTTTCTCACCCTCTGTTTCAGCCCCTCTGTTTCTCGCCCTCTGTTTCAGCCCCTCTGTTTCAGCCCCTCTGTTTCAGCCCCTCTGTTTCTCACCCTCTGTTTCAGCCCCTCTGTTTCACCCCCTCTGATTCAGCCCCTCTGATTCTCGCCGTCAGTTTCAGCCCCTCTGTATCTCGCCCTCTGTTTCAGCCCCTCTGTTTCAGCCCCTCTGTTTCAGCCCCTCTGTTTCTCGCCCTCTGTTTCAGCCCCGCTTTTTCTCACCCTCTGTTTCAGCCACTCTGATTCAGCCCCTCTGTTTCTCGCCCTCTGTTTCAGCCCCTCTGATTCAGCCCCTCTGTTTCAGCCCCTCTGAATCAGCCCCACTGATTCAGCCCCTCTGTTTCAGCCCCTCTGTTTCAGCCCCTCTGTTTCAGCCCCTCTGTTTCTCACCCTCTGTTTCAGCCCCTCTGATTCAGCCCCTCTGATTCAGCCCCTCTGATTCAGCCCCTCTGTTTCCCGCCCCTCTGTTTCCCGCACCTCTGTTTCAGCCCCTCTGTTTCAGCCCCACTGTTTCAGCCCCTCTGTTTCAGCCCCTCTGTTTCACGCCCTCTGTTTCAGCCCCTCTGTTTCTCGCCCCCTGTTACAGCCCCTCTGTTTCTCGCCCTCTGTTTCAGCCCCTCTGATTCAGCCCCTCTGATTCAGCCCCTGTGTTTCAGCCCCTCTGTTTCAGCCCCTCTGTTTCAGCCCCTCTGTTTCTCGCCCTCTGTTTCAGCCCCTCTGTTTCTCGCCCTCTGTTTCAGCCCCTCTGATTCAGCCCCTCTGTTTCAGCCCCTCTGATTCAGCCCCTCTCTTTCTCGCCCTCTGTTTCAGCCCCTCTGTTTCAGCCCCTCTGTTTCAGCCCCTCTGTTTCAGCCCCTCTGTTTCTCACCCTCTGTTTCAGCCCCTCTGTTTCTCGCCCTCTGTTTCAGCCCCTCTGTTTCAGCCCCTCTGTTTCAGCCCCTCTGTTTCAGCCCCTCTGTTTCTCACCCTCTGTTTCAGCCCCTCTGTTTCAGCCCCTCTGATTCAGCCCCTCTGATTCTCGCCGTCAGTTTCAGCCCCTCTGTATCTCGCCCTCTGTTTCAGCCCCTCTGTTTCAGCCCCTCTGTTTCTCGCCCTCTGTTTCAGCCCCTCTGTTTCTCGCCCTCTATTTCAGCCCCTCTGTTTCCCGCCCTCTGTTTCTGCCCCTCTGTTTCAGCCCCTCTGTTCCAGCCCCTCTGTTTCTCGCACTCTGTGTCAGCCCCTCTGTTCCAGCCCCTCTGTTTCAGCCCCTCTGTTTCAGCCCCTCTGTTTCTCGCCCTCTGTTTCAGCCCCTCTGTTTCTCGCCCTCTGTTTCAGCCCCTCTGTTTCCGCCCGTCTGTTTCAGCCACTCTGTTTCTCGCCCTCTGATTCAGCCCCTCTTTTTCTCACCCTCTGTTTTAGCCACTCTGATTCAGCCCCTCTGTTTCTCGCCCTCTGTTTCAGCCCCTCTGTTTCTCGCCCTCTGTTTCAGTCCCTCTGTTTCTCGCCGTCTGTTTCAGCCCCTCTGTTTCTCGCCCTCTGTTTCAGCCCCTGTGTTTCAGCCACTCTGTTTCTCGCCCTCTGTTTCTGCCCCGCTGATCCTTGCCCTCTGTTTCAGCCCCTCTGTTTCTCGCCCTCTGTTTCAGCCCCGCTGATTCAGCCCCTCTGTTCCAGCCCCTCTGAATCAGCCCCTCTGATTCAGCCCCTCTGTTTCAGCCCCTCTGTTTCGGACCCTCTGTTTCAGCCCCTCTGTTTCTTACCCTCTGTTTCAGCCCCTCTGTTTCTCGCCCTCTGTTTCAGCCCCCCTGTTTCTCGCCCTCTGATTTAACCCATCTAATTCAGCCCCTCTCTTTCAGCCCCTCTGTTTCAGCCCCTCTGTTTCAGCCCCTCTGTTTCTCACCCTCTGTGTCAGCCCCTCTGTTTCTCGCCCTCTGTTTCAGCCCCTCTGATTCAGCCCCTCTGATTCAAACCCTGTGTTTCAGCCCCTCTGTGTCAGCCCCTCTGTTTCTCGCCCTCTATTTCTCACCCTCTGTTGCTCGCCCTCTGTTTCAGCTCCTCTGTTTCTCGCCCTTTGTTTCAGCCCCTCTGTTTCTCGCCCTCTGTTTCAGGCTCTCTGTTACAGCCCGCCTGTTTCAGCCCCTCCGTTTCAGCCCCACTGTTTCTCGCCCTCTGTTTCTCGCCCGCTGTTTCAGCCCATTTGTTTCTCGCCCTCTGTTTCAGCCCCTCTGTTTCAGCACCTCTGATTCAGCCCCTCTGATTCAGCCCCTCTGTTTCTCGCCCTCTGTTTCAGCCCCTCTGTTTCAGCCCCTCTGTTTCAGCTCCTCTGTTTCAGCCCCTCTGTTTCTCGCCCTCTGTTTCAGCCCCTCTGTTTCTCGCCCTCTGTTTCAGCCCCTCTGTTTCTCGCCCTCTGTTTCAGCCCCTCTGTTTCAGCCCCTCTGTTCCAGCCCCTCTGTTTCTCGCACTCTGTTTCAGCCCCTCTGTTTCAGCCCCTCTGTTTCAGCCCCTCTGTTTCTCGCCCTCTGTTTCAGCCCCGCTTTTTCTCACCCTCTGTTTCAGCCACTCTGATTCAGCCCCTCTGTTTCTCGCCCTCTGTTTCAGCCCCTCTGATTCAGCCCCTCTGTTTCAGCCCCTCTGAATCAGCCCCACTGATTCAGCCCCTCTGCTTCAGCCCCTCTGTTTCAGCCCCTCTTTTTCAGCCCCTCTGTTTCTCACCCTCTGTTTCAGCCCCTCTGATTCAGCCCCTCTGATTCAGCCCCTCTGATTCAGCCCCTCTGATTCAGCCCCTCTGTTTCCCGCCCCTCTGTTTCAGCACCTCTGTTTCAGCCCCTCTGTTTCAGCCCCACTGTTTCAGCCCCTCTGTTTCAGCCCCTCTGTTTCACGCCCTCTGTTTCAGCCCCTCTGTTTCTCGCCCCCTGTTACAGCCCCTCTGTTTCTCGCCCTCTGTTTCAGCCCCTCTGATTCAGCCCCTCTGATTCAGCCCCTGTGTTTCAGCCCCTCTGTTTCAGCCCCTCTGTTTCAGCCCCTCTGTTTCTCGCCCTCTGTTTCTCACCCTCTGTTTCACGCCCTCTGTTTCAGTCCCTCTGTTTCTCGCCCTCTGTTTCAGCCCCTCTGTTTCTCGCCCTCTGTTTCAGCCCCTCTGATTCAGCCCCTCTGTTTCAGCCCCTCTGATTCAGCCCCTCTCTTTCTCGCCCTCTGTTTCAGCCCCTCTGTTTCTCACCCTCTGTTTCAGCCCCTCTGTTTCTCGCCCTCTGTTTCAGCCCCTCTGTTTCAGCCCCTCTGTTTCAGCCCCTCTGTTTCTCACCCTCTGTTTCAGCCCCTCTGTTTCACCCCCTCTGATTCAGCCCCTCTGATTCTCGCCGTCAGTTTCAGCCCCTCTGTATCTCGCCCTCTGTTTCAGCCCCTCTGTTTCAGCCCCTCTGTTTCAGCCCCTCTGTTTCTCGCCCTCTGTTTCAGCCCCGCTTTTTCTCACCCTCTGTTTCAGCCACTCTGATTCAGCCCCTCTGTTTCTCGCCCTCTGTTTCAGCCCCTCTGATTCAGCCCCTCTGTTTCAGCCCCTCTGAATCAGCCCCACTGATTCAGCCCCTCTGTTTCAGCCCCTCTGTTTCAGCCCCTCTGTTTCAGCCCCTCTGTTTCTCACCCTCTGTTTCAGCCCCTCTGATTCAGCCCCTCTGATTCAGCCCCTCTGATTCAGCCCCTCTGATTCAGCCCCTCTGTTTCCCGCCCCTCTGTTTCCCGCCCCTCTGTTTCAGCCCCTCTGTTTCAGCCCCACTGTTTCAGCCCCTCTGTTTCAGCCCCTCTGTTTCACGCCCTCTGTTTCAGCCCCTCTGTTTCTCGCCCCCTGTTACAGCCCCTCTGTTTCTCGCCCTCTGTTTCAGCCCCTTTGATTCAGCCCCTCTGATTCAGCCCCTGTGTTTCAGCCCCTCTGTTTCAGCCCCTCTGTTTCAGCCCCTCTGTTTCTCGCCCTCTGTTTCAGCCCCTCTGTTTCTCGCCCTCTGTTTCAGCCCCTCTGATTCAGCCCCTCTGTTTCAGCCCCTCTGATTCAGCCCCTCTCTTTCTCGCCCTCTGTTTCAGCCCCTCTGTTTCAGCCCCTCTGTTTCAGCCCCTCTGTTTCAGCCCCTCTGTTTCTCACCCTCTGTTTCAGCCCCTCTGTTTCTCGCCCTCTGTTTCAGCCCCTCTGTTTCAGCCCCTCTGTTTCAGCCCCTCTGTTTCAGCCCCTCTGTTTCTCACCCTCTGTTTCAGCCCCTCTGTTTCAGCCCCTCTGATTCAGCCCCTCTGATTCTCGCCGTCAGTTTCAGCCCCTCTGTATCTCGCCCTCTGTTTCAGCCCCTCTGTTTCAGCCCCTCTGTTTCTCGCCCTCTGTTTCAGCCCCTCTGTTTCTCGCCCTCTATTTCAGCCCCTCTGTTTCCTGCCCTCTGTTTCTGCCCCTCTGTTTCAGCCCCTCTGTTCCAGCCCCTCTGTTTCTCGCACTCTGTGTCAGCCAAATCTGTTCCAGCCCCTCTGTTTCAGCCCCTCTGTTTCAGCCCCTCTGTTTCAGCCCCTCTGTTTCTCGCCCTCTGTTTCAGCCCCTCTGTTTCTCGCCCTCTGTTTCAGCCCCTCTGTTTCCGCCCGTCTGTTTCAGCCACTCTGTTTCTCGCCCTCTGATTCAGCCACTCTTTTTCTCACGCTCTGTTTTAGCCACTCTGATTCAGCCCCTCTGTTTCTCGCCCTCTGTTTCAGCCCCTCTGTTTCTCGCCCTCTGTTTCAGTCCCTCTGTTTCTCGCCCTCTGTTTCAGCCCCTCTGTTTCTCGCCCTCTGTTTCAGCCCCTGTGTTTCAGCCACTCTGTTTCTCGCCCTCTGTTTCTGCCCCGCTGATCCTTGCCCTCTGTTTCAGCCCCTCTGTTTCTCGCCCTCTGTTTCAGCCCCGCTGATTCAGCCCCTCTGTTCCAGCCCCTCTGAATCAGCCCCTCTGATTCAGCCCCTCTGTTTCAGCCCCTCTGTTTCGGACCCTCTGTTTCAGCCCCTCTGTTTCTTACCCTCTGTTTCAGCCCCTCTGTTTCTCGCCCTCTGTTTCAGCCCCTCTGTTTCTCGCCCTCTGATTTAACCCATCTAATTCAGCCCCTCTCTTTCAGCCCCTCTGTTTCAGCCCCTCTGTTTCAGCCCCTCTGTTTCTCACCCTCTGTGTCAGCCCCTCTGATTCAGCCCCTCTGATTCAGCCCCTCTGATTCAGCCCCTCTGATTCAGCCCCTCTGTTTCCCGCCCCTCTGTTTCAGCCCCTCTGTTTCAGCCCCTCTGTTTCAGCCCCACTGTTTCAGCCCCTCTGTTTCAGCCCCTCTGTTTCTCCCCCTCTGTTTCAGCCTCTCTGTTTCTCGCCCTATGTTTCAGCCCCTCTGTTTCTCGCCCTCTGTTTCAGCCCCTCTGATTCAGCCCCTCTGATTCAAACCCTGTGTTTCAGCCCCTCTGTTTCAGCCCCTCTGTTTAAGCCCCTCTGTTTCTCGCCCTCTGTTTCAGCCCCTCTGTTTCAGCCCCTCTGTTTCAGCCCCTCTGTTTCTCACCCTCTGTTTCAGCCCCTCTGTTTCTCGCCCTCTGTTTCAGCCCCTCTGTTTCTCGCCCTCTGTTTCAGCCCCTCTGTTTCTCGCCCTCTGTTTCAGCCCCTCTCTTTCTCGCCCTCTGTTTCAGCCCCTCTGATTCAGCCCCCCTGTTTCAGCTCCTCTGATTCAGCCCCTCTGTTTCAGCCCCTCTGTTTCAGCCCCTCTGTTTCAGCCCCTCTGTTTCTCGCCCTCTGTTTCAGCCCCTCTGATTCAGCCCCTCTGTTTCAGCCCCTCTGATTCAGCCCCTCTGTTTCAGCCCCTCTATTTCAGCCCCTCTGATTCAGCCCCTCTGATTCAGCCCCTCTGTTTCCCGCCCCTCTGTTTCAGCCCCTCTGTTTCAGACCCTCTGTTTCAGCCCCACTGTTTCAGCCCCTCTGTTTCAGCCCCTCTGTTTCTCCCCCTCTGTTTCAGCCCCTCTGTTTCTCGCCCTCTGTTTCAGCCCCTCTGTTTCTCGCCCTCTGTTTCAGCCCCTCTGTTTCGGACCCTCTGTTTCAGCCCCTCTGTTTCTTACCCTCTGTTTCAGCCCCTCTGTTTCACGCCCTCTGTTTCAGCCCCTCTGTTTCTCGCCCTCTGATTTAACCCCTCTAATTCAGCCCCTCTCTTTCAGCCCCTCTGATTCAGCCCCTCTGATTCAGCCCCTCTGTTTCGCGCCCTCTGTTTCAGCCCCTCTGTTTCAGCCCCTCTGTTTCAGCCCCTCTGTTTCTCACCCTCTGTGTCAGCCCCTCTGATTCAGCCCCTCTGATTCAGCCCCTCTGATTCAGCCCCTCTGATTCAGCCCCTCTGTTTCCCGCCCCTCTGTTTCAGCCCCTCTGTATCAGCCCCTCTGTTTCAGCCCCACTGTTTCAGCCCCTCTGTTTCAGCCCCTCTGTTTCTCCCCCTCTGTTTCAGCCCCTCTGTTTCTCGCCCTCTGTTTCAGCCCCTCTGTTTCTCGCCCTCTGTTTCAGCCCCTCTGATTCAACCCCTCTGATTCAGCCCCTGTGTTTCAGCCCCTCTGTTTCAGCCCCTCTGTTTCAGCCCCTCTGTTTCTCGCCCTCTGTTTCAGCCCCTCTGTTTCAGCCCCTCTGTTTCAGCCCCTCTGTTTCAGCCCCTCTGTTTCTCACCCTCTGTTTCAGCCCCTCTGTTTCTCGCCCTCTGTTTCAGCCCCTCTGTTTCTCGCCCTCTGTTTCAGCCCCTCTCTTTCTCGCCCTCTGTTTCAGCCCCTCTGATTCAGCCCCCCTGTTTCAGCTCCTCTGATTCAGCCCCTCTGTTTCAGCCCCTCTGTTTCAGCCCCTCTGTTTCAGCCCCTCTGTTTCTCGCCCTCTGTTTCAGCCCCTCTGATTCAGCCCCTCTGTTTCAGCCCCTCTGATTCAGCCCCTCTGTTTCAGCCCCTCTATTTCAGCCCCTCTGATTCAGCCCCTCTGATTCAGCCCCTCTGTTTCCCGCCCCTCTGTTTCAGCCCCTCTGTTTCAGCCCCTCTGTTTCAGCCCCTCTGTTTCAGCCCCTCTGTTTCTCCCCCTCTGTTTCAGCCCCTCTGTTTCTCGCCCTCTGTTTCAGCCCCTCTGTTTCTCGCCCTCTGTTTCAGCCCCTCTGATTCAGCCCCTCTGATTCAGCCCCTGTGTTTCAGCCCCTCTGTTTCAGCCCCTCTGTTTCAGCCCCTCTGTTTCTCGCCCTCTGTTTCTCACCATCTTTTTCTCGCCCTCTGTTTCAGCCCCTCTGTTTCTCGCCCTCTGTTTCAGCCCCTCTCTTTCTCGCCCTCTGTTTCAGCCCCTCTGATTCAGCCCCCCTGTTTCAGCTCCTCTGATTCAGCCCCTCTGTTTCAGCCCCTCTGTTTCAGCCCCTCTGTTTCAGCCCCTCTGTTTCTCGCCCTCTGTTTCAGCCCCTCTGATTCAGCCCCTCTGTTTCAGCCCCTCTGATTCAGCCCCTCTGTTTCAGCCCCTCTATTTCAGCCCCTCTGTTTCAGCCCCACTGTTTCAGCCCCTCTGTTTCTCGCCCTCTTTTTCTCACCCTCTGTTTCTCGCCCTCTGTTTCAGACCCTCTGTTTTTCGCCCTCTGTTTCAGCCCCTCTGTTTCTCGCCCTCTGTATCAGACCCTCTGTTTGAGCCACTCTGTTTTAGACCCTCTGTTTCAGCCCCTCTGTTTCTCGCCCTCTTTTTCTCGCCCTCTGTTTCAGCCCCTCTGTTTCTCGCCCTCTGTTTCAGCCCCTCTGTTTCGCGCTCTCTGTTTCAGCCCCTCTGTTTCAGCCCCTCTGTTTCTCCCCCTCTGTTTCTGCACCTCTGTTTCTCGCCCTCTGTTTCAGCCCCTCTGTTTCTCGCCCTCTGTTTCAGCCATGCTGATTCAGCCCCTCTGTTTCAGCCCCTCTGATTCAGCCCCTCTGTTTCTCGCCCTCTGTTTCAGCCCCTCTGATTCAGCCCTTCTGTTTTAGCCCCTCTGTATCAGCCCCTCTGTTTCTCGCCCTCTGTTCCAGCCCCACTGTTTCTCGCCCTCTGTTTCAGCCCCTCTGTTTCTCGCCCTCTGTTTCAGCCCCTCTGTTTCAGCCCCTCTGTTTCATCCCCTCTGTTTCTCGCCCTCTATTTCTCACCCTCTGTTGCTCGCCCTCTGTTTCAGCTCCTCTGTTTCTCGCCCTTTGTTTCAGCCCCTCTGTTTCTCGCCCTCTGTTTCAGGCTCTCTGTTACAGCCCGCCTGTTTCAGCCCCTCCGTTTCAGCCCCACTGTTTCTCGCCCTCTGTTTCTCGCCCGCTGTTTCAGCCCATTTGTTTCTCGCCCTCTGTTTCAGCCCCTCTGTTTCAGCACCTCTGATTCAGCCCCTCTGATTCAGCCCCTCTGTTTCTCGCCCTCTGTTTCAGCCCCTCTGTTTCAGCCCCTCTGTTTCAGCTCCTCTGTTTCAGCCCCTCTGTTTCTCGCCCTCTGTTTCAGCCCCTCTGTTTCAGCCCCTCTGATTCAGCCCCTCTGTTTCAGCCCCTCTGAATCAGCCCCACTGATTCAGCCCCTCTTTTTCAGCCCCTCTGTTTCAGCCCCTCTGTTTTAGCCCCTCTGTTTCTCACCCTCTGTTTCAGCCCCTCTGATTCAGCCCCTCTGATTCAGCCCCTCTGATTCAGCCCCTCTGATTCAGCCCCTCTGTTTCCCGCCCCTCTGTTTCAGCCCCTCTGTTTCAGCCCCTCTGTTTCAGCCCCACTGTTTCAGCCCCTCTGTTTCAGCCCCTCTGTTTCACGCCCTCTGTTTCAGCCCCTCTGTTTCTCGCCCCCTGTTACGGCCCTTCTTTTTCTCGCCCTCTGTTTCAGCCCCTCTGATTCAGCCCCTCTGATTCAGCCCCTGTGTTTCAGCCCCTCTGTTTCAGCCCCTCTGTTTCAGCCCCTCTGTTTCTCGCCCTCTGTTTCTCACCCTCTGTTTCTCGCCCTCTGTTTCAGTCCCTCTGTTTCTCGCCCTCTGTTTCAGCCGCTCTGTTTCTCGCCCTCTGTTTCAGCCCCTCTGATTCAGCCCCTCTGTTTCAGCCCCTCTGTTTCAGCCCCTCTGTTTCAGCCCCTCTGTTTCTCACCCTCTGTTTCAGCCCCTCTGTTTCAGCCCCTATGTTTCAGCCCCTCTGTTTCTCACCCTCTGTTTCAGCCCCTCTGTTTCAGCCCCTCTGTTTCTCACCCTCTGTTTCAGCCCCTCTGTTTCAGCCCCTCTGATTCAGCCCCTCTGATTCTCGTCGTCAGTTTCAGCCCCTCTGTATCTCGCCCTCTGTTTCAGCCCCTCTGTTTCAGCCCCTCTGTTTCAGCCCCTCTGTTTCTCGCCCTCTGTTTCAGCCCCTCTGTTTCTCGCCCTCTATTACAGCCCCTCTGTTTCCCGCCCTCTGTTTCAGCCCCTCTGTTTCAGCCCCTCTGTTCCAGCCCCTCTGTTTCTCGCACTCTGTGTCAGCCCCTCTGTTCCAGCCCCTCTGTTTCAGCCCCTCTGTTTCAGCCCCTCTGTTTCAGCCCCTCTGTTTCTCGCCCTCTGTTTCAGCCCCTCTGTTTCTCGCCCTCTGTTTCAGCCCCTCTGTTTCCGCCCGTCTGTTTCAGCCACTCTGTTTGTCGCCCTCTGATTCAGCCCCTCTTTTTCTCACCCTCTGTTTTAGCCACTCTGATTCAGCCCCTCTGTTTCTCGCCCTCTGTTTCAGCCCCTCTGTTTCAGTCCCTCTGTTTCTCACCCTCTGTTTCAGCCCCTCTGTTTCTCACCCTCTGTTTCAGCCCCTGTGTTTCAGCCACTCTGTTTCTCGCCCTCTGTTTCTGCCCCGCTGATCCTTGCCCTCTGTTTCAGCCCCTCTGTTTCTCGCCCTCTGTTTCAGCCCCGCTGATTCAGCCCCTCTGTTTCAGCCCCTCTGAATCAGCCCCTCTGATTCAGCCCCTCTGTTTCAGCCCCTCTGTTTCGGACCCTCTGTTTCTCGCCCTCTGTTTCAGTCCCTCTGTTTCTCGCCCTCTGTTTCAGCCCCTCTGTTTCTCGCCCTCTGTTTCAGCCCCTGTGTTTCAGCCACTCTGTTTCTCGCCCTCTGTTTCTGCCCCGCTGATCCTTGCCCTCTGTTTCAGCCCCTCTGTTTCTCGCCCTCTGTTTCAGCCCCGCTGATTCAGCCCCTCTGTTTCAGCCCCTCTGAATCAGCCCCTCTGAATCAGCCCCTCTGATTCAGCCCCTCTGTTTCAGCCCCTCTGTTTCGGACCCTCTGTTTCAGCCCCTCTGTTTCTTACCCTCTGTTTCAGCCCCTCTGTTTCTCGCCCTCTGTTTCAGCCCCTCTGTTTCTCGCCCTCTGATTTAACCCCTCTAATTCAGCCCCTCTCTTTCAGCCCCTCTGATTCAGCCCCTCTGATTCAGCCCCTCTGTTTCGCGCCCTCTGTTTCAGCCCCTCTGTTTCAGCCCCTCTGTTTCAGCCCCTCTGTTTCTCACCCTCTGTGTCAGCCCCTCTGATTCAGCTCCTCTGATTCAGCCCCTCTGATTCAGCCCCTCTGATTCAGCCCCACTGTTTCAGCCCCTCTGTTTCAGCCCCTCTGTTTCTCCCCCTCTGTTTCAGCCCCTCTGTTTCTCGCCCTCTGTTTCAGCCCCTCTGTTTCTCGCCCTCTGTTTCAGCCCCTCTGATTCAGCCCCTCTGATTCAGCCCCTCTGTTTCAGCCCCACTGTTTCAGCCCCTCTGTTTCAGCCCCTCTGTTTCACGCCCTCTGTTTCAGCCCCTCTGTTTCTCGCCCCCTGTTACAGCCCCTCTGTTTCTCGCCCTCTGTTTCAGCCCCTCTGATTCAGCCCCTCTGATTCAGCCCCTGTGTTTCAGCCCCTCTGTTTCAGCCCCTCTGTTTCAGCCCCTCTGTTTCTCGCCCTCTGTTTCTCACCCTCTGTTTCTCGCCCTCTGTTTCAGTCCCTCTGTTTCTCGCCCTCTGTTTCAGCCCCTCTGTTTCTCGCCCTCTGTTTCAGCCCCTCTGATTCAGCCCCTCTGTTTCAGCCCCTCTGTTTCAGCCCCTCTCTTTCTCGCCCTCTGTTTCAGCCCCTCTGTTTCAGCCCCTCTGTTTCAGCCCCTCTGTTTCAGCCCCTCTGTTTCTCACCCTCTGTTTCAGCCCCTCTGTTTCAGCCCCTCTGTTTCAGCCCCTCTGTTTCAGCCCCTCTGTTTCTCACCCTCTGTTTCAGCCCCTCTGTTTCAGCCCCTCTGATTCAGCCCCTCTGATTCTCGCCGTCAGTTTCAGCTCCTCTCTTTCTCGCCCTCTGTTTCAGCCCCTCTGTTTCAGCCCCTCTGTTTCAGCCCCTCTGTTTCTCGCCCTCTGTTTCAGCCCCTCTGTTTCAGCCCCTCTGTTTCAGCCCCTCTATTTCAGCCCCTCTGTTTCTCACCCTCTGTTTCAGCCCCTCTGTTTCAGCCCCTCTGATTCAGCCCCTCTGATTCTCGCCGTCAGTTTCAGCCCCTCTGTATCTCGCCCTCTGTTTCAGCCCCTCTGTTTCAGCCCCTCTGTTTCAGCCCCTCTGTTTCTCGCCCTCTGTTTCAGCCCCGCTTTTTCTCACCCTCTGTTTCAGCCACTCTGATTCAGCCCCTCTGTTTCTCGCCCTCTGTTTCAGCCCCTCTGATTCAGCCCCTCTGTTTCAGCCCCTCTGAATCAGCCCCACTGATTCAGCCCCTCTGTTTCAGCCCCTCTGTTTCAGCCCCTCTGTTTCAGCCCCTCTGTTTCTCACCCTCTGTTTCAGCCCCTCTGATTCAGCCCCTCTGATTCAGCCCCTCTGATTCAGCCCCTCTGATTCAGCCCCTCTGTTTCCCGCCCCTCTGTTTCAGCCCCTCTGTTTCAGCCCCTCTGTTTCAGCCCCACTGTTTCAGCCCCTCTGTTTCAGCCCCTCTGTTTCACGCCCTCTGTTTCAGCCCCTCTGTTTCTCGCCCCCTGTTACATCCCCTCTGTTTCAGCCCCTCTGATTCAGCCCCTCTGATTCAGCCCCTGTGTTTCAGCCCCTCTGTTTCAGCCCCTCTGTTTCAGCCCCTCTGTTTCTCGCCCTCTGTTTCTCACCCTCTGTTTCTCGCCCTCTGTTTCAGTCCCTCTGTTTCTCGCCCTCTGTTTCAGCCCCTCTGTTTCTCGCCCTCTGTTTCAGCCCCTCTGATTCAGCCCCTCTGTTTCAGCCCCTCTGATTCAGCCCCTCTCTTTCTCGCCCTCTGTTTCAGCCCCTCTGTTTCAGCCCCTCTGTTTCAGCCCCTCTGTTTCAGCCCCTCTGTTTCTCACCCTCTGTTTCAGCCCCTCTGTTTCTCGCCCTCTGTTTCAGCCCCTCTGTTTCAGCCCCTCTGTTTCAGCCCCTCTGTTTCAGCCCCTCTGTTTCTCACCCTCTGTTTCAGCCCCTCTGTTACAGCCCCTCTGATTCAGCCCCTCTGATTCTCGCCGTCAGTTTCAGCCCCTCTGTATCTCGCCCTCTGTTTCAGCCCCTCTGTTTCAGCCCCTCTGTTTCAGCCCCTCTGTTTCTCGCCCTCTGTTTCAGCCCCTCTGTTTCTCGCCCTCTATTACAGCCCCTCTGTTTCCCGCCCTCTGTTTCAGCCCCTCTGTTTCAGCCCCTCTGTTCCAGCCCCTCTGTTTCTCGCTCTCTGTGTCAGCCCCTCTGTTCCAGCCCCTCTGTTTCAGCCCCTCTGTTTCAGCCCCTCTGTTTCAGCCCCTCTGTTTCTCGCCCTCTGTTTCAGCCCCTCTGTTTCTCGCCCTCTGTTTCAGCCCCTCTGTTTCCGCCCGTCTGTTTCAGCCACTCTGTTTCTCGCCCTCTGATTCAGCCCCTCTTTTTCTCACCCTCTGTTTTAGCCACTCTGATTCAGCCCCTCTGTTTCTCGCCCTCTGTTTCAGCCCCTCTGTTTCTCGCCCTCTGTTTCAGTCCCTCTGTTTCTCGCCCTCTGTTTCAGCCCCTCTGTTTCTCGCCCTCTGTTTCAGCCCCTGTGTTTCAGCCACTCTGTTTCTCACCCTCTGTTTCTGCCCCGCTGATCCTTGCCCTCTGTTTCAGCCCCTCTGTTTCTCGCCCTCTGTTTCAGCCCCGCTGATTCAGCCCCTCTGTTTCAGCCCCTCTGAATCAGCCCCTCTGATTCAGCCCCTCTGTTTCAGCCCCACTGTTTCGGACCCTCTGTTTCTCGCCCTCTGTTTCAGTCCCTCTGTTTCTCGCCCTCTGTTTCAGCCCCTCTGTTTCTCGCCCTCTGTTTCAGCCCCTGTGTTTCAGCCACTCTGTTTCTCGCCCTCTGTTTCTGCCCCGCTGATCCTTGCCCTCTGTTTCAGCCCCTCTGTTTCTCGCCCTCTGTTTCAGCCCCGCTGATTCAGCCCCTCTGTTTCAGCCCCTCTGAATCAGCCCCTCTGAATCAGCCCCTCTGGTTTAGCCCCTCTGTTTCAGCCCCTCTGTTTCGGACCCTCTGTTTCAGCCCCTCTGTTTCTTACCCTCTGTTTCAGCCCCTCTGTTTCTCGCCCTCTGTTTCAGCCCCTCTGTTTCTCGCCCTCTGATTTAACCCCTCTAATTCAGCCCCTCTCTTTCAGCCCCTCTGATTCAGCCCCTCTGATTCAGCCCCTCTGTTTCGCGCCCTCTGTTTCAGCCCCTCTGTTTCAGCCCCTCTGTTTCAGCCCCTCTGTTTCTCACCCTCTGTGTCAGCCCCTCTGATTCAGCCCCTCTGATGCAGCCCCTCTGATTCAGCCCCTCTGTTTCCCGCCCCTCTGTTTCAGCCCCTCTGTTTCAGCCCCTCTGTTTCAGCCCCACTGTTTCAGCCCCTCTGTTTCAGCCCCTCTGTTTCTCGCCCTCTGTTTCAGCCCCTCTGTTTCTCGCCCTCTGCTTCAGCCCCTCTGATTCAGCCCCTCTGATTCAGCCCCTGTGTTTCAGCCCCTCTGTTTCAGCCCCTCTGTTTCAGCCCCTCTGTTTCTCGCCCTCCGTTTCAGCCCCTCTGTTTCAGCCCCTCTGTTTCAGCCCCTCTGTTTCAGCCCCTCTGTTTCTCACCCTCAGTTTCAGCCCCTCTGTTTCTCGCCCTCTGTTTCAGCCCCTCTGTTTCTCGCCCTCTGTTTCAGCCCCTCTGTTTCTCGCCCTCTGTTTCAGCCCCTCTGATTCAGCCCCCCTGTTTCAGCTCCTCTGATTCAGCCCCTCTGTTTCAGCCCCTCTGTTTCAGCCCCTCTGTTTCAGCCCCTCTGTTTCTCGCCCTCTGTTTCAGCCCCTCTGATTCAGCCCCTCTGTTTCAGCCCCTCTGATTCAGCCCCTCTGTTTCAGCCCCTCTATTTCAGCCCCTCTGTTTCAGCCCCTCTGTTTCAGCCCCTCTGTTTCTCGCCCTCTTTTTCTCACCCTCTGTTTCTCGCCCTCTGTTTCAGACCCTCTGTTTTTCGCCCTCTGTTTCAGCCCCTCTGTTTCTCGCCCTCTGTATCAGACCCTCTGTTTGAGCCACTCTGATTTAGACCCTCTGTTTCAGCCCCTCTGTTTCTCGCCCTCTTTTTCTCGCCCTCTGTTTCAGCCCCTCTGTTTCTCGCCCTCTGTTTCAGCCCCTCTGTTTCGCGCTCTCTGTTTCAGCCCCTCTGTTTCAGCCCCTCTGTTTCTCCCCCTCTGTTTCTGCACCTCTGTTTCTCGCCCTCTGTTTCAGCCCCGCTGATTCTGCCCCTCTGTTTCAGCCCCTCTGATTCAGCCCCTCTGTTTCTCGCCCTCTGTTTCAGCCCCTCTGATTCAGCCCTTCTGTTTCAGCCCCTCTGTATCAGCCCCTCTGTTTCTCGCCCTCTGTTCCAGCCCCACTGTTTCTCGCCCTCTGTTTCAGCCCCTCTGTTTCTCGCCCTCTGTTTCAGCCCCTCTGTTTCATCCCCTCTGTTTCTCGCCCTCTATTTCTCACCCTCTGTTGCTCGCCCTCTGTTTCAGCTCCTCTGTTTCTCGCCCTTTGTTTCAGCCCCTCTGTTTCTCGCCCTCTGTTTCAGGCTCTCTGTTACAGCCCGCCTGTTTCAGCCCCTCCGTTTCAGCCCCACTGTTTCTCGCCCTCTGTTTCTCGCCCGCTGTTTCAGCCCATTTGTTTCTCGCCCTCTGTTTCAGCCCCTCTGTTTCAGCACCTCTGATTCAGCCCCTCTGATTCAGCCCCTCTGTTTCTCGCCCTCTGTTTCAGCCCCTCTGTTTCAGCCCCTCTGTTTCAGCTCCTCTGTTTCAGCCCCTCTGTTTCTCGCCCTCTGTTTCAGCCCCTCTGTTTCTCGCCCTCTGTTTCAGCCCCTCTGTTTCTCGCCCTCTGTTTCAGCCCCTCTGTTTCAGCCCCTCTGTTCCAGCCCCTCTGTTTCTCGCACTCTGCTTCAGCCCCTCTGTTTCAGCCCCTCTGTTTCAGCCCCTCTTGTTTCTCGCCCTCTGTTTCAGCCCCGCTTTTTCTCACCCTCTGTTTCAGCCACTCTGATTCAGCCCCTCTGTTTCTCGCCCTCTGTTTCAGCCCCTCTGATTCAGCCCCTCTGTTTCCCGCCCCTCTGTTTCAGCCCCTCTGTTTCAGCCCCTCTGTTTCAGCCCCACTGTTTCAGCCCCTCTGTTTCAGCCCCTCTGTTTCTCGCCCTCTGTTTCAGCCCCTCTGTTTCTCGCCCTCTGTTTCAGCCCCTCTGTTTCTCGCCCTCTGTTTCAGCCCCTCTGATTCAGCCCCTCTGATTCAGCCCCTGTGTTTCAGCCCCTCTGTTTCAGCCCCTCTGTTTCAGCCCCTCTGTTTCTCGCCCTCTGTTTCAGCCCCTCTGTTTCAGCCCCTCTGTTTCAGCCCCTCTGTTTCAGCCCCTCTGTTTCTCACCCTCTGTTTCAGCCCCCCTGTTTCTCGCCCTCTGTTTCAGCCCCTCTGTTTCTCGCCCTCTGTTTCAGCCCCTCTGTTTCTCGCCCTCTGTTTCAGCCCCTCCCTTTCTCGCCCTCTGTTTCAGCCCCTCTGATTCAGCCCCCCTGTTTCAGCTCCTCTGATTCAGCCCCTCTGTTTCAGCCCCTCTGTTTCAGCCCCTCTGTTTCAGCCCCTCTGTTTCTCGCCCTCTGTTTCAGCCCCTCTGATTCAGCCCCTCTGTTTCAGCCCCTCTGATTCAGCCCCTCTGTTTCGGCCCCTCTATTTCAGCCCCCCTGTTTCTCGCCCTCTGTTTCAGCCCCTCTGTTTCTCGCCCTCTGTTTCAGCCCCTCTGTTTCAGCCCCTCTGTTTCAGCTCCTCTGTTTCAGCCCCTCTGTTTCTCGCCCTCTGTTTCAGCCCCTCTGTTTCTCGCCCTCTGTTTCAGCCCCTCTGTTTCTCGCCCTCTGTTTCAGCCCCTCTGTTTCAGCCCCTCTGTTCCAGCCCCTCTGTTTCTCGCACTCTGCTTCAGCCCCTCTGTTTCAGCCCCTCTGTTTCAGCCCCTCTTGTTTCTCGCCCTCTGTTTCAGCCCCGCTTTTTCTCACCCTCTGTTTCAGCCACTCTGATTCAGCCCCTCTGTTTCTCGCCCTCTGTTTCAGCCCCTCTGATTCAGCCCCTCTGTTTCCCGCCCCTCTGTTTCAGCCCCTCTGTTTCAGCCCCTCTGTTTCAGCCCCACTGTTTCAGCCCCTCTGTTTCAGCCCCTCTGTTTCTCGCCCTCTGTTTCAGCCCCTCTGTTTCTCGCCCTCTGTTTCAGCCCCTCTGTTTCTCGCCCTCTGTTTCAGCCCCTCTGATTCAGCCCCTCTGATTCAGCCCCTGTGTTTCAGCCCCTCTGTTTCAGCCCCTCTGTTTCAGCCCCTCTGTTTCTCGCCCTCTGTTTCAGCCCCTCTGTTTCAGCCCCTCTGTTTCAGCCCCTCTGTTTCTAACCCTCTGTTTCAGCCCCCCTGTTTCTCGCCCTCTGTTTCAGCCCCTCTGTTTCTCGCCCTCTGTTTCAGCCCCTCTGTTTCTCGCCCTCTGTTTCAGCCCCTCCCTTTCTCGCCCTCTGTTTCAGCCCCTCTGATTCAGCCCCCCTGTTTCAGCTCCTCTGATTCAGCCCCTCTGTTTCAGCCCCTCTGTTTCAGCCCCTCTGTTTCAGCCCCTCTGTTTCTCGCCCTCTGTTTCAGCCCCTCTGATTCAGCCCCTCTGTTTCAGCCCCTCTGATTCAGCCCCTCTGTTTCGGCCCCTCTATTTCAGCCCCCCTGTTTTTCGCCCTCTGTTTCAGCCCCTCTGTTTAAGCCCCTCTGTTTCTCGCCCTCTGTTTCAGCCCCTCTGTTTCAGCCCCTCTGTTTCAGCCCCTCTGTTTCAGCCCCTCTGTTTCTCGCCCTCTGTTTCAGCCCCTCTGTTTCTCGCCCTCTGTTTCAGCCCCTCTGTTTCCGCCCGTCTGTTTCAGCCACTCTGTTTCTCGCCCTCTGATTCAGCCCCTCTTTTTCTCACGCTCTGTTTTAGCCACTCTGATTCAGCCCCTCTGTTTCTCGCCCTCTGTTTCAGCCCCTCTGTTTCTCGCCCTCTGTTTCAGTCCCTCTGTTTCTCGCCCTCTGTTTCAGCCCCTCTGTTTCTCGCCCTCTGTTTCAGCCCCTGTGTTTCAGCCACTCTGTTTCTCGCCCTCTGTTTCTGCCCCGCTGATCCTTGCCCTCTGTTTCAGCCCCTCTGTTTCTCGCCCTCTGTTTCAGCCCCGCTGATTCAGCCCCTCTGTTCCAGCCCCTCTGAATCAGCCCCTCTGATTCAGCCCCTCTGTTTCAGCCCCTCTGTTTCGGACCCTCTGTTTCAGCCCCTCTGTTTCTTACCCTCTGTTTCAGCCCCTCTGTTTCTCGCCCTCTGTTTCAGCCCCTCTGTTTCTCGCCCTCTGATTTAACCCATCTAATTCAGCCCCTCTCTTTCAGCCCCTCTGTTTCAGCCCCTCTGTTTCAGCCCCTCTGTTTCTCACCCTCTGTGTCAGCCCCTCTGATTCAGCCCCTCTGATTCAGCCCCTCTGATTCAGCCCCTCTGATTCAGCCCCTCTGTTTCCCGCCCCTCTGTTTCAGCCCCTCTGTTTCAGCCCCTCTGTTTCAGCCCCACTGTTTCAGCCCCTCTGTTTCAGCCCCTCTGTTTCTCCCCCTCTGTTTCAGCCCCTCTGTTTCTCGCCCTATGTTTCAGCCCCTCTGTTTCTCGCCCTCTGTTTCAGCCCCTCTGATTCAGCCCCTCTGATTCAAACCCTGTGTTTCAGCCCCTCTGTTTCAGCCCCTCTGTTTAAGCCCCTCTGTTTCTCGCCCTCTGTTTCAGCCCCTCTGTTTCAGCCCCTCTGTTTCAGCCCCTCTGTTTCTCACCCTCTGTTTCAGCCCCTCTGTTTCTCGCCCTCTGTTTCAGCCCCTCTGTTTCTCGCCCTCTGTTTCAGCCCCTCTGTTTCTCGCCCTCTGTTTCAGCCCCTCTCTTTCTCGCCCTCTGTTTCAGCCCCTCTGATTCAGCCCCCCTGTTTCAGCTCCTCTGATTCAGCCCCTCTGTTTCAGCCCCTCTGTTTCAGCCCCTCTGTTTCAGCCCCTCTGTTTCTCGCCCTCTGTTTCAGCCCCTCTGATTCAGCCCCTCTGTTTCAGCCCCTCTGATTCAGCCCCTCTGTTTCAGCCCCTCTATTTCAGCCCCTCTGATTCAGCCCCTCTGATTCAGCCCCTCTGTTTCCCGCCCCTCTGTTTCAGCCCCTCTGTTTCAGACCCTCTGTTTCAGCCCCACTGTTTCAGCCCCTCTGTTTCAGCCCCTCTGTTTCTCCCCCTCTGTTTCAGCCCCTCTGTTTCTCGCCCTCTGTTTCAGCCCCTCTGTTTCTCGCCCTCTGTTTCAGCCCCTCTGTTTCGGACCCTCTGTTTCAGCCCCTTTGTTTCTTACCCTCTGTTTCAGCCCCTCTGTTTCACGCCCTCTGTTTCAGCCCCTCTGTTTCTCGCCCTCTGATTTAACCCCTCTAATTCAGCCCCTCTCTTTCAGCCCCTCTGATTCAGCCCCTCTGATTCAGCCCCTCTGTTTCGCGCCCTCTGTTTCAGCCCCTCTGTTTCAGCCCCTCTGTTTCAGCCCCTCTGTTTCTCACCCTCTGTGTCAGCCCCTCTGATTCAGCCCCTCTGATTCAGCCCCTCTGATTCAGCCCCTCTGATTCAGCCCCTCTGTTTCCCGCCCCTCTGTTTCAGCCCCTCTGTTTCAGCCCCTCTGTTTCAGCCCCACTGTTTCAGCCCCTCTGTTTCAGCCCCTCTGTTTCTCGCCCTCTGTTTCAGCCCCTCTGTTTCTCGCCCTCTGTTTCAGCCCCTCTGTTTCTCGCCCTCTGTTTCAGCCCCTCTGATTCAGCCCCTCTGATTCAGCCCCTGTGTTTCAGCCCCTCTGTTTCAGCCCCTCTGTTTCAGCCCCTCTGTTTCTCGCCCTCTGTTTCAGCCCCTCTGTTTCAGCCCCTCTGTTTCAGCCCCTCTGTTTCAGCCCCTCTGTTTCTCACCCTCTGTTTCAGCCCCTCTGTTTCTCGCCCTCTGTTTCAGCCCCTCTGTTTCTCGCCCTCTGTTTCAGCCCCTCTGATTCAGCCCCCCTGTTTCAGCTCCTCTGATTCAGCCCCTCTGTTTCAGCCCCTCTGTTTCAGCCCCTCTCTTTCTCGCCCTCTGTTTCAGCCCCTCTGATTCAGCCCCCCTGTTTCAGCTCCTCTGATTCAGCCCCTCTGTTTCAGCCCCTCTGTTTCTCGCCCTCTGTTTCAGCCCCTCTGATTCAGCCCCTCTGTTTCAGCCCCTCTGATTCAGCCCCTCTGTTTCAGCCCCTCTATTTCAGCCCCTCTGATTCAGCCCCTCTGATTCAGCCCCTCTGTTTCCCGCCCCTCTGTTTCAGCCCCTCTGTTTCAGCCCCTCTGTTTCAGCCCCTCTGTTTCAGCCCCTCTGTTTCAGCCCCTCTGTTTCTCCCCCTCTGTTTCAGCCCCTCTGTTTCTCGCCCTCTGTTTCAGCCCCTCTGTTTCTCGCCCTCTGTTTCAGCCCCTCTGATTCAGCCCCTCTGATTCAGCCCCTGTGTTTCAGCCCCTCTGTTTCAGCCCCTCTGTTTCAGCCCCTCTGTTTCTCGCCCTCTGTTTCTCACCCTCTTTTTCTCGCCCTCTGTTTCAGCCCCTCTGTTTCTCGCCCTCTGTTTCAGCCCCTCTCTTTCTCGCCCTCTGTTTCAGCCCCTCTGATTCAGCCCCCCTGTTTCAGCTCCTCTGATTCAGCCCCTCTGTTTCAGCCCCTCTGTTTCAGCCCCTCTGTTTCTCGCCCTCTGTTTCAGCCCCTCTGATTCAGCCCCTCTGTTTCAGCCCCTCTGATTCAGCCCCTCTGTTTCAGCCCCTCTATTTCAGCCCCTCTGTTTCAGCCCCACTGTTTCAGCCCCTCTGTTTCTCGCCCTCTTTTTCTCACCCTCTGTTTCTCGCCCTCTGTTTCAGACCCTCTGTTTTTCGCCCTCTGTTTCAGCCCCTCTGTTTCTCGCCCTCTGTATCAGACCCTCTGTTTGAGCCACTCTGTTTTAGACCCTCTGTTTCAGCCCCTCTGTTTCTCGCCCTCTTTTTCTCGCCCTCTGTTTCAGCCCCTCTGTTTCTCGCCCTCTGTTTCAGCCCCTCTGTTTCGCGCTCTCTGTTTCAGCCCCTCTGTTTCAGCCCCTCTGTTTCTCCCCCTCTGTTTCTGCACCTCTGTTTCTCGCCCTCTGTTTCAGCCCCTCTGTTTCTCGCCCTCTGTTTCAGCCATGCTGATTCAGCCCCTCTGTTTCAGCCCCTCTGATTCAGCCCCTCTGTTTCTCGCTCTCTGTTTCAGCCCCTCTGATTCAGCCCTTCTGTTTTAGCCCCTCTGTATCAGCCCCTCTGTTTCTCGCCCTCTGTTCCAGCCCCACTGTTTCTCGCCCTCTGTTTCAGCCCCTCTGTTTCTCGCCCTCTGTTTCAGCCCCTCTGTTTCAGCCCCTCTGTTTCATCCCCTCTGTTTCTCGCCCTCTATTTCTCACCCTCTGTTGCTCGCCCTCTGTTTCAGCTCCTCTGTTTCTCGCCCTTTGTTTCAGCCCCTCTGTTTCTCGCCCTCTGTTTCAGGCTCTCTGTTACAGCCCGCCTGTTTCAGCCCCTCCGTTTCAGCCCCACTGTTTCTCGCCCTCTGTTTCTCGCCCGCTGTTTCAGCCCATTTGTTTCTCGCCCTCTGTTTCAGCCCCTCTGTTTCAGCACCTCTGATTCAGCCCCTCTGATTCAGCCCCTCTGTTTCTCGCCCTCTGTTTCAGCCCCTCTGTTTCAGCCCCTCTGTTTCAGCTCCTCTGTTTCAGCCCCTCTGTTTCTCGCCCTCTGTTTCAGCCCCTCTGTTTCTCGCCCTCTGTTTCAGCCCCTCTGTTTCTCGCCCTCTGTTTCAGCCCCTCTGTTTCAGCCCCTCTGTTCCAGCCCCTCTGTTTCTCGCACTCTGTTTCAGCCCCTCTGTTTCAGCCCCTCTGTTTCAGCCCCTCTGTTTCTCGCCCTCTGTTTCAGCCCCGCTTTTTCTCACCCTCTGTTTCAGCCACTCTGATTCAGCCCCTCTGTTTCTTGCCCTCTGTTTCAGCCCCTCTGATTCAGCCCCTCTGTTTCAGCCCCTCTGAATCAGCCCCACTGATTCAGCCCCTCTGCTTCAGCCCCTCTGTTTCAGCCCCTCTGTTTCAGCCCCTCTGTTTCTCACCCTCTGTTTCAGCCCCTCTGATTCAGCCCCTCTGATTCAGCCCCTCTGATTCAGCCCCTCTGATTCAGCCCCTCTGTTTCCCGCCCCTCTGTTTCAGCCCCTCTGTTTCAGCCCCTCTGTTTCAGCCCCACTGTTTCAGCCCCTCTGTTTCAGCCCCTCTGTTTCACGCCCTCTGTTTCAGCCCCTCTGTTTCTCGCCCCTTGTTACAGCCCCTCTGTTTCTCGCCCTCTGTTTCAGCCCCTCTGATTCAGCCCCTCTGATTCAGCCCCTGTGTTTCAGCCCCTCTGTTTCAGCCCCTCTGTTTCAGCCCCTCTGTTTCTCGCCCTCTGTTTCTCACCCTCTGTTTCTCGCCCTCTGTTTCAGTCCCTCTGTTTCTCGCCCTCTGTTTCAGCCCCTCTGTTTCTCGCCCTCTGTTTCAGCCCCTCTGATTCAGCCCCTCTGTTTCAGCCCCTCTGATTCAGCCCCTCTCTTTCTCGCCCTCTGTTTCAGCCCCTCTGTTTCAGCCCCTCTGTTTCAGCCCCTCTGTTTCAGCCCCTCTGTTTCTCACCCTCTGTTTCAGCCCCTCTGTTTCTCGCCCTCTGTTTCAGCCCCTCTGTTTCAGCCCCTCTGTTTCAGCCCCTCTGTTTCAGTCCCTCTGTTTCTCACCCTCTGTTTCAGCCCCTCTGTTTCAGCCCCTCTGATTCAGCCCCTCTGATTCTCGCCGTCAGTTTCAGCCCCTCTGTATCTCGCCCTCTGTTTCAGCCCCTCTGTTTCAGCCCCTCTGTTTCAGCCCCTCTGTTTCTCGCCCTCTGTTTCAGCCCCGCTTTTTCTCACCCTCTGTTTCAGCCACTCTGATTCAGCCCCTCTGTTTCTCGCCCTCTGTTTCAGCCCCTCTGATTCAGCCCCTCTGTTTCAGCCCCTCTGAATCAGCCCCACTGATTCAGCCCCTCTTTTTCAGCCCCTCTGTTTCAGCCCCTCTGTTTTAGCCCCTCTGTTTCTCACCCTCTGTTTCAGCCCCTCTGATTCAGCCCCTCTGATTCAGCCCCTCTGATTCAGCCCCTCTGATTCAGCCCCTCTGTTTCCCGCCCCTCTGTTTCAGCCCCTCTGTTTCAGCCCCTCTGTTTCAGCCCCACTGTTTCAGCCCCTCTGTTTCAGCCCCTCTGTTTCACGCCCTCTGTTTCAGCCCCTCTGTTTCTCGCCCCCTGTTACGGCCCTTCTTTTTCTCGCCCTCTGTTTCAGCCCCTCTGATTCAGCCCCTCTGATTCAGCCCCTGTGTTTCAGCCCCTCTGTTTCAGCCCCTCTGTTTCAGCCCCTCTGTTTCTCGCCCTCTGTTTCTCACCCTCTGTTTCTCGCCCTCTGTTTCAGTCCCTCTGTTTCTCGCCCTCTGTTTCAGCCGCTCTGTTTCTCGCCCTCTGTTTCAGCCCCTCTGATTCAGCCCCTCTGTTTCAGCCCCTCTGATTCAGCCCCTCTCTTTCTCGCCCTCTGTTTCAGCCCCTCTGTTTCAGCCCCTCTGTTTCAGCCCCTCTGTTTCAGCCCCTCTGTTTCTCACCCTGTGTTTCAGCCCCTCTGTTTCAGCCCCTATGTTTCAGCCCCTCTGTTTCTCACCCTCTGTTTCAGCCCCTCTGTTTCAGCCCCTCTGTTTCTCACCCTCTGTTTCAGCCCCTCTGTTTCAGCCCCTCTGATTCAGCCCCTCTGATTCTCGCCGTCAGTTTCAGCCCCTCTGTATCTCGCCCTCTGTTTCAGCCCCTCTGTTTCAGCCCCTCTGTTTCAGCCCCTCTGTTTCTCGCCCTCTGTTTCAGCCCCTCTGTTTCTCGCCCTCTATTACAGCCCCTCTGTTTCCCGCCCTCTGTTTCAGCCCCTCTGTTTCAGCCCCTCTGTTCCAGCCCCTCTGTTTCTCGCACTCTGTGTCAGCCCCTCTGTTCCAGCCCCTCTGTTTCAGCCCCTCTGTTTCAGCCCCTCTGTTTCAGCCCCTCTGTTTCTCGCCCTCTGTTTCAGCCCCTCTGTTTCTCGCCCTCTGTTTCAGCCCCTCTGTTTCCGCCCGTCTGTTTCAGCCACTCTGTTTGTCGCCCTCTGATTCAGCACCTCTTTTTCTCACCCTCTGTTTTAGCCACTCTGATTCAGCCCCTCTGTTTCTCGCCCTCTGTTTCAGCCCCTCTGTTTCTCGCCCTCTGTTTCAGTCCCTCTGTTTCTCGCCCTCTGTTTCAGCCCCTCTGTTTCTCACCCTCTGTTTCAGCCCCTGTGTTTCAGCCACTCTGTTTCTCGCCCTCTGTTTCTGCCCCGCTGATCCTTGCCCTCTGTTTCAGCCCCTCTGTTTCTCGCCCTCTGTTTCTCACCCTCTGTTTCAGCCCCTCTGTTTCAGCCCCTCTGATTCAGCCCCTCTGATTCTCGCCGTCAGTTTCAGCCCCTCTGTATCTCGCCCTCTGTTTCAGCCCCTCTGTTTCAGCCCCTCTGTTTCAGCCCCTCTGTTTCTCGCCCTCTGTTTCAGCCCCGCTTTTTCTCACCCTCTGTTTCAGCCACTCTGATTCAGCCCCTCTGTTTCTCGCCCTCTGTTTCAGCCCCTCTGATTCAGCCCCTCTGTTTCAGCCCCTCTGAATCAGCCCCACTGATTCAGCCCCTCTTTTTCAGCCCCTCTGTTTCAGCCCCTCTGTTTTAGCCCCTCTGTTTCTCACCCTCTGTTTCAGCCCCTCTGATTCAGCCCCTCTGATTCAGCCCCTCTGATTCAGCCCCTCTGATTCAGCCCCTCTGTTTCCCGCCCCTCTGTTTCAGCCCCTCTGTTTCAGCCCCTCTGTTTCAGCCCCACTGTTTCAGCCCCTCTGTTTCAGCCCCTCTGTTTCACGCCCTCTGTTTCAGCCCCTCTGTTTCTCGCCCCCTGTTACGGCCCTTCTTTTTCTCGCCCTCTGTTTCAGCCCCTCTGATTCAGCCCCTCTGATTCAGCCCCTGTGTTTCAGCCCCTCTGTTTCAGCCCCTCTGTTTCAGCCCCTCTGTTTCTCGCCCTCTGTTTCTCACCCTCTGTTTCTCGCCCTCTGTTTCAGTCCCTCTGTTTCTCGCCCTCTGTTTCAGCCGCTCTGTTTCTCGCCCTCTGTTTCAGCCCCTCTGATTCAGCCCCTCTGTTTCAGCCCCTCTGATTCAGCCCCTCTCTTTCTCGCCCTCTGTTTCAGCCCCTCTGTTTCAGCCCCTCTGTTTCAGCCCCTCTGTTTCAGCCCCTCTGTTTCTCACCCTGTGTTTCAGCCCCTCTGTTTCAGCCCCTATGTTTCAGCCCCTCTGTTTCTCACCCTCTGTTTCAGCCCCTCTGTTTCAGCCCCTCTGTTTCTCACCCTCTGTTTCAGCCCCTCTGTTTCAGCCCCTCTGATTCAGCCCCTCTGATTCTCGCCGTCAGTTTCAGCCCCTCTGTATCTCGCCCTCTGTTTCAGCCCCTCTGTTTCAGCCCCTCTGTTTCAGCCCCTCTGTTTCTCGCCCTCTGTTTCAGCCCCTCTGTTTCTCGCCCTCTATTACAGCCCCTCTGTTTCCCGCCCTCTGTTTCAGCCCCTCTGTTTCAGCCCCTCTGTTCCAGCCCCTCTGTTTCTCGCACTCTGTGTCAGCCCCTCTGTTCCAGCCCCTCTGTTTCAGCCCCTCTGTTTCAGCCCCTCTGTTTCAGCCCCTCTGTTTCTCGCCCTCTGTTTCAGCCCCTCTGTTTCTCGCCCTCTGTTTCAGCCCCTCTGTTTCCGCCCGTCTGTTTCAGCCACTCTGTTTGTCGCCCTCTGATTCAGCACCTCTTTTTCTCACCCTCTGTTTTAGCCACTCTGATTCAGCCCCTCTGTTTCTCGCCCTCTGTTTCAGCCCCTCTGTTTCTCGCCCTCTGTTTCAGTCCCTCTGTTTCTCGCCCTCTGTTTCAGCCCCTCTGTTTCTCACCCTCTGTTTCAGCCCCTGTGTTTCAGCCACTCTGTTTCTCGCCCTCTGTTTCTGCCCCGCTGATCCTTGCCCTCTGTTTCAGCCCCTCTGTTTCTCGCCCTCTGTTTCAGCCCCGCTGATTCAGCCCCTCTGTTTCAGCCCCTCTGAATCAGCCCCTCTGATTCAGCCCCTCTGTTTCAGCCCCTCTGTTTCGGACCCTCTGTTTCTCGCCCTCTGTTTCAGTCCCTCTGTTTCTCGCCCTCTGTTTCAGCCCCTCTGTTTCTCGCCCTCTGTTTCAGCCCCTGTGTTTCAGCCACTCTGTTTCTCGCCCTCTGTTTCTGCCCCGCTGATCCTTGCCCTCTGTTTCAGCCCCTCTGTTTCTCGCCCTCTGTTTCAGCCCCGCTGATTCAGCCCCTCTGTTTCAGCCCCTCTGAATCAGCCCCTCTGAATCAGCCCCTCTGATTCAGCCCCTCTGTTTCAGCCCCTCTGTTTCGGACCCTCTGTTTCAGCCCCTCTGTTTCTTACCCTCTGTTTCAGCCCCTCTGTTTCTCGCCCTCTGTTTCAGCCCCTCTGTTTCTCGCCCTCTGATTTAACCCCTCTAATTCAGCCCCTCTCTTTCAGCCCCTCTGATTCAGCCCCTCTGATTCAGCCCCTCTGTTTCGCGCCCTCTGTTTCAGCCCCTCTGTTTCAGCCCCTCTGTTTCAGCCCCTCTGTTTCTCACCCTCTGTGTCAGCCCCTCTGATTCAGCTCCTCTGATTCAGCCCCTCTGATTCAGCCCCTCTGATTCAGCCCCACTGTTTCAGCCCCTCTGTTTCAGCCCCTCTGTTTCTCCCCCTCTGTTTCAGCCCCTCTGTTTCTCGCCCTCTGTTTCAGCCCCTCTGTTTCTCGCCCTCTGTTTCAGCCCCTCTGATTCAGCCCCTCTGATTCAGCCCCTCTGTTTCAGCCCCACTGTTTCAGCCCCTCTGTTTCAGCCCCTCTGTTTCACGCCCTCTGTTTCAGCCCCTCTGTTTCTCGCCCCCTGTTACAGCCCCTCTGTTTCTCGCCCTCTGTTTCAGCCCCTCTGATTCAGCCCCTCTGATTCAGCCCCTGTGTTTCAGCCCCTCTGTTTCAGCCCCTCTGTTTCAGCCCCTCTGTTTCTCGCCCTCTGTTTCTCACCCTCTGTTTCTCGCCCTCTGTTTCAGTCCCTCTGTTTCTCGCCCTCTGTTTCAGCCCCTCTGTTTCTCGCCCTCTGTTTCAGCCCCTCTGATTCAGCCCCTCTGTTTCAGCCCCTCTGATTCAGCCCCTCTCTTTCTCGCCCTCTGTTTCAGCCCCTCTGTTTCAGCCCCTCTGTTTCAGCCCCTCTGTTTCAGCCCCTCTGTTTCTCACCCTCTGTTTCAGCCCCTCTGTTTCAGCCCCTCTGTTTCAGCCCCTCTGTTTCAGCCCCTCTGTTTCTCACCCTCTGTTTCAGCCCCTCTGTTTCAGCCCCTCTGATTCAGCCCCTCTGATTCTCGCCGTCAGTTTCAGCTCCTCTCTTTCTCGCCCTCTGTTTCAGCCCCTCTGTTTCAGCCCCTCTGTTTCAGCCCCTCTGTTTCTCGCCCTCTGTTTCAGCCCCTCTGTTTCAGCCCCTCTGTTTCAGCCCCTCTGTTTCAGCCCCTCTGTTTCTCACCCTCTGTTTCAGCCCCTCTGTTTCAGCCCCTCTGATTCAGCCCCTCTGATTCTCGCCGTCAGTTTCAGCCCCTCTGTATCTCGCCCTCTGTTTCAGCCCCTCTGTTTCAGCCCCTCTGTTTCAGCCCCTCTGTTTCTCGCCCTCTGTTTCAGCCCCGCTTTTTCTCACCCTCTGTTTCAGCCACTCTGATTCAGCCCCTCTGTTTCTCGCCCTCTGTTTCAGCCCCTCTGATTCAGCCCCTCTGTTTCGGCCCCTCTGAATCAGCCCCACTGATTCAGCCCCTCTGTTTCAGCCCCTCTGTTTCAGCCCCTCTGTTTCAGCCCCTCTGTTTCTCACCCTCTGTTTCAGCCCCTCTGATTCAGCCCCTCTGATTCAGCCCCTCTGATTCAGCCCCTCTGATTCAGCCCCTCTGTTTCCCGCCCCTCTGTTTCAGCCCCTCTGTTTCAGCCCCTCTGTTTCAGCCCCACTGTTTCAGCCCCTCTGTTTCAGCCCCACTGTTTCACGCCCTCTGTTTCAGCCCCTCTGTTTCTCGCCCCCTGTTACATCCCCTCTGTTTCAGCCCCTCTGATTCAGCCCCTCTGATTCAGCCCCTGTGTTTCAGCCCCTCTGTTTCAGCCCCTCTGTTTCAGCCCCTCTGTTTCTCGCCCTCTGTTTCTCACCCTCTGTTTCTCGCCCTCTGTTTCAGTCCCTCTGTTTCTCGCCCTCTGTTTCAGCCCCTCTGTTTCTCGCCCTCTGTTTCAGCCCCTCTGATTCAGCCCCTCTGTTTCAGCCCCTCTGATTCAGCCCCTCTCTTTCTCGCCCTCTGTTTCAGCCCCTCTGTTTCAGCCCCTCTGTTTCAGCCCCTCTGTTTCAGCCCCTCTGTTTCTCACCCTCTGTTTCAGCCCCTCTGTTTCTCGCCCTCTGTTTCAGCCCCTCTGTTTCAGCCCCTCTGTTTCAGCCCCTCTGTTTCAGCCCCTCTGTTTCTCACCCTCTGTTTCAGCCCCTCTGTTACAGCCCCTCTGATTCAGCCCCTCTGATTCTCGCCGTCAGTTTCAGCCCCTCTGTATCTCGCCCTCTGTTTCAGCCCCTCTGTTTCAGCCCCTCTGTTTCAGCCCCTCTGTTTCTCGCCCTCTGTTTCAGCCCCTCTGTTTCTCGCCCTCTATTACAGCCCCTCTGTTTCCCGCCCTCTGTTTCAGCCCCTCTGTTTCAGCCCCTCTGTTCCAGCCCCTCTGTTTCTCGCTCTCTGTGTCAGCCCCTCTGTTCCAGCCCCTCTGTTTCAGCCCCTCTGTTTCAGCCCCTCTGTTTCAGCCCCTCTGTTTCTCGCCCTCTGTTTCAGCCCCTCTGTTTCTCGCCCTCTGTTTCAGCCCCTCTGTTTCCGCCCGTCTGTTTCAGCCACTCTGTTTCTCGCCCTCTGATTCAGCCCCTCTTTTTCTCACCCTCTGTTTTAGCCACTCTGATTCAGCCCCTCTGTTTCTCGCCCTCTGTTTCAGCCCCTCTGTTTCTCGCCCTCTGTTTCAGTCCCTCTGTTTCTCGCCCTCTGTTTCAGCCCCTCTGTTTCTCGCCCTCTGTTTCAGCCCCTGTGTTTCAGCCACTCTGTTTCTCACCCTCTGTTTCTGCCCCGCTGATCCTTGCCCTCTGTTTCAGCCCCTCTGTTTCTCGCCCTCTGTTTCAGCCCCGCTGATTCAGCCCCTCTGTTTCAGCCCCTCTGAATCAGCCCCTCTGATTCAGCCCCTCTGTTTCAGCCCCACCGTTTCGGACCCTCTGTTTCTCGCCCTCTGTTTCAGTCCCTCTGTTTCTCGCCCTCTGTTTCAGCCCCTCTGTTTCTCGCCCTCTGTTTCAGCCCCTGTGTTTCAGCCACTCTGTTTCTCGCCCTCTGTTTCTGCCCCGCTGATCCTTGCCCTCTGTTTCAGCCCCTCTGTTTCTCGCCCTCTGTTTCAGCCCCGCTGATTCAGCCCCTCTGTTTCAGCCCCTCTGAATCAGCCCCTCTGAATCAGCCCCTCTGGTTTAGCCCCTCTGTTTCAGCCCCTCTGTTTCGGACCCTCTGTTTCAGCCCCTCTGTTTCTTACCCTCTGTTTCAGCCCCTCTGTTTCTCGCCCTCTGTTTCAGCCCCTCTGTTTCTCGCCCTCTGATTTAACCCCTCTAATTCAGCCCCTCTCTTTCAGCCCCTCTGATTCAGCCCCTCTGATTCAGCCCCTGTGTTTCAGCCCCTCTGTTTCAGCCCCTCTGTTTCAGCCCCTCTGTTTCTCGCCCTCCGTTTCAGCCCCTCTGTTTCAGCCCCTCTGTTTCAGCCCCTCTGTTTCAGCCCCTCTGTTTCTCACCCTCAGTTTCAGCCCCTCTGTTTCTCGCCCTCTGTTTCAGCCCCTCTGTTTCTCGCCCTCTGTTTCAGCCCCTCTGTTTCTCGCCCTCTGTTTCAGCCCCTCTGATTCAGCCCCCCTGTTTCAGCTCCTCTGATTCAGCCCCTCTGTTTCAGCCCCTCTGTTTCAGCCCCTCTGTTTCAGCCCCTCTGTTTCTCGCCCTCTGTTTCAGCCCCTCTGATTCAGCCCCTCTGTTTCAGCCCCTCTGATTCAGCCCCTCTGTTTCAGCCCCTCTATTTCAGCCCCTCTGTTTCAGCCCCTCTGTTTCAGCCCCTCTGTTTCTCGCCCTCTTTTTCTCACCCTCTGTTTCTCGCCCTCTGTTTCAGACCCTCTGTTTTTCGCCCTCTGTTTCAGCCCCTCTGTTTCTCGCCCTCTGTATCAGACCCTCTGTTTGAGCCACTCTGATTTAGACCCTCTGTTTCAGCCCCTCTGTTTCTCGCCCTCTTTTTCTCGCCCTCTGTTTCAGCCCCTCTGTTTCTCGCCCTCTGTTTCAGCCCCTCTGTTTCGCGCTCTCTGTTTCAGCCACTCTGTTTCAGCCCCTCTGTTTCTCCCCCTCTGTTTCTGCACCTCTGTTTCTCGCCCTCTGTTTCAGCCCCGCTGATTCTGCCCCTCTGTTTCAGCCCCTCTGATTCAGCCCCTCTGTTTCCCGCCCTCTGTTTCAGCCCCACTGTTTCTCGCCCTCTGTTTCAGCCCCTCTGTTTCTCGCCCTCTGTTTCAGCCCCTCTGTTTCAGCCCCTCTGTTTCATCCCCTCTGTTTCTCGCCCTCTATTTCTCACCCTCTGTTGCTCGCCCTCTGTTTCAGCTCCTCTGTTTCTCGCCCTTTGTTTCAGCCCCTCTGTTTCTCGCCCTCTGTTTCAGGCTCTCTGTTACAGCCCGCCTGTTTCAGCCCCTCCGTTTCAGCCCCACTGTTTCTCGCCCTCTGTTTCTCGCCCGCTGTTTCAGCCCATTTGTTTCTCGCCCTCTGTTTCAGCCCCTCTGTTTCAGCACCTCTGATTCAGCCCCTCTGATTCAGCCCCTCTGTTTCTCGCCCTCTGTTTCAGCCCCTCTGTTTCAGCCCCTCTGTTTCAGCTCCTCTGTTTCAGCCCCTCTGTTTCTCGCCCTCTGTTTCAGCCCCTCTGTTTCTCGCCCTCTGTTTCAGCCCCTCTGTTTCTCGCCCTCTGTTTCAGCCCCTCTGTTTCAGCCCCTCTGTTCCAGCCCCTCTGTTTCTCGCACTCTGCTTCAGCCCCTCTGTTTCAGCCCCTCTGTTTCAGCCCCTCTGTTTCTCGCCCTCTGTTTCAGCCCCGCTTTTTCTCACCCTCTGTTTCAGCCACTCTGATTCAGCCCCTCTGTTTCTCGCCCTCTGTTTCAGCCCCTCTGATTCAGCCCCTCTGTTTCCCGCCCCTCTGTTTCAGCCCCTCTGTTTCAGCCCCTCTGTTTCAGCCCCACTGTTTCAGCCCCTCTGTTTCAGCCCCTCTGTTTCTCGCCCTCTGTTTCAGCCCCTCTGTTTCTCGCCCTCTGTTTCAGCCCCTCTGTTTCTCGCCCTCTGTTTCAGCCCCTCTGATTCAGCCCCTCTGATTCAGCCCCTGTGTTTCAGCCCCTCTGTTTCAGCCCCTCTGTTTCAGCCCCTCTGTTTCTCGCCCTCTGTTTCAGCCCCTCTGTTTCAGCCCCTCTGTTTCAGCCCCTCTGTTTCAGCCCCTCTGTTTCTCACCCTCTGTTTCAGCCCCTCTGTTTCTCGCCCTCTGTTTCAGCCCCTCTGTTTCTCGCCCTCTGTTTCAGCCCCTCTGTTTCTCGCCCTCTGTTTCAGCCCCTCCCTTTCTCGCCCTCTGTTTCAGCCCCTCTGATTCAGCCCCCCTGTTTCAGCTCCTCTGATTCAGCCCCTCTGTTTCAGCCCCTCTGTTTCAGCCCCTCTGTTTCAGCCCCTCTGTTTCTCGCCCTCTGTTTCAGCCCCTCTGATTCAGCCCCTCTGTTTCAGCCCCTCTGATTCAGCCCCTCTGTTTCGGCCCCTCTATTTCAGCCCCTCTGTTTCAGCCCCTCTGTTTCAGCCCCTCTGTTTCTCGCCCTCTTTTTCTCACCCTCTGTTTCTCGCCCTCTGTTTCAGACCCTCTGTTTTTCGCCCTCTGTTTCAGCCCCTCTGTTTCTCGCCCTCTGTATCAGACCCTCTGTTTGAGCCACTCTGATTTAGACCCTCTGTTTCAGCCCCTCTGTTTCTCGCCCTCTTTTTCTCGCCCTCTGTTTCAGCCCCTCTGTTTCTCGCCCTCTGTTTCAGCCCCTCTGTTTCGCGCTCTCTGTTTCAGCCCCTCTGTTTCAGCCCCTCTGTTTCTCCCCCTCTGTTTCTGCACCTCTGTTTCTCGCCCTCTGTTTCAGCCCCTCTGTTTCTCGCCCTCTGTTTCAGCCCCGCTGATTCTGCCCCTCTGTTTCAGCCCCTCTGATTCAGCCCCTCTGTTTCTCGCCCTCTGTTTCAGCCCCTCTGATTCAGCCCTTCTGTTTCAGCCCCTCTGTATCAGCCCCTCTGTTTCTCGCCCTCTGTTCCAGCCCCACTGTTTCTCGCCCTCTGTTTCAGCCCCTCTGTTTCTCGCCCTCTGTTTCAGCCCCTCTGTTTCAGCCCCTCTGTTTCATCCCCTCTGTTTCTCGCCCTCTATTTCTCACCCTCTGTTGCTCGCCCTCAGTTTCAGCTCCTCTGTTTCTCGCCCTTTGTTTCAGCCCCTCTGTTTCTCGCCCTCTGTTTCAGGCTCTCTGTTACAGCCCGCCTGTTTCAGCCCCTCCGTTTCAGCCCCACTGTTTCTCGCCCTCTGTTTCTCGCCCGCTGTTTCAGCCCATTTGTTTCTCGCCCTCTGTTTCAGCCCCTCTGTTTCAGCACCTCTGATTCAGCCCCTCTGATTCAGCCCCTCTGTTTCTCGCCCTCTGTTTCAGCCCCTCTGTTTCAGCCCCTCTGTTTCAGCTCCTCTGTTTCAGCCCCTCTGTTACTCGCCCTCTGTTTCAGCCCCTCTGTTTCTCGCCCTCTGTTTCAGCCCCTCTGTTTCTCGCCCTCTGTTTCAGCCCCTCTGTTTCAGCCCCTCTGTTCCAGCCCCTCTGTTTCTCGCACTCTGCTTCAGCCCCTCTGTTTCAGCCCCTCTGTTTCAGCCCCTCTGTTTCTCGCCCTCTGTTTCAGCCCCGCTTTTTCTCACCCTCTGTTTCAGCCACTCTGATTCAGCCCCTCTGTTTCTCGCCCTCTGTTTCAGCCCCTCTGATTCAGCCCCTCTGTTTGAGCCCCTCTGAATCAGCCCCACTGATTCAGCCCCTCTGTTTCAGCCCCTCTGTTTCAGCCCCTCTGTTTCAGCCCCTCTGTTTCTCACCCTCTGTTTCAGCACCTCTGATTCAGCCCCTCTGATTCAGCCCCTCTGATTCAGCCCCTCTGATTCAGCCCCTCTGTTTCCCGCCCCTCTGTTTCAGCCCCTCTGTTTCAGCCCCTCTGTTTCAGCCCCACTGTTTCAGCCCCTCTGTTTCACCCCCTCTGTTTCAGCCCCTCTGTTTCTCGCCCTCTGTTTCTCACCCTCTGTTTCTCGCCCTCTGTTTCAGCCCCTCTGTTTCTCGCCCTCTGTTTCAGCCCCTCTGATTCAGCCCCCCTGTTTCAGCTCCACTGATTCAGCCCCTCTGTTTCAGCCCCTCTGTTTCAGCCCCTCTGTTTCAGCCACTCTGTTTCTCGCCCTCTGTTTCTCACCCTCTGTTTCTCGCACTCTGTTTCAGCCCCTCTGTTTTTCGCCCTCTGTTTAGCCCCTCTGTTTCTCGCCCTCTGTTTCTGCCCCGCTGATCCTTGCCCTCTGTTTCAGCCCCTCTGTTTCTCGCCCTCTGTTTCAGCCCCGCTGATTCAGCCCCTCTGTTTCAGCCCCTCTGAATCAGCCCCTCTGAATCAGCCCCTCTGGTTTAGCCCCTCTGTTTCAGCCCCTCTGTTTCGGACCCTCTGTTTCAGCCCCTCTGTTTCTTACCCTCTGTTTCAGCCCCTCTGTTTCTCGCCCTCTGTTTCAGCCCCTCTGTTTCTCGCCCTCTGATTTAACCCCTCTAATTCAGCCCCTCTCTTTCAGCCCCTCTGATTCAGCCCCTCTGATTCAGCCCCTCTGTTTCGCGCCCTCTGTTTCAGCCCCTCTGTTTCAGCCCCTCTGTTTCAGCCCCTCTGTTTCTCACCCTCTCTGTCAGCCCCTCTGATTCAGCCCCTCTGATGCAGCCCCTCTGATTCAGCCCCTCTGTTTCCCGCCCCTCTGTTTCAGCCCCTCTGTTTCAGCCCCTCTGTTTCAGCCCCACTGTTTCAGCCCCTCTGTTTCTCGCACTCTGCTTCAGCCCCTCTGTTTCAGCCCCTCTGTTTCTCGCCCTCTGTTTCAGCCCCGCTTTTTCTCACCCTCTGTTTCAGCCACTCTGATTCAGCCCCTCTGTTTCTCGCCCTCTGTTTCAGCCCCTCTGATTCAGCCCCTCTGTTTGAGCCCCTCTGAATCAGCCCCACTGATTCAGCCCCTCTGTTTCAGCCCCTCTGTTTCAGCCCCTCTGTTTCAGCCCCTCTGTTTCTCACCCTCTGTTTCAGCACCTCTGATTCAGCCCCTCTGATTCAGCCCCTCTGATTCAGCCCCTCTGATTCAGCCCCTCTGTTTCCCGCCCCTGTGTTTCAGCCCCTCTGTTTCAGCCCCTCTGTTTCAGCCCCACTGTTTCAGCCCCTCTGTTTCACCCCCTCTGTTTCAGCCCCTCTGTTTCTCGCCCTCTGTTTCTCACCCTCTGTTTCTCGCCCTCTGTTTCAGCCCCTCTGTTTCTCGCCCTCTGTTTCAGCCCCTCTGATTCAGCCCCCCTGTTTCAGCTCCACTGATTCAGCCCCTCTGTTTTAGCCCCTCTGTTTCAGCCCCTCTGTTTCAGCCCCTCTGTTTCAGCCACTCTGTTTCTCGCCCTCTGTTTCTCACCCTCTGTTTCTCGCACTCTGTTTCAGCCCCTCTGTTTTTCGCCCTCTGTTTAGCCCCTCTGTTTCTCGCCCTCTGTATCAGACCCTCTGTTTCAGCAACTCTGTTTCAGCCCCTCTGTTTCAGCCCCTCTGTTTCTCGCCCTCTGTTTCAGCCACGCTGTTTCTCGCCCTCTGTTTCAGCCCCTCTGTTTCGCGCCCTCTGTTTCAGTCCCTCTGTTTCTCGCCCTCTGTTTCAGCCCCTCTGTTTCTCGCCCTCTGTTTCAGCCCCTGTGTTTCAGCCACTCTGTTTCTCGCCCTCTGTTTCTGCCCCGCTGATCCTTGCCCTCTGTTTCAGCCCCTCTGTTTCTCGCCCTCTGTTTCAGCCCCGCTGATTCAGCCCCTCTGTTTCAGCCCCTCTGAATCAGCCCCTCTGAATCAGCCCCTCTGGTTTAGCCCCTCTGTTTCAGCCCCTCTGTTTCGGACCCTCTGTTTCAGCCCCTCTGTTTCTTACCCTCTGTTTCAGCCCCTCTGTTTCTCGCCCTCTGTTTCAGCCCCTCTGTTTCTCGCCCTCTGATTTAACCCCTCTAATTCAGCCCCTCTCTTTCAGCCCCTCTGATTCAGCCCCTCTGATTCAACCCCTCTGTTTCGCGCCCTCTGTTTCAGCCCCTCTGTTTCAGCCCCTCTGTTTCAGCCCCTCTGTTTCTCACCCTCTGTGTCAGCCCCTCTGATTCAGCCCCTCTGATGCAGCCCCTCTGATTCAGCCCCTCTGTTTCCCGCCCCTCTGTTTCAGCCCCTCTGTTTCAGCCCCTCTGTTTCAGCCCCACTGTTTCAGCCCCTCTGTTTCAGCCCCTCTGTTTCTCGCCCTCTGTTTCAGCCCCTCTGTTTCTCGCCCTCTGTTTCAGCCCCTCTGTTTCTCGCCCTCTGTTTCAGCCCCTCTGATTCAGCCCCTCTGATTCAGCCCCTGTGTTTCAGCCCCTCTGTTTCAGCCCCTCTGTTTCAGCCCCTCTGTTTCTCGCCCTCTGTTTCAGCCCCTCTGTTTCGGACCCTCTGTTTCAGCCCCTCTGTTTCTCGCCCTCTGTTTCAGCCCCTCTGATTCAGCCCCTCTGTTTCAGCCCCTCTGATTCAGCCCCTCTGTTTCAGCCCCTCTATTTCAGCCCCTCTGTTTCAGCCCCTCTGTTTCAGCCCCTCTGTTTCTCGCCCTCTTTTTCTCACCCTCTGTTTCTCGCCCTCTGTTTCAGACCCTCTGTTTTTCGCCCTCTGTTTCAGCCCCTCTGTTTCTCGCCCTCTGTATCAGACCCTCTGTTTGAGCCACTCTGATTTAGACCCTCTGTTTCAGCCCCTCTGTTTCTCGCCCTCTTTTTCTCGCCCTCTGTTTCAGCCCCTCTGTTTCTCGCCCTCTGTTTCAGCCCCTCTGTTTCGCGCTCTCTGTTTCAGCCCCTCTGTTTCAGCCCCTCTGTTTCTCCCCCTCTGTTTCTGCACCTCTGTTTCTCGCCCTCTGTTTCAGCCCCTCTGTTTCTCGCCCTCTGTTTCAGCCCCGCTGATTCTGCCCCTCTGTTTCAGCCCCTCTGATTCAGCCCCTCTGTTTCTCGCCCTCTGTTTCAGCCCCTCTGATTCAGCCCTTCTGTTTCAGCCCCTCTGTATCAGCCCCTCTGTTTCTCGCCCTCTGTTCCAGCCCCACTGTTTCTCGCCCTCTGTTTCAGCCCCTCTGTTTCTCGCCCTCTGTTTCAGCCCCTCTGTTTCAGCCCCTCTGTTTCATCCCCTCTGTTTCTCGCCCTCTATTTCTCACCCTCTGTTGCTCGCCCTCAGTTTCAGCTCCTCTGTTTCTCGCCCTTTGTTTCAGCCCCTCTGTTTCTCGCCCTCTGTTTCAGGCTCTCTGTTACAGCCCGCCTGTTTCAGCCCCTCCGTTTCAGCCCCACTGTTTCTCGCCCTCTGTTTCTCGCCCGCTGTTTCAGCCCATTTGTTTCTCGCCCTCTGTTTCAGCCCCTCTGTTTCAGCACCTCTGATTCAGCCCCTCTGATTCAGCCCCTCTGTTTCTCGCCCTCTGTTTCAGCCCCTCTGTTTCAGCCCCTCTGTTTCAGCTCCTCTGTTTCAGCCCCTCTGTTTCTCGCCCTCTGTTTCAGCCCCTCTGTTTCTCGCCCTCTGTTTCAGCCCCTCTGTTTCTCGCCCTCTGTTTCAGCCCCTCTGTTTCAGCCCCTCTGTTCCAGCCCCTCTGTTTCTCGCACTCTGCTTCAGCCCCTCTGTTTCAGCCCCTCTGTTTCAGCCCCTCTGTTTCTCGCCCTCTGTTTCAGCCCCGCTTTTTCTCACCCTCTGTTTCAGCCACTCTGATTCAGCCCCTCTGTTTCTCGCCCTCTGTTTCAGCCCCTCTGATTCAGCCCCTCTGTTTGAGCCCCTCTGAATCAGCCCCACTGATTCAGCCCCTCTGTTTCAGCCCCTCTGTTTCAGCCCCTCTGTTTCAGCCCCTCTGTTTCTCACCCTCTGTTTCAGCACCTCTGATTCAGCCCCTCTGATTCAGCCCCTCTGATTCAGCCCCTCTGATTCAGCCCCTCTGTTTCCCGCCCCTGTGTTTCAGCCCCTCTGTTTCAGCCCCTCTGTTTCAGCCCCACTGTTTCAGCCCCTCTGTTTCACCCCCTCTGTTTCAGCCCCTCTGTTTCTCGCCCTCTGTTTCTCACCCTCTGTTTCTCGCCCTCTGTTTCAGCCCCTCTGTTTCTCGCCCTCTGTTTCAGCCCCTCTGATTCAGCCCCCCTGTTTCAGCTCCACTGATTCAGCCCCTCTGTTTTAGCCCCTCTGTTTCAGCCCCTCTGTTTCAGCCCCTCTGTTTCAGCCACTCTGTTTCTCGCCCTCTGTTTCTCACCCTCTGTTTCTCGCACTCTGTTTCAGCCCCTCTGTTTTTCGCCCTCTGTTTAGCCCCTCTGTTTCTCGCCCTCTGTATCAGACCCTCTGTTTCAGCAACTCTGTTTCAGCCCCTCTGTTTCAGCCCCTCTGTTTCTCGCCCTCTGTTTCAGCCACTCTGTTTCTCGCCCTCTGTTTCAGCCCCTGTGTTTCAGCCACTCTGTTTCTCGCCCTCTGTTTCTGCCCCGCTGATCCTTGCCCTCTGTTTCAGCCCCTCTGTTTCTCGCCCTCTGTTTCAGCCCCGCTGATTCAGCCCCTCTGTTTCAGCCCCTCTGAATCAGCCCCTCTGAATCAGCCCCTCTGGTTTAGCCCCTCTGTTTCAGCCCCTCTGTTTCGGACCCTCTGTTTCAGCCCCTCTGTTTCTTACCCTCTGTTTCAGCCCCTCTGTTTCTCGCCCTCTGTTTCAGCCCCTCTGTTTCTCGCCCTCTGATTTAACCCCTCTAATTCAGCCCCTCTCTTTCAGCCCCTCTGATTCAGCCCCTCTGATTCAGCCCCTCTGTTTCGCGCCCTCTGTTTCAGCCCCTCTGTTTCAGCCCCTCTGTTTCAGCCCCTCTGTTTCTCACCCTCTGTGTCAGCCCCTCTGATTCAGCCCCTCTGATGCAGCCCCTCTGATTCAGCCCCTCTGTTTCCCGCCCCTCTGTTTCAGCCCCTCTGTTTCAGCCCCTCTGTTTCAGCCCCACTGTTTCAGCCCCTCTGTTTCAGCCCCACTGTTTCTCGCCCTCTGTTTCAGCCCCTCTGTTTCTCGCCCTCTGTTTCAGCCCCTCTGTTTCTCGCCCTCTGTTTCAGCCCCTCTGATTCAGCCCCTCTGATTCAGCCCCTGTGTTTCAGCCCCTCTGTTTCAGCCCCTCTGTTTCAGCCCCTCTGTTTCTCGCCCTCTGTTTCAGCCCCTCTGTTTCGGACCCTCTGTTTCAGCCCCTCTGATTCAGCCCCTCTGTTTCAGCCCCTCTATTTCAGCCCCTCTGTTTCAGCCCCTCTGTTTCAGCCCCTCTGTTTCTCGCCCTCTTTTTCTCACCCTCTGTTTCTCGCCCTCTGTTTCAGACCCTCTGTTTTTCGCCCTCTGTTTCAGCCCCTCTGTTTCTCGCCCTCTGTATCAGACCCTCTGTTTGAGCCACTCTGATTTAGACCCTCTGTTTCAGCCCCTCTGTTTCTCGCCCTCTTTTTCTCGCCCTCTGTTTCAGCCCCTCTGTTTCTCGCCCTCTGTTTCAGCCCCTCTGTTTCGCGCTCTCTGTTTCAGCCCCTCTGTTTCAGCCCCTCTGTTTCTCCCCCTCTGTTTCTGCACCTCTGTTTCTCGCCCTCTGTTTCAGCCCCTCTGTTTCTCGCCCTCTGTTTCAGCCCCGCTGATTCTGCCCCTCTGTTTCAGCCCCTCTGATTCAGCCCCTCTGTTTCTCGCCCTCTGTTTCAGCCCCTCTGATTCAGCCCTTCTGTTTCAGCCCCTCTGTATCAGCCCCTCTGTTTCTCGCCCTCTGTTCCAGCCCCACTGTTTCTCGCCCTCTGTTTCAGCCCCTCTGTTTCTCGCCCTCTGTTTCAGCCCCTCTGTTTCAGCCCCTCTGTTTCATCCCCTCTGTTTCTCGCCCTCTATTTCTCACCCTCTGTTGCTCGCCCTCAGTTTCAGCTCCTCTGTTTCTCGCCCTTTGTTTCAGCCCCTCTGTTTCTCGCCCTCTGTTTCAGGCTCTCTGTTACAGCCCGCCTGTTTCAGCCCCTCCGTTTCAGCCCCACTGTTTCTCGCCCTCTGTTTCTCGCCCGCTGTTTCAGCCCATTTGTTTCTCGCCCTCTGTTTCAGCCCCTCTGTTTCAGCACCTCTGATTCAGCCCCTCTGATTCAGCCCCTCTGTTTCTCGCCCTCTGTTTCAGCCCCTCTGTTTCAGCCCCTCTGTTTCAGCTCCTCTGTTTCAGCCCCTCTGTTTCTCGCCCTCTGTTTCAGCCCCTCTGTTTCTCGCCCTCTGTTTCAGCCCCTCTGTTTCTCGCCCTCTGTTTCAGCCCCTCTGTTTCAGCCCCTCTGTTCCAGCCCCTCTGTTTCTCGCACTCTGCTTCAGCCCCTCTGTTTCAGCCCCTCTGTTTCAGCCCCTCTGTTTCTCGCCCTCTGTTTCAGCCCCGCTTTTTCTCACCCTCTGTTTCAGCCACTCTGATTCAGCCCCTCTGTTTCTCGCCCTCTGTTTCAGCCCCTCTGATTCAGCCCCTCTGTTTGAGCCCCTCTGAATCAGCCCCACTGATTCAGCCCCTCTGTTTCAGCCCCTCTGTTTCAGCCCCTCTGTTTCAGCCCCTCTGTTTCTCACCCTCTGTTTCAGCACCTCTGATTCAGCCCCTCTGATTCAGCCCCTCTGATTCAGCCCCTCTGATTCAGCCCCTCTGTTTCCCGCCCCTGTGTTTCAGCCCCTCTGTTTCAGCCCCTCTGTTTCAGCCCCACTGTTTCAGCCCCTCTGTTTCACCCCCTCTGTTTCAGCCCCTCTGTTTCTCGCCCTCTGTTTCTCACCCTCTGTTTCTCGCCCTCTGTTTCAGCCCCTCTGTTTCTCGCCCTCTGTTTCAGCCCCTCTGATTCAGCCCCCCTGTTTCAGCTCCACTGATTCAGCCCCTCTGTTTTAGCCCCTCTGTTTCAGCCCCTCTGTTTCAGCCCCTCTGTTTCAGCCACTCTGTTTCTCGCCCTCTGTTTCTCACCCTCTGTTTCTCGCACTCTGTTTCAGCCCCTCTGTTTTTCGCCCTCTGTTTAGCCCCTCTGTTTCTCGCCCTCTGTATCAGACCCTCTGTTTCAGCAACTCTGTTTCAGCCCCTCTGTTTCAGCCCCTCTGTTTCTCGCCCTCTGTTTCAGCCACTCTGTTTCTCGCCCTCTGTTTCAGCCCCTCTGTTTCGCGCCCTCTGTTTCAGTCCCTCTGTTTCTCGCCCTCTGTTTCAGCCCCTCTGTTTCTCGCCCTCTGTTTCAGCCCCTGTGTTTCAGCCACTCTGTTTCTCGCCCTCTGTTTCTGCCCCGCTGATCCTTGCCCTCTGTTTCAGCCCCTCTGTTTCTCGCCCTCTGTTTCAGCCCCGCTGATTCAGCCCCTCTGTTTCAGCCCCTCTGAATCAGCCCCTCTGAATCAGCCCCTCTGGTTTAGCCCCTCTGTTTCAGCCCCTCTGTTTCGGACCCTCTGTTTCAGCCCCTCTGTTTCTTACCCTCTGTTTCAGCCCCTCTGTTTCTCGCCCTCTGTTTCAGCCCCTCTGTTTCTTGCCCTCTGATTTAACCCCTCTAATTCAGCCCCTCTCTTTCAGCCCCTCTGATTCAGCCCCTCTGATTCAGCCCCTCTGTTTCGCGCCCTCTGTTTCAGCCCCTCTGTTTCAGCCCCTCTGTTTCAGCCCCTCTGTTTCTCACCCTCTCTGTCAGCCCCTCTGATTCAGCCCCTCTGATGCAGCCCCTCTGATTCAGCCCCTCTGTTTCCCGCCCCTCTGTTTCAGCCCCTCTGTTTCAGCCCCTCTGTTTCAGCCCCACTGTTTCAGCCCCTCTGTTTCAGCCCCACTGTTTCTCGCCCTCTGTTTCAGCCCCTCTGTTTCTCGCCCTCTGTTTCAGCCCCTCTGTTTCTCGCCCTCTGTTTCAGCCCCTCTGATTCAGCCCCTCTGATTCAGCCCCTGTGTTTCAGCCCCTCTGTTTCAGCCCCTCTGTTTCAGCCCCTCTGTTTCTCGCCCTCTGTTTCAGCCCCTCTGTTTCAGACCCTCTGTTTCAGCCCCTCTGTTTCTCACCCTCTGTTTCAGCCCCTCTGTTTCTCGCCCTCTGTTTCAGCCCCTCTGTTTCTCGCCCTCTGTTTCAGCCCCTCTGTTTCTCGCCCTCTGTTTCAGCCCCTCCCTTTCTCGCCCTCTGTTTCAGCCCCTCTGATTCAGCCCCCCTGTTTCAGCTCCTCTGATTCAGCCCCTCTGTTTCAGCCCCTCTGTTTCAGCCCCTCTGTTTCAGCCCCTCTGTTTCTCGCCCTCTGTTTCAGCCCCTCTGATTCAGCCCCTCTGTTTCAGCCCCTCTGATTCAGCCCCTCTGTTTCAGCCCCTCTATTTCAGCCCCTCTGTTTCAGCCCCTCTGTTTCAGCCCCTCTGTTTCTCGCCCTCTTTTTCTCACCCTCTGTTTCTCGCCCTCTGTTTCAGACCCTCTGTTTTTCGCCCTCTGTTTCAGCCCCTCTGTTTCTCGCCCTCTGTATCAGACCCTCTGTTTGAGCCACTCTGATTTAGACCCTCTGTTTCAGCCCCTCTGTTTCTCGCCCTCTTTTTCTCGCCCTCTGTTTCAGCCCCTCTGTTTCTCGCCCTCTGTTTCAGCCCCTCTGTTTCGCGCTCTCTGTTTCAGCCCCTCTGTTTCAGCCCCTCTGTTTCTCCCCCTCTGTTTCTGCACCTCTGTTTCTCGCTCTCAGTTTCAGCCCCGCTGATTCTGCCCCTCTGTTTCAGCCCCTCTGATTCAGCCCCTCTGTTTCTCGCCCTCTGTTTCAGCCCCTCTGATTCAGCCCTTCTGTTTCAGCCCCTCTGTATCAGCCCCTCTGTTTCTCGCCCTCTGTTCCAGCCCCACTGTTTCTCGCCCTCTGTTTCAGCCCCTCTGTTTCTCGCCCTCTGTTTCAGCCCCTCTGTTTCAGCCCCTCTGTTTCTCGCCCTCTGTTTCAGCCCCTCTGTTTCTCGCCCTCTGTTTCAGCCCCTCTGTTTCAGCCACTCTGTTTCAGCCCCTCTGTTTCATCCCCTCTGTTTCTCGCCCTCTATTTCTCACCCTCTGTTGCTCGCCCTCTGTTTCAGCTCCTCTGTTTCTCGCCCTTTGTTTCAGCCCCTCTGTTTCTCGCCCTCTGTTTCAGGCTCTCTGTTACAGCCCGCCTGTTTCAGCCCCTCCGTTTCAGCCCCACTGTTTCTCGCCCTCTGTTTCTCGCCCGCTGTTTCAGCCCATTTGTTTCTCGCCCTCTGTTTCAGCCCCTCTGTTTCAGCACCTCTGATTCAGCCCCTCTGATTCAGCCCCTCTGTTTCTCGCCCTCTGTTTCAGCCCCTCTGTTTCAGCCCCTCTGTTTCAGCTCCTCTGTTTCAGCCCCTCAGTTTCTCGCCCTCTGTTTCAGCCCCTCTGTTTCTCGCCCTCTGTTTCAGCCCCTCTGTTTCTCGCCCTCTGTTTCAGCCCCTCTGTTTCAGCCCCTCTGTTCCAGCCCCTCTGTTTCTCGCACTCTGCTTCAGCCCCTCTGTTTCAGCCCCTCTGTTTCAGCCCCTCTTGTTTCTCGCCCTCTGTTTCAGCCCCGCTTTTTCTCACCCTCTGTTTCAGCCACTCTGATTCAGCCCCTCTGTTTCTCGCCCTCTGTTTCAGCCCCTCTGATTCAGCCCCTCTGTTTCCCGCCCCTCTGTTTCAGCCCCTCTGTTTCAGCCCCTCTGTTTCAGCCCCACTGTTTCAGCCCCTCTGTTTCAGCCCCTCTGTTTCTCGCCCTCTGTTTCAGCCCCTCTGTTTCTCGCCCTCTGTTTCAGCCCCTCTGTTTCTCGCCCTCTGTTTCAGCCCCTCTGATTCAGCCCCTCTGATTCAGCCCCTGTGTTTCAGCCCCTCTGTTTCAGCCCCTCTGTTTCAGCCCCTCTGTTTCTCGCCCTCTGTTTCAGCCCCTCTGTTTCAGCCCCTCTGTTTCAGCCCCTCTGTTTCAGCCCCTCTGTTTCTCACCCTCTGTTTCAGCCCCTCTGTTTCTCGCCCTCTGTTTCAGCCCCTCTGTTTCTCGCCCTCTGTTTCAGCCCCTCTGTTTCTCGCCCTCTGTTTCAGCCCCTCCCTTTCTCGCCCTCTGTTTCAGCCCCTCTGATTCAGCCCCCCTGTTTCAGCTCCTCTGATTCAGCCCCTCTGTTTCAGCCCCTCTGTTTCAGCCCCTCTGTTTCAGCCCCTCTGTTTCTCGCCCTCTGTTTCAGCCCCTCTGATTCAGCCCCTCTGTTTCAGCCCCTCTGATTCAGCCCCTCTGTTTCAGCCCCTCTATTTCAGCCCCTCTGTTTCAGCCCCTCTGTTTCAGCCCCTCTGTTTCTCGCCCTCTTTTTCTCACCCTCTGTTTCTCGCCCTCTGTTTCAGACCCTCTGTTTTTCGCCCTCTGTTTCAGCCCCTCTGTTTCTCGCCCTCTGTATCAGACCCTCTGTTTGAGCCACTCTGATTTAGACCCTCTGTTTCAGCCCCTCTGTTTCTCGCCCTCTTTTTCTCGCCCTCTGTTTCAGCCCCTCTGTTTCTCGCCCTCTGTTTCAGCCCCTCTGTTTCGCGCTCTCTGTTTCAGCCCCTCTGTTTCAGCCCCTCTGTTTCTCCCCCTCTGTTTCTGCACCTCTGTTTCTCGCCCTCTGTTTCAGCCCCTCTGTTTCTCGCCCTCTGTTTCAGCCCCGCTGATTCTGCCCCTCTGTTTCAGCCCCTCTGATTCAGCCCCTCTGTTTCTCGCCCTCTGTTTCAGCCCCTCTGATTCAGCCCTTCTGTTTCAGCCCCTCTGTATCAGCCCCTCTGTTTCTTGCCCTCTGTTCCAGCCCCACTGTTTCTCGCCCTCTGTTTCAGCCCCTCTGTTTCTCGCCCTCTGTTTCAGCCCCTCTGTTTCAGCCCCTCTGTTTCATCCCCTCTGTTTCTCGCCCTCTATTTCTCACCCTCTGTTGCTCGCCCTCAGTTTCAGCTCCTCTGTTTCTCGCCCTTTGTTTCAGCCCCTCTGTTTCTCGCCCTCTGTTTCAGGCTCTCTGTTACAGCCCGCCTGTTTCAGCCCCTCCGTTTCAGCCCCACTGTTTCTCGCCCTCTGTTTCTCGCCCGCTGTTTCAGCCCATTTGTTTCTCGCCCTCTGTTTCAGCCCCTCTGTTTCAGCACCTCTGATTCAGCCCCTCTGATTCAGCCCCTCTGTTTCTCGCCCTCTGTTTCAGCCCCTCTGTTTCAGCCCCTCTGTTTCAGCTCCTCTGTTTCAGCCCCTCTGTTTCTCGCCCTCTGTTTCAGCCCCTCTGTTTCTCGCCCTCTGTTTCAGCCCCTCTGTTTCTCGCCCTCTGTTTCAGCCCCTCTGTTTCAGCCCCTCTGTTCCAGCCCCTCTGTTTCTCGCACTCTGCTTCAGCCCCTCTGTTTCAGCCCCTCTGTTTCAGCCCCTCTGTTTCTCGCCCTCTGTTTCAGCCCCGCTTTTTCTCACCCTCTGTTTCAGCCACTCTGATTCAGCCCCTCTGTTTCTCGCCCTCTGTTTCAGCCCCTCTGATTCAGCCCCACTGATTCAGCCCCTCTGTTTCAGCCCCTCTGTTTCAGCCCCTCTGTTTCAGCCCCTCTGTTTCTCACCCTCTGTTTCAGCACCTCTGATTCAGCCCCTCTGATTCAGCCCCTCTGATTCAGCCCCTCTGTTTCCCGCCCCTCTGTTTCAGCCCCTCTGTTTCAGCCCCTCTGTTTCAGCCCCACTGTTTCAGCCCCTCTGTTTCACCCCCTCTGTTTCAGCCCCTCTGTTTCTCGCCCTCTGTTTCTCACCCTCTGTTTCTCGCCCTCTGTTTCAGCCCCTCTGTTTCTCGCCCTCTGTTTCAGCCCCTCTGATTCAGCCCCCCTGTTTCAGCTCCACTGATTCAGCCCCTCTGTTTTAGCCCCTCTGTTTCAGCCCCTCTGTTTCAGCCCCTCTGTTTCAGCCACTCTGTTTCTCGCCCTCTGTTTCTCACCCTCTGTTTCTCGCACTCTGTTTCAGCCCCTCTGTTTTTCGCCCTCTGTTTAGCCCCTCTGTTTCTCGCCCTCTGTATCAGACCCTCTGTTTCAGCAACTCTGTTTCAGCCCCTCTGTTTCAGCCCCTCTGTTTCTCGCCCTCTGTTTCAGCCACTCTGTTTCTCGCCGTCTGTTTCAGCCCCTCTGTTTCGCGCTCTCTGTTTCAGCCCCTCTGTTTCAGCCCCTCTGTTTCTCACCCTCTGTTTCTGACCCTCTGTTTCTCGCCCTCTGTTTCAGCCCCTCTGTTTCTCGCCCTCTGTTTCAGCCCCGCTGATTCAGCCCCTCTGTTTCAGCCTCGCTGATTCAGCCCCTCTGCTTCTCGCCCTCTGTTTCAGCCCCTCTGTTTCAGCTCTTCTGTTTCAGCCCCTCTGTTTCAGCCCCTCTGTTTCAGCCCCTCTGTTTCAGCCCCTCTGTTTCAGCCCCTCTGTATCAGCCCCTCTGTTTCTCGCCCTCTGTTTCTCACCCTCTGTTTCTCGCACACTGTTTCAGCCCCTCTGTTTTTCGCCCTCTGTTTAGCCCCTCTGTTTCTCGCCCTCTGTATCAGACCCTCTGTTTCAGCAACTCTGTTTCAGCCCCTCTGTTTCAGCCCCTCTGTTTCTCGCCCTCTGTTTCTCGCCCTCTGTTTCAGCCACTCTGTTTCTCGCCCTCTGTTTCAGCCCCTCTGTTTCGCGCTCTCTGTTTCAGCCCCTCTGTTTCAGCCCCTCTGTTTCTCGCCCTCTGTTTCTCACCCTCTGTTTCTCGCCCTCTGTTTCAGCCCCTCTGATTCAGCCCCTCTGTTTGAGCCCCTCTGAATCAGCCCCACTGATTCAGCCCCTCTGTTTCAGCCCCTCTGTTTCAGCCCCTCTGTTTCAGCGCCTCTGTTTCTCACCCTCTGTTTCAGCCCCTCTGATTCAGCCCCTCTGATTCAGCCCCTCTGATTCAGCCCCTCTGATTCAGCCCCTCTGTTTCCCGCCCCTCTGTTTCAGCCCCTCTGTTTCAGCCCCACTGTTTCAGCCGCTCTGTTTCAGCCCCTCTGTTTCACGCCCTCTGTTTCAGCCCCTCTGTTTCTCGCCCCCTGTTACAGCCCCTCTGTTTCTCGCCCTCTGTTTCAGCCCCTCTGATTCAGCCCCTCTGATTCAGCCGCACTGTTTCAGCCCCTCTGTTTCAGCCCCTCTGTTTCAGCCCCTCTGTTTCAGCCCCTCTGTTTCAGCCCCTCTGTTTCTCACCCTCTGTTTCAGCCACTCTGATTCAGCCCCTCTGATTCAGCCCCTCTGATTCAGCCCCTCTGATTCAGCACCTCTGTTTCCCGCCCCTCTGTTTCAGCCCCTCTGTTTCAGCCTCTCTGTTTCAGCCCCACTGTTTCAGCCCCTCTGTTTCAGCCCCTCTGTTTCACGCCCTCTGTTTCAGCCCCTCTGTTTCTCGCCCCCTATTACAGCCCCTCTGTTTCTCGCCCTCTGTTTCAGCCCCTCTGATTCAGCCCCTCTGATTGAGCCCCTGTGTTTCAGCCCCTCTGTTTCACCCTGTCTGTTTCAGCCCCTCTGTTTCTCGCCCTCTGTTTCTCACCCTCTGTTTCTCGCCCTCTGTTTCTCACCCTCTGTTTCTCGCCCTCTGTTTCAGCCCCTCTGTTTCTCGCCCTCTGTTTCAGCCCCTCTGATTCAGCCCCCCTGTTTCAGCTCCACTGATTCAGCCCCTCTGTTTTAGCCCCTCTGTTTCAGCCCCTCTGTTTCAGCCCCTCTGTTTCAGCCACTCTGTTTCTCGCCCTCTGTTTCTCACCCTCTGTTTCTCGCACTCTGTTTCAGCCCCTCTGTTTTTCGCCCTCTGTTTAGCCCCTCTGTTTCTCGCCCTCTGTATCAGACCCTCTGTTTCAGCAACTCTGTTTCAGCCCCTCTGTTTCCGCCCCTCTGTTTCTCGCCCTCTGATTCTCGCCCTCTGTTTCAACCACTCTGTTTCTCGCCCTCTGTTTCAGCCCCTCTGTTTCGCGCTCTCTGTTTCAGCCCCTCTGTTTCAGCCCCTCTGTTTCTCGCCCTCTGTTTCTGACCCTCTGTTTCTCGCCCTCTGTTTCAGCCCCTCTGTTTCTCGCCCTCTGTTTCAGCCCCGCTGATTCAGCCCCTCTGTTTCAGCCCCGCTGATTCAGCCCCTCTGCTTCTCGCCCTCTGTTTCAGCCCCTCTGTTTCAGCCCTTCTGTTTCAGCCCCTCTGTTTCAGCCCCTCTGTTTCAGCCCCTCTGTTTCAGCCCTCCTGTTTCAGCCCCTCTGTATCAGCCCCTCTGTATCAGCCCCTCTGTTTCTCGCCCTCTGTTTCTCACCCTCTGTTTCTCGCACTCTGTTTCAGCCCCTCTGTTTTTCGCCCTCTGTTTAGCCCCTCTGTTTCTCGCCCTCTGTATCAGACCCTCTGTTTCAGCAACTCTGTTTCAGCCCCTCTGTTTCAGCCCCTCTGTTTCTCGCCCTCTGTTTCTCGCCCTCTGTTTCAGATACTCTGTTTCTCGCCCTCTGTTTCAGCCCCTCTGTTTCGCGCTCTCTGTTTCAGCCCCTCTGTTTCAGCCCCTCTGTTTCTCGCCCTCTGTTTCTGACCCTCTGTTTCTCGCCCTCTGTTTCAGCCCCTCTGTTTCTCGCCCTCTGTTTCTCGCCCTCTGTTTCAGCCCCTCTGATTCAGCCCCTCTGTTTGAGCCCCACTGAATCAGCCCCACTGATTCAGCCCCTCTGTTTCAGCCCCTCTGTTTCAGCCCCTCTGTTTCAGCCCCTCTGTTTCTCACCCTCTGTTTCAGCCCCTCTGATTCAGCCCCTCTGATTCAGCCCCTCTGATTCAGCCCCTCTGATTCAGCCCCTCTGTTTCCTGCCCCTCTTTTTCAGCCCCTCTGTTTCAGCCCCACTGTTTCAGCCCCTCTGTTTCAGCCCCTCAGTTTCACGCCCTCTGTTTCAGCCCCTCTGTTTCTCGCCCCCTGTTACAGCCCCTCTGTTTCTCGCCCTCTGTTTCAGCCCCTCTGATTCAGCCTCTCTGATTCAGCCCCTGTGTTTCAGCCCCTCTGTTTCAGCCCCTCTGTTTCAGCCCCTCTGTTTCTCGCCCTCTGTTTCTCACCCTCTGTTTCTCGCCCTCTGTTTCAGTCCCTCTGTTTCTCGCCCTCTGTTTCAGCCCCTCTGTTTCTCGCCCTCTGTTTCAGCCCCTCTGATTCAGCCCCTCTGTTTCAGCCCCTCTGATTCAGCCCCTCTCTTTCTCGCCCTCTGTTTCAGCCCCTCTGTTTCAGCCCCTCTGTTTCAGCCCCTCTGTTTCAGCCCCTCTATTTCTCACCCTCTGTTTCAGCCCCTCTGGTTCTCGCCCTCTGTTTCAGCCCCTCTGTTTCAGCCCCTCTGTTTCAGCCCCTCTGTTTCAGCCCCTCTGTTTCTCACCCTCTGTTTCAGCCCCTCTGTTTCAGCCCCTCTGATTCAGCCCCTCTGATTCTCGCCGTCAGTTTCAGCCCCTCTGTATCTCGCCCTCTGTTTCAGCCCCTCTGTTTCAGCCCCTCTGTTTCAGCCCCTCTGTTTCTCGCCCTCTGTTTCAGCCCCTCTGTTTCTCGCCCTCTATTTCAGCCCCTCTGTTTCCCGCCCTCTGTTTCAGCCCCTCTGTTCCAGCCCCTCTGTTTCTCGCACTCTGTGTCAGCCCCTCTGTTCCAGCCCCTCTGTTTCAGCCCCTCTGTTTCAGCCCCTCTGTTTCAGCCCCTCTGTTTCTCGCCCTCTGTTTCAGCCCCTCTGTTTCTCGCCCTCTGTTTCTCACCCTCTGTTTCAGCACCTCTGTTTCAGCCACTCTGTTTCAGCCCCTCTGTTTCTCGCCCTCTGTTTCTCACCCTCTGTTTCTCGCCCTCTGTTTCAGTCCCTCTGTTTCTCGCCCTCTGTTTCAGCCCCTCTGTTTCTCGCCCTCTGTTTCAGCCCCTCTGATTCAGCCCCTCTGTTTCAGCCCCTCTGATTCAGCCCCTCTCTTTCTCGCCCTCTGTTTCAGCCCCTCTGTTTCAGCCCCTCTGTTTCAGCCCCTCTGTTTCAGCCCCTCTGTTTCTCACCCTCTGTTTCAGCCCCTCTGTTTCTCGCCCTCTGTTTCAGCCCCTCTGTTTCAGCCCCTCTGTTTCAGCCCCTCTGTTTCAGCCCCTCTGTTTCTCACCCTCTGTTTCAGCCCCTCTGTTTCAGCCCCTCTGATTCAGCCCCTCTGATTCTCGCCGTCAGTTTCAGCCCCTCTGTATCTCGCCCTCTGTTTCAGCCCCTCTGTTTCAGCCCCTCTGTTTCTCGCCCTCTGTTTCAGCCCCTCTGTTTCAGCCCCTCTGTTTCAGCCCCTCTGTTTCTCGCCCTCTGTTTCAGCCCCTCTGATTCAGCCCCTCTGTTTCAGCCCCTCTGATTCAGCCCCTCTCTTTCTCGCCCTCTGTTTCAGCCCCTCTGTTTCAGCCCCTCTGTTTCAGCCCCTCTGTTTCAGCCCCTCTGTTTCTCACCCTCTGTTTCAGCCCCTCTGTTTCTCGCCCTCTGTTTCAGCCCCTCTGTTTCAGCCCCTCTGTTTCAGCCCCTCTGTTTCTCGCCCTCTGTTTCAGCCCCTCTGTTTCTCGCCCTCTGTTTCAGCCCCTCTGTTTCCGCCCGTCTGTTTCAGCCACTCTGTTTCTCGCCCTCTGATTCAGCCCCTCTTTTTCTCACCCTCTGTTTTAGCCACTCTGATTCAGCCCCTCTGTTTCTCGCCCTCTGTTTCAGCCCCTCTGTTTCTCGCCCTCTGTTTCAGTCCCTCTGTTTCTCGCCTTCTGTTTCAGCCCCTCTGTTTCTCGCCCTCTGTTTCAGCCCCTGTGTTTCAGCCACTCTGTTTCTCGCCCTCTGTTTCTGCCCCGCTGATCCTTGCCCTCTGTTTCAGCCCCTCTGTTTCTCGCCCTCTGTTTCAGCCCCGCTGATTCAGCCCCTCTGTTTCAGCCCCTCTGAATCAGCCCCTCTGATTCAGCCCCTCTGTTTCAGCCCCTCTGTTTCGGACCCTCTGTTTCAGCCCCTCTGTTTCTTACCCTCTGTTTCAGCCCCTCTGTTTCTCGCCCTCTGTTTCAGCCCCTCTGTTTCTCGCCCTCTGATTTAACCCCTCTAATTCAGCCCCTCTCTTTCAGCCCCTCTGATTCAGCCCCTCTGATTCAGCCCCTCTGTTTCGCGCCCTCTGTTTCAGCCCCTCTGTTTCAGCCCCTCTATTTCAGCCCCTCTGTTTCTCACCCTCTGTGTCAGCCCCTCTGATTTAGCCCCTCTGATTCAGCCCCTCTGATTCAGCCCCTCTGTTTCCCGCCCCTCTGTTTCAGCCCCTCTGTTTCAGCCCCACTGTTTCAGCCCCTCTGTTTCAGCCCCTATGTTTCTCCCCCTCTGTTTCAGCCCCTCTGTTTGTCGCCCTCTGTTTCAGCCCCTCTGTTTCTCGCCCTCTGTTTCAGCCCCTCTGATTCAGCCCCTCTGATTCAGCCCCTGTGTTTCAGCCCCTCTGTTTCAGCCCCTCTGTTTCAGCCCCTCTGTTTCTCGCCCTCTGTTTCAGCCCCACTGTTTCAGCCCCTCTGTTTCAGCCCCTCTGTTTCAGCCCCACTGTTTCAGCCCCTCTGTTTCAGGACCTCTGTTTCTCCCCCTCTGTTTCAGCCCCTCTGTTTCTCGCCCTCTGTTTCAGCCCCTCTGTTTCTCGCCCTCTGTTTCAGCCCCTCTGATTCAGCCCCTCTGATTCAGCCCCTCTGATTCAGCCCCTGTGTTTCAGACCCTCTGTTTCAGCCCCTCTGTTTCAGCCCCTCTGTTTCTCGCCCTCTGTTTCAGCCCCTCTGTTTCTCGCCCTCTGTTTCAGCCCCTCTCTTTCTCGCCCTCTGTTTCAGCCCCTCTGATTCAGCCCCCCTGTTTCAGCTCCTCTGATTCAGCCCCTCTGTTTCAGCCCCTCTGTTTCAGCCCCTCTGTTTCAGCCCCTCTGTTTCTCGCCCTCTGTTTCAGCCCCTCTGATTCAGCCCCTCTGTTTCAGCCCCTCTGATTCAGCCCCTCTGTTTCAGCCCCTCTATTTCAGCCCCTCTGTTTCAGCCCCTCTGATTCAGCCCCTCTGTTTCTCGCCCTCTTTTTCTCACCCTCTGTTTCTCGCCCTCTGTTTCAGACCCTCTGTTTTTCGCCCTCTGTTTCAGCCCCTCTGTTTCTCGCCCTCTGTATCAGACCCTCTGTTTGAGCCACTCTGTTTTAGACCCTCTGTTTCAGCCCCTCTGTTTCTCGCCCTCTGTTTCAGCCCCTCTGTTTCGCGCTCTCTGTTTCAGCCCCTCTGTTTCAGCCCCTCTGTTTCTCCCCCTCTGTTTCTGCACCTCTGTTTCTCGCCCTCTGTTTCAGCCCCTCTGTTTCTCGCCCTCTGTTTCAGCCCCGCTGATTCTGCCCCTCTGTTTCAGCCCCTCTGATTCAGCCCCTCTGTTTCTCGCCCTCTGTTTCAGCCCCTCTGATTCAGCCCTTCTGTTTCAGCCCCTCTGTATCAGCCCCTCTGTTTCTCGCCCTCTGTTCCAGCCCCACTGTTTCTCGCCCTCTGTTTCAGCCCCTCTGTTTCTCGCCCTCTGTTTCAGCCCCTCTGTTTCAGCCCCTCTGTTTCATCCCCTCTGTTTCTCGCCCTCTATTTCTCACCCTCTGTTGCTCGCCCTCTGTTTCAGCTCCTCTGTTTCACGCCCTTTGTTTCAGCCCCTCTGTTTCTCGCCCTCTGTTTCAGGCTCTCTGTTACAGCCCGCCTGTTTCAGCCCCTCCGTTTCAGCCCCACTGTTTCTCGCCCTCTGTTTCTCGCTCGCTGTTTCAGCCCATTTGTTTCTCGCCCTCTGTTTCAGCCCCTCTGTTTCAGCACCTCTGATTCAGCCCCTCTGATTCAGCCCCTCTGTTTCTCGCCCTCTGTTTCAGCCCCTCTGTTTCAGCCCCTCTGTTTCTCGTCCTCTGTTTCAGCCCCTCTGTTTCTCGCCCTCTGTTTCAGCCCCTCTGTTTCTCGCCCTCTGTTTCAGCCCCTCTGTTTCAGCCCCTCTGTTCCAGCCCCTCTGTTTCTCGCCCTCTGTTTCAGCCCCTCTGTTTCAGCCCCTCTGTTTCAGCCCCTCTGTTTCTCGCCCTCTGTTTCAGCCCCGCTTTTTCTCACCCTCTGTTTCAGCCACTCTGATTCAGCCCCTCTGTTTCTCGCCCTCTGTTTCAGCCCCTCTGATTCAGCCCCTCTGTTTCAGCCCCTCTGAATCAGCCCCACTGATTCAGCCCCTCTGCTTCAGCCCCTCTGTTTCAGCCCCTCTTTTTCAGCCCCTCTGTTTCTCACCCTCTGTTTCAGCCCCTCTGATTCAGCCCCTCTGATTCAGCCCCTCTGATTCAGCCCCTCTGATTCAGCCCCTCTGTTTCCCGCCCCTCTGTTTCAGCACCTCTGTTTCAGCCCCTCTGTTTCAGCCCCACTGTTTCAGCCGCTCTGTTTCAGCCCCTCTGTTTCACGCCCTCTGTTTCAGCCCCTCTGTTTCTCGCCCCCTGTTACAGCCCCTCTGTTTCTCGCCCTCTGTTTCAGCCCCTCTGATTCAGCCCCTCTGATTCAGCCCCTGTGTTTCAGCCCCTCTGTTTCAGCCCCTCTGTTTCAGCCCCTCTGTTTCTCGCCCTCGGTTTCTCACCCTCTGTTTCACGCCCTCTGTTTCAGTCCCTCTGTTTCTCGCCCTCTGTTTCAGCCCCTCTATTTCTCGCCCTCTGTTTCAGCCCCTCTGATTCAGCCCCTCTGTTTCAGCCCCTCTGATTCAGCCCCTCTCTTTCTCGCCCTCTGTTTCAGCCCCTCTGTTTCTCACCCTCTGTTTCAGCCCCTCTGTTTCTCGCCCTCTGTTTCAGCCCCTCTGTTTCAGCCCCTCTGTTTCAGCCCCTCTGTTTCTCACCCTCTGTTTCAGCCCCTCTGTTTCACCCCCTCTGATTCAGCCCCTCTGATTCTCACCGTCAGTTTCAGCCCCTCTGTATCTCGCCCTCTGTTTCAGCCCCTCTGTTTCAGCCCCTCTGTTTCAGCCCCTCTGTTTCTCGCCCTCTGTTTCAGCCCCGCTTTTTCTCACCCTCTGTTTCAGCCACTCTGATTCAGCCCCTCTGTTTCTCGCCCTCTGTTTCAGCCCCTCTGATTCAGCCCCTCTGTTTCAGCCCCTCTGAATCAGCCCCACTGATTCAGCCCCTCTGTTTCAGCCCCTCTGTTTCAGCCCCTCTGTTTCAGCCCCTCTGTTTCTCACCCTCTGTTTCAGACCCTCTGATTCAGCCCCTCTGATTCAGCCCCTCTGATTCAGCCCCTCTGATTCAGCCCCTCTGTTTCCCGCCCCTCTGTTTCCCGCCCCTCTGTTTCAGCCCCTCTGTTTCAGCCCCACTGTTTCAGCCCCTCTGTTTCAGCCCCTCTGTTTCACGCCCTCTGTTTCAGCCCCTCTGTTTCTCGCCCCCTGTTACAGCCCCTCTGTTTCTCGCCCTCTGTTTCAGACCCTCTGTTTTTCGCCCTCTGTTTCAGCCCCTCTGTTTCTCGCCCTCTGTATCAGACCCTCTGTTTGAGCCACTCTGTTTTAGACCCTCTGTTTCAGCCCCTCTGTTTCTCGCCCTCTGTTTCAGCCCCTCTGTTTCGCGCTCTCTGTTTCAGCCCCTCTGTTTCAGCCCCTCTGTTTCTCCCCCTCTGTTTCTGCACCTCTGTTTCTCGCCCTCTGTTTCAGCCCCTCTGTTTCTCGCCCTCTGTTTCAGCCCCGCTGATTCTGCCCCTCTGTTTCAGCCCCTCTGATTCAGCCCCTCTGTTTCTCGCCCTCTGTTTCAGCCCCTCTGATTCAGCCCTTCTGTTTCAGCCCCTCTGTATCAGCCCCTCTGTTTCTCGCCCTCTGTTCCAGCCCCACTGTTTCTCGCCCTCTGTTTCAGCCCCTCTGTTTCTCGCCCTCTGTTTCAGCCCCTCTGTTTCAGCCCCTCTGTTTCATCCCCTCTGTTTCTCGCCCTCTATTTCTCACCCTCTGTTGCTCGCCCTCTGTTTCAGCTCCTCTGTTTCTCGCCCTTTGTTTCAGCCCCTCTGTTTCTCGCCCTCTGTTTCAGGCTCTCTGTTACAGCCCGCCTGTTTCAGCCCCTCCGTTTCAGCCCCACTGTTTCTCGCCCTCTGTTTCTCGCCCGCTGTTTCAGCCCATTTGTTTCTCGCCCTCTGTTTCAGCCCCTCTGTTTCAGCACCTCTGATTCAGCCCCTCTGATTCAGCCCCTCTGTTTCTCGCCCTCTGTTTCAGCCCCTCTGTTTCAGCCCCTCTGTTTCAGCTCCTCTGTTTCAGCCCCTCTGTTTCTCGTCCTCTGTTTCAGCCCCTCTGTTTCTCGCCCTCTGTTTCAGCCCCTCTGTTTCTCGCCCTCTGTTTCAGCCCCTCTGTTTCAGCCCCTCTGTTCCAGCCCCTCTGTTTCTCGCCCTCTGTTTCAGCCCCTCTGTTTCAGCCCCTCTGTTTCAGCCCCTCTGTTTCTCGCCCTCTGTTTCAGCCCCGCTTTTTCTCACCCTCTGTTTCAGCCACTCTGATTCAGCCCCTCTGTTTCTCGCCCTCTGTTTCAGCCCCTCTGATTCAGCCCCTCTGTTTCAGCCCCTCTGAATCAGCCCCACTGATTCAGCCCCTCTGCTTCAGCCCCTCTGTTTCAGCCCCTCTTTTTCAGCCCCTCTGTTTCTCACCCTCTGTTTCAGCCCCTCTGATTCAGCCCCTCTGATTCAGCCCCTCTGATTCAGCCCCTCTGATTCAGCCCCTCTGTTTCCCGCCCCTCTGTTTCAGCACCTCTGTTTCAGCCCCTCTGTTTCAGCCCCACTGTTTCAGCCCCTCTGTTTCAGCCCCTCTGTTTCACGCCCTCTGTTTCAGCCCCTCTGTTTCTCGCCCCCTGTTACAGCCCCTCTGTTTCTCGCCCTCTGTTTCAGCCCCTCTGATTCAGCCCCTCTGATTCAGCCCCTGTGTTTCAGCCCCTCTGTTTCAGCCCCTCTGTTTCAGCCCCTCTGTTTCTCGCCCTCTGTTTCTCACCCTCTGTTTCACGCCCTCTGTTTCAGTCCCTCTGTTTCTCGCCCTCTGTTTCAGCCCCTCTGTTTCTCGCCCTCTGTTTCAGCCCCTCTGATTCAGCCTCTCTGTTTCAGCCCCTCTGATTCAGCCCCTCTCTTTCTCGCCCTCTGTTTCAGCCCCTCTGTTTCTCACCCTCTGTTTCAGCCCCTCTGTGTCTCGCCCTCTGTTTCAGCCCCTCTGTTTCAGCCCCTCTGTTTCAGCCCCTCTGTTTCTCACCCTCTGTTTCAGCCCCTCTGTTTCACCCCCTCTGATTCAGCCCCTCTGATTCTCACCGTCAGTTTCAGCCCCTCTGTATCTCGCCCTCTGTTTCAGCCCCTCTGTTTCAGCCCCTCTGTTTCAGCCCCTCTGTTTCTCGCCCTCTGTTTCAGCCCCGCTTTTTCTCACCCTCTGTTTCAGCCACTCTGATTCAGCCCCTCTGTTTCTCGCCCTCTGTTTCAGCCCCTCTGATTCAGCCCCTCTGTTTCAGCCCCTCTGAATCAGCCCCACTGATTCAGCCCCTCTGTTTCAGCCCCTCTGTTTCAGCCCCTCTGTTTCAGCCCCTCTGTTTCTCACCCTCTGTTTCAGACCCTCTGATTCAGCCCCTCTGATTCAGCCCCTCTGATTCAGCCCCTCTGATTCAGCCCCTCTGTTTCCCGCCCCTCTGTTTCCCGCCCCTCTGTTTCAGCCCCTCTGTTTCAGCCCCACTGTTTCAGCCCCTCTGTTTCAGCCCCTCTGTTTCACGCCCTCTGTTTCAGCCCCACTGTTTCTCGCCCCCTGTTACAGCCCCTCTGTTTCTCGCCCTCTGTTTCAGCCCCTCTGATTCAGCCCCTCTGATTCAGCCCCTGTGTTTCAGCCCCTCTGTTTCAGCCCCTCTGTTTCAGCCCCTCTGTTTCTCGCCCTCTGTTTCAGCCCCTCTGTTTCTCGCCCTCTGTTTCAGCCCCTCTGATTCAGCCCCTCTGTTTCAGCCCCTCTGATTCAGCCCCTCTCTTTCTCGCCCTCTGTTTCAGCCCCTCTGTTTCAGCCCCTCTGTTTCAGCCCCTCTGTTTCAGCCCCTCTGTTTCTCACCCTCTGTTTCAGCCCCTCTGTTTCTCGCCCTCTGTTTCAGCCCCTCTGTTTCAGCCCCTCTGTTTCAGCCCCTCTGTTTCAGCCCCTCTGTTTCTCACCCTCTGTTTCAGCCCCTCTGTTTCAGCCCCTCTGATTCAGCCCCTCTGATTCTCGCCGTCAGTTTCAGCCCCTCTGTATCTCGCCCTCTGTTTCAGCCCCTCTGTTTCAGCCCCTCTGTTTCTCGCCCTCTGTTTCAGCCCCTCTGTTTCTCGCCCTCTATTTCAGCCCCTCTGTTTCCCGCCCTCAGTTTCTGCCCCTCTGTTTCAGCCCCTCTGTTCCAGCCCCTCTGTTTCTCGCACTCTGTGTCAGCCCCTCTGTTCCAGCCCCTCTGTTTCAGCCCCTCTGTTTCAGCCCCTCTGTTTCAGCCCCTCTGTTTCTCGCCCTCTGTTTCAGCCCCTCTGTTTCTCGCCCTCTGTTTCAGCCCCTCTGTTTCCGCCCGTCTGTTTCAGCCACTCTGTTTCTCGCCCTCTGATTCAGCCCCTCTTTTTCTCACGCTCTGTTTTAGCCACTCTGATTCAGCCCCTCTGTTTCTCGCCCTCTGTTTCAGCCCCTCTGTTTCTCGCCCTCTGTTTCAGTCCCTCTGTTTCTCGCCCTCTGTTTCAGCCCCTCTGTTTCTCGCCCTCTGTTTCAGCCCCTGTGTTTCAGCCACTCTGTTTCTCGCCCTCTGTTTCTGCCCCGCTGATCCTTGCCCTCTGTTTCAGCCCCTCTGTTTCTCGCCCTCTGTTTCAGCCCCGCTGATTCAGCCCCTCTGTTCCAGCCCCTCTGAATCAGCCCCTCTGATTCAGCCCCTCTGTTTCAGCCCCTCTGTTTCGGACCCTCTGTTTCAGCCCCTCTGTTTCTCGCCCGCTGTTTCAGCCCCTCTGTTTCTCGCCCTCTGATTTAACCCATCTAATTCAGCCCCTCTCTTTCAGCCCCTCTGTTTCAGCCCCTCTGTTTCAGCCCCTCTGTTTCTCACCCTCTGTGTCAGCCCCTCTGATTCAGCCCCTCTGATTCAGCCCCTCTGATTCAGCCCCTCTGATTCAGCCCCTCTGTTTCCCGCCCCTCTGTTTCAGCCCCTCTGTTTCAGCCCCTCTGTTTCAGCCCCACTGTTTCAGCCCCTCTGTTTCAGCCCCTCTGTTTCTCCCCCTCTGTTTCAGCCCCTCTGTTTCTCGCCCTCTGTTTCAGCCCCTCTGTTCCTCGCCCTCTGTTTCAGCCCCTCTGATTAAGCCCCTCTGATTCAAACCCTGTGTTTCAGCCCCTCTGTTTCAGCCCCTCTGTTTCAGCCCCTCTGTTTCTCGCCCTCTGTTTCAGCCCCTCTGTTTCAGCCCCTCTGTTTCAGCCCCTCTGTTTCAGCCCCTCTGTTTCTCACCCTCTGTTTCAGCCCCTCTGTTTCTCGCCCTCTGTTTCAGCCCCTCTGTTTCTCGCCCTCTGTTTCAGCCCCTCTGTTTCTCGCCCTCTGTTTCAGCCCCTCTGTTTCTCGCCCTCTGTTTCAGCCCCTCTGATTCAGCCCCTCTGTTTCAGCCCCTCTGTTTCAGCCCCTCTGTTTCAGCCCCTCTGTTTCTCGCCCTCTGTTTCAGCCCCTCTGATTCAGCCCCTCTGTTTCAGCCCCTCTGATTCAGCCCCTCTGTTTCAGCCCCTCTATTTCAGCCCCTCTGATTCAGCCCCTCTGATTCAGCCCCTCTGTTTCCCGCCGCTCTGTTTCAGCCCCTCTGTTTCAGACCCTCTGTTTCATCCCCACTGTTTCAGCCCCTCTGTTTCAGCCCCTCTGTTTCTCCCCCTCTGTTTCAGCCCCTCTGTTTCTCGCCCTCTGTTTCAGCCCCTCTGTTTCAGACCCTCTGTTTCAGCCCCTCTGTTTCTTACCCTCTGTTTCAGCCCCTCTGTTTCACGCCCTCTGTTTCAGCCCCTCTGTTTCTCGCCCTCTGATTTAACCCCTCTAATTCAGCCCCTCTCTTTCAGCCCCTCTGATTCAGCCCCTCTGATTCAGCCCCTCTGTTTCGCGCCCTCTGTTTCAGCCCCTCTGTTTCAGCCCCTCTGTTTCAGCCCCTCTGTTTCTCACCCTCTGTGTCAGCCCCTCTGATTCAGCCCCTCTGATTCAGCCCCTCTGATTCAGCCCCTCTGATTCAGCCCCTCTGTTTCCCGCCCCTCTGTTTCAGCCCCTCTGTATCAGCCCCTCTGTTTCAGCCCCACTGTTTCAGCCCCTCTGTTTCAGCCCCTCTGTTTCTCCCGCTCTGTTTCAGCCCCTCTGTTTCTCGCCCTCTGTTTCAGTCCCTCTGTTTCTCGCCCTCTGTTTCAGCCCCTCTGATTCAGCCCCTCTGATTCAGCCCCTGTGTTTCAGCCCCTGTGTTTCAGCCCCTCTGTTTCAGCCCCTCTGTTTCAGCCCCTCTGTTTCTCGCCCTCTGTTTCTCACCCTCTGTTTCTCGCCCTCTGTTTCAGTCCCTCTGTTTCTCGCCCTCTGTTTCAGCCCCTCTGTTTCTCGCCCTCTGTTTCAGCCCCTCTGATTCAGCCCCTCTGTTTCAGCCCCTCTGATTCAGCCCCTCTCTTTCTCGCCCTCTGTTTCAGCCCCTCTGTTTCAGCCCCTCTGTTTCAGCCCCTCTGTTTCAGCCCCTCTGATTCAGCCCCTCTCTTTCTCGCTCTCTGTTTCAGCCCCTCTGTTTCAGCCCCTCTGTTTCTCACCCTCTGTTTCAGCCCCTCTGTTTCTCGCCCTCTGTTTCAGCCCCTCTGTTTCAGCCCCTCTGTTTCAGCCCCTCTGTTTCAGCCCCTCTGTTTCTCACCCTCTGTTTCAGCCCCTCTGTTTCAGCCCCTCTGATTCAGCCCCTCTGATTCTCGCCGTCAGTTTCAGCCCCTCTGTATCTCGCCCTCTGTTTCAGCCCCTCTGTTTCAGCCCCTCTGTTTCTCGCCCTCTGTTTCAGCCCCTCTGTTTCTCGCCCTCTGTTTCAGCCCCTCTGATTCAGCCCCTCTGTTTCAGCCCCTCTGATTCAGCTCCTCTCTTTCTCGCCCTCTGTTTCAGCCCCTCTGTTTCAGCCCCTCTGTTTCAGCCCCTCTGTTTCAGCCCCTCTGTTTCTCACCCTCTGTTTCAGCCCCTCTGTTTCTCGCCCTCTGTTTCAGCCCCTCTGTTTCAGCCCCTCTGTTTCAGCCCCTCTGTCTCTCGCCCTCTGTTTCAGCCCCTCTGTTTCTCGCCCTCTGTTTCAGCCCCTCTGTTTCCGCCCGTCTGTTTCAGCCACTCTGTTTCTCGCCCTCTGTTTCAGCCCCTCTGTTTCTCGCCCTCTGTTTCAGCCCCTCTGTTTCAGCCCCTCTGTTTCAGCCCCTCTGTTTCAGCCCCTCTGTTTCTCACCCTCTGTTTCAGCCCCTCTGTTTCAGCCCCTCTGATTCAGCCCCTCTGATTCTCGCCGTCAGTTTCAGCCCCTCTGTATCTCGCCCTCTGTTTCAGCCCCTCTGTTTCAGCCCCTCTGTTTCTCGCCCTCTGTTTCAGCCCCTCTGTTTCTCGCCCTCTGTTTCAGCCCCTCTGATTCAGCCCCTCTGTTTCAGCCCCTCTGATTCAGCTCCTCTCTTTCTCGCCCTCTGTTTCAGCCCCTCTGTTTCAGCCCCTCTGTTTCAGCCCCTCTGTTTCAGCCCCTCTGTTTCTCACCCTCTGTTTCAGCCCCTCTGTTTCTCGCCCTCTGTTTCAGCCCCTCTGTTTCAGCCCCTCTGTTTCAGCCCCTCTGTCTCTCGCCCTCTGTTTCAGCCCCTCTGTTTCTCGCCCTCTGTTTCAGCCCCTCTGTTTCCGCCCGTCTGTTTCAGCCACTCTGTTTCTCGCCCTCTGATTCAGCCCCTCTTTTTCTCACCCTCTGTTTTAGCCACTCTGATTCAGCCCCTCTGTTTCTCGCCCTCTGTTTCAGCCCCTCTGTTTCTCGCCCTCTATTTCAGCCCCTCTGTTTCCCGCCCTCAGTTTCTGCCCCTCTGTTTCAGCCCCTCTGTTCCAGCCCCTCTGTTTCTCGCACTCTGTGTCAGCCCCTCTGTTCCAGCCCCTCTGTTTCAGCCCCTCTGTTTCAGCCCCTCTGTTTCAGCCCCTCTGTTTCTCGCCCTCTGTTTCAGCCCCTCTGTTTCTCGCCCTCTGTTTCAGCCCCTCTGTTTCCGCCCGTCTGTTTCAGCCACTCTGTTTCTCGCCCTCTGATTCAGCCCCTCTTTTTCTCACGCTCTGTTTTAGCCACTCTGATTCAGCCCCTCTGTTTCTCGCCCTCTGTTTCAGCCCCTCTGTTTCTCGCCCTCTGTTTCAGTCCCTCTGTTTCTCGCCCTCTGTTTCAGCCCCTCTGTTTCTCGCCCTCTGTTTCAGCCCCTGTGTTTCAGCCACTCTGTTTCTCGCCCTCTGTTTCTGCCCCGCTGATCCTTGCCCTCTGTTTCAGCCCCTCTGTTTCTCGCCCTCTGTTTCAGCCCCGCTGATTCAGCCCCTCTGTTCCAGCCCCTCTGAATCAGCCCCTCTGATTCAGCCCCTCTGTTTCAGCCCCTCTGTTTCGGACCCTCTGTTTCAGCCCCTCTGTTTCTCGCCCGCTGTTTCAGCCCCTCTGTTTCTCGCCCTCTGATTTAACCCATCTAATTCAGCCCCTCTCTTTCAGCCCCTCTGTTTCAGCCCCTCTGTTTCAGCCCCTCTGTTTCTCACCCTCTGTGTCAGCCCCTCTGATTCAGCCCCTCTGATTCAGCCCCTCTGATTCAGCCCCTCTGATTCAGCCCCTCTGTTTCCCGCCCCTCTGTTTCAGCCCCTCTGTTTCAGCCCCTCTGTTTCAGCCCCACTGTTTCAGCCCCTCTGTTTCAGCCCCTCTGTTTCTCCCCCTCTGTTTCAGCCCCTCTGTTTCTCGCCCTCTGTTTCAGCCCCTCTGTTCCTCGCCCTCTGTTTCAGCCCCTCTGATTAAGCCCCTCTGATTCAAACCCTGTGTTTCAGCCCCTCTGTTTCAGCCCCTCTGTTTCAGCCCCTCTGTTTCTCGCCCTCTGTTTCAGCCCCTCTGTTTCAGCCCCTCTGTTTCAGCCCCTCTGTTTCAGCCCCTCTGTTTCTCACCCTCTGTTTCAGCCCCTCTGTTTCTCGCCCTCTGTTTCAGCCCCTCTGTTTCTCGCCCTCTGTTTCAGCCCCTCTGTTTCTCGCCCTCTGTTTCAGCCCCTCTGTTTCTCGCCCTCTGTTTCAGCCCCTCTGATTCAGCCCCTCTGTTTCAGCCCCTCTGTTTCAGCCCCTCTGTTTCAGCCCCTCTGTTTCTCGCCCTCTGTTTCAGCCCCTCTGATTCAGCCCCTCTGTTTCAGCCCCTCTGATTCAGCCCCTCTGTTTCAGCCCCTCTATTTCAGCCCCTCTGATTCAGCCCCTCTGATTCAGCCCCTCTGTTTCCCGCCGCTCTGTTTCAGCCCCTCTGTTTCAGACCCTCTGTTTCATCCCCACTGTTTCAGCCCCTCTGTTTCAGCCCCTCTGTTTCTCCCCCTCTGTTTCAGCCCCTCTGTTTCTCGCCCTCTGTTTCAGCCCCTCTGTTTCAGACCCTCTGTTTCAGCCCCTCTGTTTCTTACCCTCTGTTTCAGCCCCTCTGTTTCACGCCCTCTGTTTCAGCCCCTCTGTTTCTCGCCCTCTGATTTAACCCCTCTAATTCAGCCCCTCTCTTTCAGCCCCTCTGATTCAGCCCCTCTGATTCAGCCCCTCTGTTTCGCGCCCTCTGTTTCAGCCCCTCTGTTTCAGCCCCTCTGTTTCAGCCCCTCTGTTTCTCACCCTCTGTGTCAGCCCCTCTGATTCAGCCCCTCTGATTCAGCCCCTCTGTTTCAGCCCCTCTGATTCAGCCCCTCTGTTTCCCGCCCCTCTGTTTCAGCCCCTCTGTATCAGCCCCTCTGTTTCAGCCCCACTGTTTCAGCCCCTCTGTTTCAGCCCCTCTGTTTCTCCCGCTCTGTTTCAGCCCCTCTGTTTCTCGCCCTCTGTTTCAGTCCCTCTGTTTCTCGCCCTCTGTTTCAGCCCCTCTGATTCAGCCCCTCTGATTCAGCCCCTGTGTTTCAGCCCCTGTGTTTCAGCCCCTCTGTTTCAGCCCCTCTGTTTCAGCCCCTCTGTTTCTCGCCCTCTGTTTCTCACCCTCTGTTTCTCGCCCTCTGTTTCAGTCCCTCTGTTTCTCGCCCTCTGTTTCAGCCCCTCTGTTTCTCGCCCTCTGTTTCAGCCCCTCTGATTCAGCCCCTCTGTTTCAGCCCCTCTGATTCAGCCCCTCTCTTTCTCGCCCTCTGTTTCAGCCCCTCTGTTTCAGCCCCTCTGTTTCAGCCCCTCTGTTTCAGCCCCTCTGATTCAGCCCCTCTCTTTCTCGCTCTCTGTTTCAGCCCCTCTGTTTCAGCCCCTCTGTTTCTCACCCTCTGTTTCAGCCCCTCTGTTTCTCGCCCTCTGTTTCAGCCCCTCTGTTTCAGCCCCTCTGTTTCAGCCCCTCTGTTTCAGCCCCTCTGTTTCTCACCCTCTGTTTCAGCCCCTCTGTTTCAGCCCCTCTGATTCAGCCCCTCTGATTCTCGCCGTCAGTTTCAGCCCCTCTGTATCTCGCCCTCTGTTTCAGCCCCTCTGTTTCAGCCCCTCTGTTTCTCGCCCTCTGTTTCAGCCCCTCTGTTTCTCGCCCTCTGTTTCAGCCCCTCTGATTCAGCCCCTCTGTTTCAGCCCCTCTGATTCAGCTCCTCTCTTTCTCGCCCTCTGTTTCAGCCCCTCTGTTTCAGCCCCTCTGTTTCAGCCCCTCTGTTTCAGCCCCTCTGTTTCTCACCCTCTGTTTCAGCCCCTCTGTTTCTCGCCCTCTGTTTCAGCCCCTCTGTTTCAGCCCCTCTGTTTCAGCCCCTCTGTCTCTCGCCCTCTGTTTCAGCCCCTCTGTTTCTCGCCCTCTGTTTCAGCCCCTCTGTTTCCGCCCGTCTGTTTCAGCCACTCTGTTTCTCGCCCTCTGTTTCAGCCCCTCTGTTTCTCGCCCTCTGTTTCAGCCCCTCTGTTTCAGCCCCTCTGTTTCAGCCCCTCTGTTTCAGCCCCTCTGTTTCTCACCCTCTGTTTCAGCCCCTCTGTTTCAGCCCCTCTGATTCAGCCCCTCTGATTCTCGCCGTCAGTTTCAGCCCCTCTGTATCTCGCCCTCTGTTTCAGCCCCTCTGTTTCAGCCCCTCTGTTTCTCGCCCTCTGTTTCAGCCCCTCTGTTTCTCGCCCTCTGTTTCAGCCCCTCTGATTCAGCCCCTCTGTTTCAGCCCCTCTGATTCAGCTCCTCTCTTTCTCGCCCTCTGTTTCAGCCCCTCTGTTTCAGCCCCTCTGTTTCAGCCCCTCTGTTTCAGCCCCTCTGTTTCTCACCCTCTGTTTCAGCCCCTCTGTTTCTCGCCCTCTGTTTCAGCCCCTCTGTTTCAGCCCCTCTGTTTCAGCCCCTCTGTCTCTCGCCCTCTGTTTCAGCCCCTCTGTTTCTCGCCCTCTGTTTCAGCCCCTCTGTTTCCGCCCGTCTGTTTCAGCCACTCTGTTTCTCGCCCTCTGATTCAGCCCCTCTTTTTCTCACCCTCTGTTTTAGCCACTCTGATTCAGCCCCTCTGTTTCTCGCCCTCTGTTTCAGCCCCTCTGTTTCTCGCCCTCTGTTTCAGTCCCTCTGTTTCTCGCCTTCTGTTTCAGCCCCTCTGTTTCTCGCCCTCTGTTTCAGCCCCTGTGTTTCAGCCACTCTGTTTCTCGCCCTCTGTTTCTGCCCCGCTGATCCTTGCCCTCTGTTTCAGCCCCTCTGTTTCTCGCCCTCTGTTTCAGCCCCGCTGATTCAGCCCCTCTGTTTCAGCCCCTCTGAATCAGCCCCTCTGATTCAGCCCCTCTGTTTCAGCCCCTCTGTTTCGGACCCTCTGTTTCAGCCCCTCTGTTTCTTACCCTCTGTTTCAGCCCCTCTGTTTCTCGCCCTCTGTTTCAGCCCCTCTGTTTCTCGCCCTCTGATTTAACCCCTCTAATTCAGCCCCTCTCTTTCAGCCCCTCTGATTCAGCCCCTCTGATTCAGCCCCTCTGTTTCGCGCCCTCTGTTTCAGACCCTCTGTTTCAGCCCCTCTGTTTCTCACCCTCTGTGTCAGCCCCTCTGATTCAGCCCCTCTGATTCAGCCCCTCTGATTCAGCCCCTCTGTTTCCCGCCCCTCTGTTTCAGCCCCTCTGTTTCAGCCCCACTGTTTCAGCCCCACTGTTTCAGCCCCTCTGTTTCAGCCCCTCTGTTTCTCCCCCTCTGTTTCAGCCCCTCTGTTTGTCGCCCTCTGTTTCAGCCCCTCTGTTTCTCGCCCTCTGTTTCAGCCCCTCTGATTCAGCCCCTCTGATTCAGCCCCTGTGTTTCAGCCCCTCTGTTTCAGCCCCTCTGTTTCAGCCCCTCTGTTTCTCGCCCTCTGTTTCAGCCCCACTGTTTCAGCCCCTCTGTTTCAGCCCCTCTGTTTCAGCCCCACTGTTTCAGCCCCTCTGTTTCAGCCCCTCTGTTTCTCGCCCTCTGTTTCAGCCCCTCTGTTTCTCGCCCTCTGTTTCAGCCCCTCTGATTCAGCCCCTCTGATTCAGCCCCTGTGTTTCAGCCCCTCTGTTTCAGCCCCTCTGTTTCAGCCCCTCTGTTTCTCGCCCTCTGTTTCAGCCCCTCTGTTTCTCGCCCTCTGTTTCAGCCCCTCTCTTTCTCGCCCTCTGTTTCAGCCCCTCTGATTCAGCCCCCCTGTTTCAGCTCCTCTGATTCAGCCCCTCTGTTTCAGCCCCTCTGTTTCAGCCCCTCTGTTTCAGCCCCTCTGTTTCTCGCCCTCTGTTTCAGCCCCTCTGATTCAGCCCCTCTGTTTCAGCCCCTCTGATTCAGCCCCTCTGTTTCAGCCCCTCTATTTCAGCCCCTCTGTTTCAGCCCCTCTGATTCAGCCCCTCTGTTTCTCGCCCTCTTTTTCTCACCCTCTGTTTCTCGCCCTCTGTTTCAGACCCTCTGTTTTTCGCCCTCTGTTTCAGCCCCTCTGTTTCTCGCCCTCTGTATCAGACCCTCTGTTTGAGCCACTCTGTTTTAGACCCTCTGTTTCAGCCCCTCTGTTTCTCGCCCTCTGTTTCAGCCCCTCTGTTTCGCGCTCTCTGTTTCAGCCCCTCTGTTTCAGCCCCTCTGTTTCTCCCCCTCTGTTTCTGCACCTCTGTTTCTCGCCCTCTGTTTCAGCCCCTCTGTTTCTCGCCCTCTGTTTCAGCCCCGCTGATTCTGCCCCTCTGTTTCAGCCCCTCTGATTCAGCCCCTCTGTTTCTCGCCCTCTGTTTCAGCCCCTCTGATTCAGCCCTTCTGTTTCAGCCCCTCTGTATCAGCCCCTCTGTTTCTCGCCCTCTGTTCCAGCCCCACTGTTTCTCGCCCTCTGTTTCAGCCCCTCTGTTTCTCGCCCTCTGTTTCAGCCCCTCTGTTTCAGCCCCTCTGTTTCATCCCCTCTGTTTCTCGCCCTCTATTTCTCACCCTCTGTTGCTCGCCCTCTGTTTCAGCTCCTCTGTTTCTCGCCCTTTGTTTCAGCCCCTCTGTTTCTCGCCCTCTGTTTCAGGCTCTCTGTTACAGCCCGCCTGTTTCAGCCCCTCCGTTTCAGCCCCACTGTTTCTCGCCCTCTGTTTCTCGCCCGCTGTTTCAGCCCATTTGTTTCTCGCCCTCTGTTTCAGCCCCTCTGTTTCAGCACCTCTGATTCAGCCCCTCTGATTCAGCCCCTCTGTTTCTCGCCCTCTGTTTCAGCCCCTCTGTTTCAGCCCCTCTGTTTCAGCTCCTCTGTTTCAGCCCCTCTGTTTCTCGCCCTCTGTTTCAGCCCCTCTGTTTCTCGCCCTCTGTTTCAGCCCCTCTGTTTCTCGCCCTCTGTTTCAGCCCCTCTGTTTCAGCCCCTCTGTTCCAGCCCCTCTGTTTCTCGCACTCTGTTTCAGCCCCTCTGTTTCAGCCCCTCTGTTTCAGCCCCTCTGTTTCTCGCCCTCTGTTTCAGCCCCGCTTTTTCTCACCCTCTGTTTCAGCCACTCTGATTCAGCCCCTCTGTTTCTCGCCCTCTGTTTCAGCCCCTCTGATTCAGCCCCTCTGTTTCAGCCCCTCTGAATCAGCCCCACTGATTCAGCCCCTCTGCTTCAGCCCCTCTGTTTCAGCCCCTCTTTTTCAGCCCCTCTGTTTCTCACCCTCTGTTTCAGCCCCTCTGATTCAGCCCCTCTGATTCAGCCCCTCTGATTCAGCCCCTCTGATTCAGCCCCTCTGTTTCCCGCCCCTCTGTTTCAGCACCTCTGTTTCAGCCCCTCTGTTTCAGCCCCACTGTTTCAGCCCCTCTGTTTCAGCCACTCTGTTTCACGCCCTCTGTTTCAGCCCCTCTGTTTCTCGCCCCCTGTTACAGCCCCTCTGTTTCTCGCCCTCTGTTTCAGCCCCTCTGATTCAGCCCCTCTGATTCAGCCCCTGTGTTTCAGCCCCTCTGTTTCAGCCCCTCTGTTTCAGCCCCTCTGTTTCTCGCCCTCTGTTTCTCACCCTCTGTTTCACGCCCTCTGTTTCAGTCCCTCTGTTTCTCGCCCTCTGTTTCAGCCCCTCTGTTTCTCGCCCTCTGTTTCAGCCCCTCTGATTCAGCCCCTCTGTTTCAGCCCCTCTGATTCAGCCCCTCTCTTTCTCGCCCACTGTTTCAGCCCCTCTGTTTCTCACCCTCTGTTTCAGCCCCTCTGTTTCTCGCCCTCTGTTTCAGCCCCTCTGTTTCAGCCCCTCTGTTTCAGCCCCTCTGTTTCTCACCCTCTGTTTCAGCCCCTCTGTTTCACTCCCTCTGATTCAGCCCCTCTGATTCTCGCCGTCAGTTTCAGCCCCTCTGTATCTCGCCCTCTGTTTCAGCCCCTCTGTTTCAGCCCCTCTGTTTCAGCCCCTCTGTTTCTCGCCCTCTGTTTCAGCCCCGCTTTTTCTCACCCTCTGTTTCAGCCACTCTGATTCAGCCCCTCTGTTTCTCGCCCTCTGTTTCAGCCCCTCTGATTCAGCCCCTCTGTTTCAGCCCCTCTGAATCAGCCCCACTGATTCAGCCCCTCTGTTTCAGCCCCTCTGTTTCAGCCCCTCTGTTTCAGCCCCTCTGTTTCTCACCCTCTGTTTCAGCCCCTCTGATTCAGCCCCACTGATTCAGCCCCTCTGATTCAGCCCCTCTGATTCAGCCCCTCTGTTTCCCGCCCCTCTGTTTCCCGCCCCTCTGTTTCAGCCCCTCTGTTTCAGCCCCACTGTTTCAGCCCCTCTGTTTCAGCCCCACTGTTTCAGCCCCTCTGTTTCAGCCCCTCTGTTTCTCGCCCTCTGTTTCAGCCCCTCTGTTTCTCGCCCTCTGTTTCAGCCCCTCTGATTCAGCCCCTCTGATTCAGCCCCTGTGTTTCAGCCCCTCTGTTTCAGCCCCTCTGTTTCAGCCCCTCTGTTTCTCGCCCTCTGTTTCAGCCCCTCTGTTTCTCGCCCTCTGTTTCAGCCCCTCTCTTTCTCGCCCTCTGTTTCAGCCCCTCTGATTCAGCCCCCCTGTTTCAGCTCCTCTGATTCAGCCCCTCTGTTTCAGCCCCTCTGTTTCAGCGCCTCTGTTTCAGCCCCTCTGTTTCTCGCCCTCTGTTTCAGCCCCTCTGATTCAGCCCCTCTGTTTCAGCCCCTCTGATTCAGCCCCTCTGTTTCAGCCCCTCTATTTCAGCCCCTCTGTTTCAGCCCCTCTGATTCAGCCCCTCTGTTTCTCGCCCTCTTTTTCTCACCCTCTGTTTCTCGCCCTCTGTTTCAGACCCTCTGTTTTTCACCCTCTGTTTCAGCCCCTCTGTTTCTCGCCCTCTGTATCAGACCCTCTGTTTGAGCCACTCTGTTTTAGACCCTCTGTTTCAGCCCCTCTGTTTCTCGCCCTCTGTTTCAGCCCCTCTGTTTCGCGCTCTCTGTTTCAGCCCCTCTGTTTCAGCCCCTCTGTTTCTCCCCCTCTGTTTCTGCACCTCTGTTTCTCGCCCTCTGTTTCAGCCCCTCTGTTTCTCGCCCTCTGTTTCAGCCCCGCTGATTCTGCCCCTCTGTTTCAGGCCCCTCTGATTCAGCCCCTCTGTTTCTCGCCCTCTGTTTCAGCCCCTCTGATTCAGCCCTTCTGTTTCAGCCCCTCTGTATCAGCCCCTCTGTTTCTCGCCCTCTGTTCCAGCCCCACTGTTTCTCGCCCTCTGTTTCAGCCCCTCTGTTTCTCGCCCTCTGTTTCAGCCCCTCTGTTTCAGCCCCTCTCTTTCATCCCCTCTGTTTCTCGCCCTCTATTTCTCACCCTCTGTTGCTCGCCCTCTGTTTCAGCTCCTCTGTTTCTCGCCCTTTGTTTCAGCCCCTCTGTTTCTCGCCCTCTGTTTCAGGCTCTCTGTTACAGCCCGCCTGTTTCAGCCCCTCCGTTTCAGCCCCACTGTTTCTCGCCCTCTGTTTCTCGCCCGCTGTTTCAGCCCATTTGTTTCTCGCCCTCTGTTTCAGCCCCTCTGTTTCAGCACCTCTGATTCAGCCCCTCTGATTCAGCCCCTCTGTTTCTCGCCCTCTGTTTCAGCCCCTCTGTTTCAGCCCCTCTGTTTCAGCTCCTCTGTTTCAGCCCCTCTGTTTCTCGCCCTCTGTTTCTCGCCCTCTGTTTCAGCCCCTCTGTTTCTCGCCCTCTGTTTCAGCCCCTCTGTTTCAGCCCCTCTGTTCCAGCCCCTCTGTTTCTCGCACTCTGTTTCAGCCCCTCTGTTTCAGCCCCTCTGTTTCACGCCCTCTGTTTCAGCCCCTCTGTTTCTCGCCCCCTGTTACAGCCCCTCTGTTTCTTGCCCTCTGTTTCAGCCCCTCTGTTTCAGCCCCTCTGTTTCACGCCCTCTGTTTCAGCCCCACTGTTTCTCGCCCTCTGTTTCAGCCCCGCTCTTTCTCACCCTCTGTTTCAGCCACTCTGTTTCAGCCCCTCTGTTTCTCGCCCCCTGTTACAGCCCCTCTGTTTCTCGCCCTCTGTTTCAGCCCCTCTGATTCAGCCCCTCTGATTCAGCCCCTGTGTTTCAGCCCCTCTGTTTCAGCCCCTCTGTTTCAGCCCCTCTGTTTCTCGCCCTCTGTTTCAGCCCCTCTGTTTCTCGCCCTCTGTTTCAGCCCCTCTGATTCAGCCCCTCTGTTTCAGCCCCTCTGATTCAGCCCCTCTCTTTCTCGCCCTCTGTTTCAGCCCCTCTGTTTCAGCCCCTCTGTTTCAGCCCCTCTGTTTCAGCCCCTCTGTTTCTCACCCTCTGTTTCAGCCCCTCTGTTTCTCGCCCTCTGTTTCAGCCCCTCTGTTTCAGCCCCTCTGTTTCAGCCCCTCTGTTTCAGCCCCTCTGTTTCTCACCCTCTGTTTCAGCCCCTCTGTTCAGCCCCTCTGATTCAGCCCCTCTGATTCTCGCCGTCAGTTTCAGCCCCTCTGTATCTCGCCCTCTGTTTCAGCCCCTCTGTTTCAGCCCCTCTGTTTCTCGCCCTCTGTTTCAGCCCCTCTGTTTCTCGCCCTCTATTTCAGCCCCTCTGTTTCCCGCCCTCTGTTTCTGCCCCTCTGTTTCAGCCCCTCTGTTCCAGCCCCTCTGTTTCTCGCACTCTGTGTCAGCCCCTCTGTTCCAGCCCCTCTGTTTCAGCCCCTCTGTTTCAGCCCCTCTGTTTCAGCCCCTCTGTTTCTCGCCCTCTGTTTCAGCCCCTCTGTTTCTCGCCCTCTGTTTCAGCCCCTCTGTTTCCGCCCGTCTGTTTCAGCCACTCTGTTTCTCGCCCTCTGATTCAGCCCCTCTTTTTCTCACGCTCTGTTTTAGCCACTCTGATTCAGCCCCTCTGTTTCTCGCCCTCTGTTTCAGCCCCTCTGTTTCTCGCCCTCTGTTTCAGTCCCTCTGTTTCTCGCCCTCTGTTTCAGCCCCTCTGTTTCTCGCCCTCTGTTTCAGCCCCTGTGTTTCAGCCACTCTGTTTCTCGCCCTCTGTTTCTGCCCCGCTGATCCTTGCCCTCTGTTTCAGCCCCTCTGTTTCTCGCCCTCTGTTTCAGCCCCGCTGATTCAGCCCCTCTGTTCCAGCCCCTCTGAATCAGCCCCTCTGATTCAGCCCCTCTGTTTCAGCCCCTCTGTTTCGGACCCTCTGTTTCAGCCCCTCTGTTTCTTACCCTCTGTTTCAGCCCCTCTGTTTCTCGCCCTCTGTTTCAGCCCCTCTGTTTCTCGCCCTCTGATTTAACCCATCTAATTCAGCCCCTCTCTTTCAGCCCCTCTGTTTCAGCCCCTCTGTTTCAGCCCCTCTGTTTCTCACCCTCTGTGTCAGCCCCTCTGATTCAGCCCCTCTGATTCAGCCCCTCTGATTCAGCCCCTCTGTTTCCCGCCCCTCTGTTTCAGCCCCTCTGTTTCAGCCCCTCTGTTTCAGCCCCACTGTTTCAGCCCCTCTGTTTCAGCCCCTCTGTTTCTCCCCCTCTGTTTCAGCCCCTCTGTTTCTCGCCCTCTGTTTCAGCCCCTCTGTTTCTCGCCCTCTGTTTCAGCCCCTCTGATTCAGCCCCTCTGATTCAAACCCTGTGTTTCAGCCCCTCTGTTTCAGCCCCTCTGTTTCTCGCCCTCTGTTTCAGCCCCTCTGTTTCAGCCCCTCTGTTTCAGCCCCTCTGTTTCAGCCCCTCTGTTTCTCACCCTCTGTTTCAGCCCCTCTGTTTCAGCCCCTCTGTTTCAGCCCCTCTGTTTCTCACCCTCTGTGTCAGCCCCTCTGATTCAGCCCCTCTGATTCAGCCCCTCTGATTCAGCCCCTCTGATTCAGCCCCTCTGTTTCCCGCCCCTCTGTTTCAGCCCCTCTGTATCAGCCCCTCTGTTTCAGCCCCACTGTTTCAGCCCCTCTGTTTCAGCCCCTCTGTTTCTCCCCCTCTGTTTCAGCCCCTCTGTTTCTCGCCCTCTGTTTCAGCCCCTCTGTTTCTCGCCCTCTGTTTCAGCCCCTCTGATTCAGCCCCTCTGATTCAGCCCCTGTGTTTCAGCCCCTCTGTTTCAGCCCCTCTGTTTCAGCCCCTCTGTTTCTCGCCCTCTGTTTCAGCCCCTCTGTTTCAGCCCCTCTGTTTCAGCCCCTCTGATTCAGCCCCTCTGATTCAGCCCCTGTGTTTCAGCCCCTCTGTTTCAGCCCCTCTGTTTCAGCCCCTCTGTTTCTCGCCCTCTGTTTCAGCCCCTCTGTTTCAGCCCCTCTGATTCAGCCCCTCTGATTCAGCCCCTCTGTTTCCCGCCCCTCTGTTTCAGCCCCTCTGTATCAGCCCCTCTGTTTCAGCCCCACTGTTTCAGCCCCTCTGTTTCAGCCCCTCTGTTTCTCCCCCTCTGTTTCAGCCCCTCTGTTTCTCGCCCTCTGTTTCAGCCCCTCTGTTTCTCGCCCTCTGTTTCAGCCCCTCTGATTCAGCCCCTCTGATTCAGCCCCTGTGTTTCAGCCCCTCTGTTTCAGCCCCTCTGTTTCAGCCCCTCTGTTTCTCGCCCTCTGTTTCAGCCCCTCTGTTTCAGCCCCTCTGTTTCAGCCCCTCTGTTTCTCACCCTCTGTTTCAGCCCCTCTGTTTCTCGCCCTCTGTTTCAGCCCCTCTGTTTCTCGCCCTCTGTTTCAGCCCCTCTCTTTCTCGCCCTCTGTTTCAGCCCCTCTGATTCAGCCCCCCTGTTTCAGCTCCTCTGATTCAGCCCCTCTTTTTCAGCCCCTCTGTTTCAGCCCCTCTGTTTCAGCCCCTCTGTTTCTCGCCCTCTGTTTCAGCCCCTCTGATTCAGCCCCTCTGTTTCAGCCCCTCTGATTCAGCCCCTCTGTTTCAGCCCCTCTATTTCAGCCCCTCTGATTCAGCCCCTCTGATTCAGCCCCTCTGTTTCCGGCCCCTCTGTTTCAGCCCCTCTGTTTCAGCCCCTCTGTTTCAGCCCCACTGTTTCAGCCCCTCTGTTTCAGCCCCTCTGTTTCTCCCCCTCTGTTTCAGCCCCTCTGTTTCTCGCCCTCTGTTTCAGCCCCTCTGTTTCTCGCCCTCTGTTTCAGCCCCTCTGATTCAGCCCCTCTGATTCAGCCCCTGTGTTTCAGCCCCTCTGTTTCAGCCCCTCTGTTTCAGCCCCTCTGTTTCTCGCCCTCTGTTTCTCACCCTCTTTTTCTCGCCCTCTGTTTCAGCCCCTCTGTTTCTCGCCCTCTGTTTCAGCCCCTCTCTTTCTCGCCCTCTGTTTCAGCCCCTCTGATTCAGCCCCCCTGTTTCAGCTCCTCTGATTCAGCCCCTCTGTTTCAGCCCCTCTGTTTCAGCCCCTCTGTTTCAGCCCCTCTGTTTCTCGCCCTCTGTTTCAGCCCCTCTGATTCAGCCCCTCTGTTTCAGCCCCTCTGATTCAGCCCCTCTGTTTCAGCCCCTCTATTTCAGCCCCTCTGTTTCAGCCCCTCTGTTTCAGCCCCTCCGTTTCTCGCCCTCTTTTTCTCACCCTCTGTTTCTCGCCCTCTGTTTCAGACCCTCTGTTTTTCGCCCTCTGTTTCAGCCCCTCTGTTTCTCGCCCTCTGTATCAGACCCTCTGTTTGAGCCACTCTGTTTTAGACCCTCTGTTTCAGCCCCTCTGTTTCTCGCCCTCTTTTTCTCGCCCTCTGTTTCAGCCCCTCTGTTTCTCGCCCTCTGTTTCAGCCCCTCTGTTTCGCGCTCTCTGTTTCTCGCCCTCTGTTTCAGCCCCTCTGTTTCTCCCCCTCTGTTTCTGCACCTCTGTTTCTCGCCCTCTGTTTCAGCCCCTCTGTTTCTCGCCCTCTGTTTCAGCCCCTCTGTTTCAGCCCCTCTGATTCTGCCCCTCTGTTTCAGCCCCTCTGATTCAGCCCCTCTGTTTCTCGCCCTCTGTTTCAGCCCCTCTGATTCAGCCCTTCTGTTTTAGCCCCTCTGTATCAGCCCCTCTGTTTCTCGCCCTCTGTTCCAGCCCCACTGTTTCTCGCCCTCTGTTTCAGCCCCTCTGTTTCTCGCCCTCTGTTTCAGCCCCTCTGTTTCAGCCCCTCTGTTTCATCTCCTCTGTTTCTCGCCCTCTATTTCTCACCCTCTGTTGCTCGCCCTCTGTTTCAGCTCCTCTGTTTCTCGCCCTTTGTTTCAGCCCCTCTGTTTCTCGCCCTCTGTTTCAGGCTCTCTGTTACAGCCCGCCTGTTTCAGCCCCTCCGTTTCAGCCCCACTGTTTCTCGCCCTCTGTTTCTCGCCCGCTGTTTCAGCCCATTTGTTTCTCGCCCTCTGTTTCAGCCCCTCTGTTTCAGCACCTCTGATTCAGCCCCTCTGATTCAGCCCCTCTGTTTCTCGCCCTCTGTTTCAGCCCCTCTGTTTCAGCCCCTCTGTTTCAGCTCCTCTGTTTCAGCCCCTCTGTTTCTCGCCCTCTGTTTCAGCCCCTCTGTTTCTCGCCCTCTGTTTCAGCCCCTCTGTTTCTCGCCCTCTGTTTCAGCCCCTCTGTTTCAGCCCCTCTGTTCCAGCCCCTCTGTTTCTCGCACTCTGTTTCAGCCCCTCTGTTTCAGCCCCTCTGTTTCAGCCCCTCTGTTTCTCGCCCTCTGTTTCAGCCCCGCTTTTTCTCACCCTCTGTTTCAGCCACTCTGATTCAGCCCCTCTGTTTCTCGCCCTCTGTTTCAGCCCCTCTGAATCAGCCCCTCTGTTTCAGCCCCTCTGAATCAGCCCCACTGATTCAGCCCCTCTGCTTCAGCCCCTCTGTTTCAGCCCCTCTGTTTCAGCCCCTCTGTTTCTCACCCTCTGTTTCAGCCCCTCTGATTCAGCCCCTCTGATTCAGCCCCTCTGATTCAGCCCCTCTGATTCAGCCCCTCTGTTTCCCGCCCCTCTGTTTCAGCACCTCTGTTTCAGCCCCTCTGTTTCAGCCCCACTGTTTCAGCCCCTCTGTTTCAGCCCCTCTGTTTCACGCCCTCTGTTTCAGCCCCTCTGTTTCTCGCCCCCTGTTACAGCCCCTCTGTTTCTCGCCCTCTGTTTCAGCCCCTCTGATTCAGCCCCTCTGATTCAGCCCCTGTGTTTCAGCCCCTCTGTTTCAGCCCCTCTGTTTCAGCCCCTCTGTTTCTCGCCCTCTGTTTCTCACCCTCTGTTTCTCGCCCTCTGTTTCAGTCCCTCTGTTTCTCGCCCTCTGTTTCAGCCCCTCTGTTTCTCGCCCTCTGTTTCAGCCCCTCTGATTCAGCCCCTCTGTTTCAGCCCCTCTGATTCAGCCCCTCTCTTTCTCGCCCTCTGTTTCAGCCCCTCTGTTTCAGCCCCTCTGTTTCAGCCCCTCTGTTTCAGCCCCTCTGTTTCTCACCCTCTGTTTCAGCCCCTCTGTTTCTCACCCTCTGTTTCAGCCACTCTGATTCAGCCCCTCTGTTTCTCGCCCTCTGTTTCAGCCCCTCTGATTCAGCCCCTCTGTTTCAGCCCCTCTGAATCAGCCCCACTGATTCAGCCCCTCTGCTTCAGCCCCTCTGTTTCAGCCCCTCTTTTTCAGCCCCTCTGTTTCTCACCCTCTGTTTCAGCCCCTCTGATTCAGCCCCTCTGATTCAGCCCCTCTGATTCAGCCCCTCTGATTCAGCCCCTCTGTTTCCCGCCCCTCTGTTTCAGCCCCTCTGTTTCAGCCCCACTGTTTCAGCCCCACTGTTTCAGCCCCTCTGTTTCAGCCCCTCTGTTTCTCCCCCTCTGTTTCAGCCCCTCTGTTTGTCGCCCTCTGTTTCAGCCCCTCTGTTTCTCGCCCTCTGTTTCAGCCCCTCTGATTCAGCCCCTCTGATTCAGCCCCTGTGTTTCAGCCCCTCTGTTTCAGCCCCTCTGTTTCAGCCCCTCTGTTTCTCGCCCTCTGTTTCAGCCCCACTGTTTCAGCCCCTCTGTTTCAGCCCCTCTGTTTCAGCCCCACTGTTTCAGCCCCTCTGTTTCAGCCCCTCTGTTTCTCGCCCTCTGTTTCAGCCCCTCTGTTTCTCGCCCTCTGTTTCAGCCCCTCTGATTCAGCCCCTCTGATTCAGCCCCTGTGTTTCAGCCCCTCTGTTTCAGCCCCTCTGTTTCAGCCCCTCTGTTTCTCGCCCTCTGTTTCAGCCCCTCTGTTTCTCGCCCTCTGTTTCAGCCCCTCTCTTTCTCGCCCTCTGTTTCAGCCCCTCTGATTCAGCCCCCCTGTTTCAGCTCCTCTGATTCAGCCCCTCTGTTTCAGCCCCTCTGTTTCAGCCCCTCTGTTTCAGCCCCTCTGTTTCTCGCCCTCTGTTTCAGCCCCTCTGATTCAGCCCCTCTGTTTCAGCCCCTCTGATTCAGCCCCTCTGTTTCAGCCCCTCTATTTCAGCCCCTCTGTTTCAGCCCCTCTGATTCAGCCCCTCTGTTTCTCGCCCTCTTTTTCTCACCCTCTGTTTCTCGCCCTCTGTTTCAGACCCTCTGTTTTTCGCCCTCTGTTTCAGCCCCTCTGTTTCTCGCCCTCTGTATCAGACCCTCTGTTTGAGCCACTCTGTTTTAGACCCTCTGTTTCAGCCCCTCTGTTTCTCGCCCTCTGTTTCAGCCCCTCTGTTTCGCGCTCTCTGTTTCAGCCCCTCTGTTTCAGCCCCTCTGTTTCTCCCCCTCTGTTTCTGCACCTCTGTTTCTCGCCCTCTGTTTCAGCCCCTCTGTTTCTCGCCCTCTGTTTCAGCCCCGCTGATTCTGCCCCTCTGTTTCAGCCCCTCTGATTCAGCCCCTCTGTTTCTCGCCCTCTGTTTCAGCCCCTCTGATTCAGCCCTTCTGTTTCAGCCCCTCTGTATCAGCCCCTCTGTTTCTCGCCCTCTGTTCCAGCCCCACTGTTTCTCGCCCTCTGTTTCAGCCCCTCTGTTTCTCGCCCTCTGTTTCAGCCCCTCTGTTTCAGCCCCTCTGTTTCATCCCCTCTGTTTCTCGCCCTCTATTTCTCACCCTCTGTTGCTCGCCCTCTGTTTCAGCTCCTCTGTTTCTCGCCCTTTGTTTCAGCCCCTCTGTTTCTCACCCTCTGTTTCAGGCTCTCTGTTACAGCCCGCCTGTTTCAGCCCCTCCGTTTCAGCCCCACTGTTTCTCGCCCTCTGTTTCTCGCCCGCTGTTTCAGCCCATTTGTTTCTCGCCCTCTGTTTCAGCCCCTCTGTTTCAGCACCTCTGATTCAGCCCCTCTGATTCAGCCCCTCTGTTTCTCGCCCTCTGTTTCAGCCCCTCTGTTTCAGCCCCTCTGTTTCAGCTCCTCTGTTTCAGCCCCTCTGTTTCTCGCCCTCTGTTTCAGCCCCTCTGTTTCTCGCCCTCTGTTTCAGCCCCTCTGTTTCTCGCCCTCTGTTTCAGCCCCTCTGTTTCAGCCCCTCTGTTCCAGCCCCTCTGTTTCTCGCACTCTGTTTCAGCCCCTCTGTTTCAGCCCCTCTGTTTCAGCCCCTCTGTTTCTCGCCCTCTGTTTCAGCCCCGCTTTTTCTCACCCTCTGTTTCAGCCACTCTGATTCAGCCCCTCTGTTTCTCGCCCTCTGTTTCAGCCCCTCTGATTCAGCCCCTCTGTTTCAGCCCCTCTGAATCAGCCCCACTGATTCAGCCCCTCTGCTTCAGCCCCTCTGTTTCAGCCCCTCTTTTTCAGCCCCTCTGTTTCTCACCCTCTGTTTCAGCCCCTCTGATTCAGCCCCTCTGATTCAGCCCCTCTGATTCAGCCCCTCTGTTTCCCGCCCCTCTGTTTCAGCACCTCTGTTTCAGCCCCTCTGTTTCAGCCCCACTGTTTCAGCCCCTCTGTTTCAGCCACTCTGTTTCACGCCCTCTGTTTCAGCCCCTCTGTTTCTCGCCCCCTGTTACAGCCCCTCTGTTTCTCGCCCTCTGTTTCAGCCCCTCTGATTCAGCCCCTCTGATTCAGCCCCTGTGTTTCAGCCCCTCTGTTTCAGCCCCTCTGTTTCAGCCCCTCTGTTTCTCGCCCTCTGTTTCTCACCCTCTGTTTCACGCCCTCTGTTTCAGTCCCTCTGTTTCTCGCCCTCTGTTTCAGCCCCTCTGTTTCTCGCCCTCTGTTTCAGCCCCTCTGATTCAGCCCCTCTGTTTCAGCCCCTCTGATTCAGCCCCTCTCTTTCTCGCCCACTGTTTCAGCCCCTCTGTTTCTCGCCCTCTGTTTCAGCCCCTCTGTTTCAGCCCCTCTGTTTCAGCCCCTCTGTTTCTCACCCTCTGTTTCAGCCCCTCTGTTTCACCCCCTCTGATTCAGCCCCTCTGATTCTCGCCGTCAGTTTCAGCCCCTCTGTATCTCGCCCTCTGTTTCAGCCCCTCTGTTTCAGCCCCTCTGTTTCAGCCCCTCTGTTTCTCGCCCTCTGTTTCAGCCCCGCTTTTTCTCACCCTCTGTTTCAGCCACTCTGATTCAGCCCCTCTGTTTCTCGCCCTCTGTTTCAGCCCCTCTGATTCAGCCCCTCTGTTTCAGCCCCTCTGAATCAGCCCCACTGATTCAGCCCCTCTGTTTCAGCCCCTCTGTTTCAGCCCCTCTGTTTCAGCCCCTCTGTTTCTCACCCTCTGTTTCAGCCCCTCTGATTCAGCCCCACTGATTCAGCCCCTCTGATTCAGCCCCTCTGATTCAGCCCCTCTGTTTCCCGCCCCTCTGTTTCCCGCCCCTCTGTTTCAGCCCCTCTGTTTCAGCCCCACTGTTTCAGCCCCTCTGTTTCAGCCCCACTGTTTCAGCCCCTCTGTTTCAGCCCCTCTGTTTCTCGCCCTCTGTTTCAGCCCCTCTGTTTCTCGCCCTCTGTTTCAGCCCCTCTGATTCAGCCCCTCTGATTCAGCCCCTGTGTTTCAGCCCCTCTGTTTCAGCCCCTCTGTTTCAGCCCCTCTGTTTCTCGCCCTCTGTTTCAGCCCCTCTGTTTCTCGCCCTCTGTTTCAGCCCCTCTCTTTCTCGCCCTCTGTTTCAGCCCCTCTGATTCAGCCCCCCTGTTTCAGCTCCTCTGATTCAGCCCCTCTGTTTCAGCCCCTCTGTTTCAGCGCCTCTGTTTCAGCCCCTCTGTTTCTCGCCCTCTGTTTCAGCCCCTCTGATTCAGCCCCTCTGTTTCAGCCCCTCTGATTCAGCCCCTCTGTTTCAGCCCCTCTATTTCAGCCCCTCTGTTTCAGCCCCTCTGATTCAGCCCCTCTGTTTCTCGCCCTCTTTTTCTCACCCTCTGTTTCTCGCCCTCTGTTTCAGACCCTCTGTTTTTCACCCTCTGTTTCAGCCCCTCTGTTTCTCGCCCTCTGTATCAGACCCTCTGTTTGAGCCACTCTGTTTTAGACCCTCTGTTTCAGCCCCTCTGTTTCTCGCCCTCTGTTTCAGCCCCTCTGTTTCGCGCTCTCTGTTTCAGCCCCTCTGTTTCAGCCCCTCTGTTTCTCCCCCTCTGTTTCTGCACCTCTGTTTCTCGCCCTCTGTTTCAGCCCCTCTGTTTCTCGCCCTCTGTTTCAGCCCCGCTGATTCTGCCCCTCTGTTTCAGCCCCTCTGATTCAGCCCCTCTGTTTCTCGCCCTCTGTTTCAGCCCCTCTGATTCAGCCCTTCTGTTTCAGCCCCTCTGTATCAGCCCCTCTGTTTCTCGCCCTCTGTTCCAGCCCCACTGTTTCTCGCCCTCTGTTTCAGCCCCTCTGTTTCTCGCCCTCTGTTTCAGCCCCTCTGTTTCAGCCCCTCTGTTTCATCCCCTCTGTTTCTCGCCCTCTATTTCTCACCCTCTGTTGCTCGCCCTCTGTTTCAGCTCCTCTGTTTCTCGCCCTTTGTTTCAGCCCCTCTGTTTCTCGCCCTCTGTTTCAGGCTCTCTGTTACAGCCCGCCTGTTTCAGCCCCTCCGTTTCAGCCCCACTGTTTCTCGCCCTCTGTTTCTCGCCCTCTGTTTCTCGCCCTCTGTTTCAGCCCCTCTGTTTCAGCACCTCTGATTCAGCCCCTCTGATTCAGCCCCTCTGTTTCTCGCCCTCTGTTTCAGCCCCTCTGTTTCAGCCCCTCTGTTTCAGCTCCTCTGTTTCAGCCCCTCTGTTTCTCGCCCTCTGTTTCTCGCCCTCTGTTTCAGCCCCTCTGTTTCTCGCCCTCTGTTTCAGCCCCTCTGTTTCAGCCCCTCTGTACCAGCCCCTCTGTTTCTCGCACTCTGTTTCAGCCCCTCTGTTTCAGCCCCTCTGTTTCACGCCCTCTGTTTCAGCCCCTCTGTTTCTCGCCCCCTGTTACAGCCCCTCTGTTTCTTGCCCTCTGTTTCAGCCCCTCTGTTTCAGCCCCTCTGTTTCACGCCCTCTGTTTCAGCCCCACTGTTTCTCGCCCTCTGTTTCAGCCCCGCTCTTTCTCACCCTCTGTTTCAGCCACTCTGTTTCAGCCCCTCTGTTTCTCGCCCCCTGTTACAGCCCCTCTGTTTCTCGCCCTCTGTTTCAGCCCCTCTGATTCAGCCCCTCTGATTCAGCCCCTGTGTTTCAGCCCCTCTGTTTCAGCCCCTCTGTTTCAGCCCCTCTGTTTCTCGCCCTCTGTTTCAGCCCCTCTGTTTCTCGCCCTCTGTTTCAGCCCCTCTGATTCAGCCCCTCTGTTTCAGCCCCTCTGATTCAGCCCCTCTCTTTCTCGCCCTCTGTTTCAGCCCCTCTGTTTCAGCCCCTCTGTTTCAGCCCCTCTGTTTCAGCCCCTCTGTTTCTCACCCTCTGTTTCAGCCCCTCTGTTTCTCGCCCTCTGTTTCAGCCCCTCTGTTTCAGCCCCTCTGTTTCAGCCCCTCTGTTTCAGCCCCTCTGTTTCTCACCCTCTGTTTCAGCCCCTCTGTTTCAGCCCCTCTGATTCAGCCCCTCTGATTCTCGCCGTCAGTTTCAGCCCCTCTGTATCTCGCCCTCTGTTTCAGCCGCTCTGTTTCAGCCCCTCTGTTTCTCGCCCTCTGTTTCAGCCCCTCTGTTTCTCGCCCTCTATTTCAGCCCCTCTGTTTCCCGCCCTCTGTTTCTGCCCCTCTGTTTCAGCCCCTCTGTTCCAGCCCCTCTGTTTCTCGCACTCTGTGTCAGCCCCTCTGTTCCAGCCCCTCTGTTTCAGCCCCTCTGTTTCAGCCCCTCTGTTTCAGCCCCTCTGTTTCTCGCCCTCTGTTTCAGCCCCTCTGTTTCTCGCCCTCTGTTTCAGCCCCTCTGTTTCCGCCCGTCTGTTTCAGCCACTCTGTTTCTCGCCCTCTGATTCAGCCCCTCTTTTTCTCACGCTCTGTTTTAGCCACTCTGATTCAGCCCCTCTGTTTCTCGCCCTCTGTTTCAGCCCCTCTGTTTCTCGCCCTCTGTTTCAGTCCCTCTGTTTCTCGCCCTCTGTTTCAGCCCCTCTGTTTCTCGCCCTCTGTTTCAGCCCCTGTGTTTCAGCCACTCTGTTTCTCGCCCTCTGTTTCTGCCCCGCTGATCCTTGCCCTCTGTTTCAGCCCCTCTGTTTCTCGCCCTCTGTTTCAGCCCCGCTGATTCAGCCCCTCTGTTCCAGCCCCTCTGAATCAGCCCCTCTGATTCAGCCCCTCTGTTTCAGCCCCTCTGTTTCGGACCCTCTGTTTCAGCCCCTCTGTTTCTTACCCTCTGTTTCAGCCCCTCTGTTTCTCGCCCTCTGTTTCAGCCCCTCTGTTTCTCGCCCTCTGATTTAACCCATCTAATTCAGCCCCTCTCTTTCAGCCCCTCTGTTTCAGCCCCTCTGTTTCAGCCCCTCTGTTTCTCACCCTCTGTGTCAGCCCCTCTGATTCAGCCCCTCTGATTCAGCCCCTCTGATTCAGCCCCTCTGATTCAGCCCCTCTGTTTCCCGCCCCTCTGTTTCAGCCCCTCTGTTTCAGCCCCTCTGTTTCAGCCCCACTGTTTCAGCCCCTCTGTTTCAGCCCCTCTGTTTCTCCCCCTCTGTTTCAGCCCCTCTGTTTCTCGCCCTCTGTTTCAGCCCCTCTGTTTCTCGCCCTCTGTTTCAGCCCCTCTGATTCAGCCCCTCTGATTCAAACCCTGTGTTTCAGCCCCTCTGTTTCAGCCCCTCTGTTTCTCGCCCTCTGTTTCAGCCCCTCTGTTTCAGCCCCTCTGTTTCAGCCCCTCTGTTTCAGCCCCTCTGTTTCTCACCCTCTGTTTCAGCCCCTCTGTTTCAGCCCCTCTGTTTCAGCCCCTCTGTTTCTCACCCTCTGTGTCAGCCCCTCTGATTCAGCCCCTCTGATTCAGCCCCTCTGATTCAGCCCCTCTGATTCAGCCCCTCTGTTTCCCGCCCCTCTGTTTCAGCCCCTCTGTATCAGCCCCTCTGTTTCAGCCCCACTGTTTCAGCCCCTCTGTTTCAGCCCCTCTGTTTCGCCCCCTCTGTTTCAGCCCCTCTGTTTCTCGCCCTCTGTTTCAGCCCCTCTGTTTCTCGCCCTCTGTTTCAGCCCCTCTGATTCAGCCCCTCTGATTCAGCCCCTGTGTTTCAGCCCCTCTGTTTCAGCCCCTCTGTTTCAGCCCCTCTGTTTCTCGCCCTCTGTTTCAGCCCCTCTGTTTCAGCCCCTCTGTTTCAGCCCCTCTGATTCAGCCCCTCTGATTCAGCCCCTGTGTTTCAGCCCCTCTGTTTCAGCCCCTCTGTTTCAGCCCCTCTGTTTCTCGCCCTCTGTTTCAGCCCCTCTGTTTCAGCCCCTCTGATTCAGCCCCTCTGTTTCCCGCCCCTCTGTTTCAGCCCCTCTGTATCAGCCCCTCTGTTTCAGCCCCACTGTTTCAGCCCCTCTGTTTCAGCCCCTCTGTTTCTCCCCCTCTGTTTCAGCCCCTCTGTTTCTCGCCCTCTGTTTCAGCCCCTCTGTTTCTCGCCCTCTGTTTCAGCCCCTCTGATTCAGCCCCTCTGATTCAGCCCCTGTGTTTCAGCCCCTCTGTTTCAGCCCCTCTGTTTCAGCTCCTCTGTTTCTCGCCCTCTGTTTCAGCCCCTCTGTTTCAGCCCCTCTGTTTCAGCCCCTCTGTTTCAGCCCCTCTGTTTCTCACCCTCTGTTTCAGCCCCTCTGTTTCTCGCCCTCTGTTTCAGCCCCTCTGTTTCTCGCCCTCTGTTTCAGCACCTCTCTTTCTCGCCCTCTGTTTCAGCCCCTCTGATTCAGCCCCCCTGTTTCAGCTCCTCTGATTCAGCCCCTCTGTTTCAGCCCCTCTGTTTCAGCCCCTCTGTTTCAGCCCCTCTGTTTCTCGCCCTCTGTTTCAGCCCCTCTGATTCAGCCCCTCTGTTTCAGCCCCTCTGATTCAGCCCCTCTGTTTCAGCCCCTCTATTTCAGCCCCTCTGATTCAGCCCCTCTGATTCAGCCCCTCTGTTTCCGGCCCCTCTGTTTCAGCCCCTCTGTTTCAGCCCCTCTGTTTCAGCCCCACTGTTTCAGCCCCTCTGTTTCAGCCCCTCTGTTTCTCCCCCTCTGTTTCAGCCCCTCTGTTTCTCGCCCTCTGTTTCAGCCCCTCTGTTTCTCGCCCTCTGTTTCAGCCCCTCTGATTCAGCCCCTCTGATTCAGCCCCTGTGTTTCAGCCCCTCTGTTTCAGCCCCTCTGTTTCAGCCCCTCTGTTTCTCGCCCTCTGTTTCTCACCCTCTTTTTCTCGCCCTCTGTTTCAGCCCCTCTGTTTCTCGCCCTCTGTTTCAGCCCCTCTCTTTCTCGCCCTCTGTTTCAGCCCCTCTGATTCAGCCCCCCTGTTTCAGCTCCTCTGATTCAGCCCCTCTGTTTCAGCCCCTCTGTTTCAGCCCCTCTGTTTCAGCCCCTCTGTTTCTCGCCCTCTGTTTCAGCCCCTCTGATTCAGCCCCTCTGTTTCAGCCCCTCTGATTCAGCCCCTCTGTTTCAGCCCCTCTATTTCAGCCCCTCTGTTTCAGCCCCTCTGTTTCAGCCCCTCCGTTTCTCGCCCTCTTTTTCTCACCCTCTGTTTCTCGCCCTCTGTTTCAGACCCTCTGTTTTTCGCCCTCTGTTTCAGCCCCTCTGTTTCTCGCCCTCTGTATCAGACCCTCTGTTTGAGCCACTCTGTTTTAGACCCTCTGTTTCAGCCCCTCTGTTTCTCGCCCTCTTTTTCTCGCCCTCTGTTTCAGCCCCTCTGTTTCTCGCCCTCTGTTTCAGCCCCTCTGTTTCGCGCTCTCTGTTTCTCGCCCTCTGTTTCAGCCCCTCTGTTTCTCCCCCTCTGTTTCTGCACCTCTGTTTCTCGCCCTCTGTTTCAGCCCCTCTGTTTCTCGCCCTCTGTTTCAGCCCCTCTGTTTCAGCCCCTCTGATTCTGCCCCTCTGTTTCAGCCCCTCTGATTCAGCCCCTCTGTTTCTCGCCCTCTGTTTCAGCCCCTCTGATTCAGCCCTTCTGTTTTAGCCCCTCTGTATCAGCCCCTCTGTTTCTCGCCCTCTGTTCCAGCCCCACTGTTTCTCGCCCTCTGTTTCAGCCCCTCTGTTTCTCGCCCTCTGTTTCAGCCCCTCTGTTTCAGCCCCTCTGTATCATCTCCTCTGTTTCTCGCCCTCTATTTCTCACCCTCTGTTGCTCGCCCTCTGTTTCAGCTCCTCTGTTTCTCGCCCTTTGTTTCAGCCCCTCTGTTTCTCGCCCTCTGTTTCAGGCTCTCTGTTACAGCCCGCCTGTTTCAGCCCCTCCGTTTCAGCCCCACTGTTTCTCGCCCTCTGTTTCTCGCCCGCTGTTTCAGCCCATTTGTTTCTCGCCCTCTGTTTCAGCCCCTCTGTTTCAGCACCTCTGATTCAGCCCCTCTGATTCAGCCCCTCTGTTTTTGGCCCTCTGTTTCAGCCCCTCTGTTTCAGCCCCTCTGTTTCAGCTCCTCTGTTTCAGCCCCTCTGTTTCTCGCCCTCTGTTTCAGCCCCTCTGTTTCTCGCCCTCTGTTTCAGCCCCTCTGTTTCTCGCCCTCTGTTTCAGCCCCTCTGTTTCAGCCCCTCTGTTCCAGCCCCTCTGTTTCTCGCACTCTGTTTCAGCCCCTCTGTTTCAGCCCCTCTGTTTCAGCCCCTCTGTTTCTCGCCCTCTGTTTCAGCCCCGCTTTTTCTCACCCTCTGTTTCAGCCACTCTGATTCAGCCCCTCTGTTTCTCGCCCTCTGTTTCAGCCCCTCTGATTCAGCCCCTCTGTTTCAGCCCCTCTGAATCAGCCCCACTGATTCAGCCCCTCTGCTTCAGCCCCTCTGTTTCAGCCCCTCTGTTTCAGCCCCTCTGTTTCTCACCCTCTGTTTCAGCCCCTCTGATTCAGCCCCTCTGATTCAGCCCCTCTGATTCAGCCCCTCTGATTCAGCCCCTCTGTTTCCCGCCCCTCTGTTTCAGCCCCTCTGTTTCAGCCCCTCTGTTTCAGCCCCACTGTTTCAGCCCCTCTGTTTCAGCCCCTCTGTTTCACGAGCTCTGTTTCAGCCCCTCTGTTTCACGCCCTCTGTTTCAGCCCCTCTGTTTCTCGCCCCCTGTTACAGCCCCTCTGTTTCTCGCCCTCTGTTTCAGCCCCTCTGATTCAGCCCCTCTGATTCAGCCCCTGTGTTTCAGCCCCTCTGTTTCAGCCCCTCTGTTTCAGCCCCTCTGTTTCTCGCCCTCTGTTTCTCACCCTCTGTTTCTCGCCCTCTGTTTCAGTCCCTCTGTTTCTCGCCCTCTGTTTCAGCCCCTCTGTTTCTCGCCCTCTGTTTCAGCCCCTCTGATTCAGCCCCTCTGTTTCAGCCCCTCTGATTCAGCCCCTCTCTTTCTCGCCCTCTGTTTCAGCCCCTCTGTTTCAGCCCCTCTGTTTCAGCCCCTCTGTTTCAGCCCCTCTGTTTCTCACCCTCTGTTTCAGCCCCTCTGTTTCTCGCCCTCTGTTTCAGCCCCTCTGTTGCAGCCCCTCTGTTTCAGCCCCTCTGTTTCAGCCCCTCTGTTTCTCACCCTCTGTTTCAGCCCCTCTGTTTCAGCCCCTCTGATTCAGCCCCTCTGATTCTCGCCGTCAGTTTCAGCCCCTCTATATCTCGCCCTCTGTTTCAGCCCCTCTGTTTCAGCCCCTCTGTTTCAGCCCCTCTGTTTCTCGCCCTCTGTTTCAGCCCCGCTTTTTCTCACCCTCTGTTTCAGCCACTCTGATTCAGCCCCTCTGTTTCTCGCCCTCTGTTTCAGCCCCTCTGATTCAGCCCCTCTGTTTCAGCCCCTCTGAATCAGCCCCACTGATTCAGCCCCTCTGTTTCAGCCCCTCTGTTTCAGCCCCTCTGTTTTAGCCCCTCTGTTTCTCACCCTCTGTTTCAGCCCCTCTGATTCAGCCCCTCTGTTTCAGCCCCTCTGTTTCAGCCCCTCTGTTTCAGCCCCACTGTTTCAGCCCCTCTGTTTCAGCCCCTCTGTTTCACGCCCTCTGTTTCAGCCCCTCTGTTTCTCGCCCCCTGTTACGGCCCTTCTTTTTCTCGCCCTCTGTTTCAGCCCCTCTGATTCAGCCCCTCTGATTCAGCCCCTGTGTTTCAGCCCCTCTGTTTCAGCCCCTCTGTTTCAGCCCCTCTGTTTCTCGCCCTCTGTTTCTCACCCTCTGTTTCTCGCCCTCTGTTTCAGTCCCTCTGTTTCTCGCCCTCTGTTTCAGCCGCTCTGTTTCTCGCCCTCTGTTTCAGCCCCTCTGATTCAGCCCCTCTGTTTCAGCCCCTCTGATTCAGCCCCTCTCTTTCTCGCCCTCTGTTTCAGCCCCTCTGTTTCAGCCCCTCTGTTTCAGCCCCTCTGTTTCAGCCCCTCTGTTTCTCACCCTCTGTTTCAGCCCCTCTGTTTCTCGCCCTCTGTTTCAGCCCCTCTGTTTCAGCCCCTCTGTTTCAGCCCCTCTGTTTCAGCCCCTCTGTTTCTCACCCTCTGTTTCAGCCCCTCTGTTTCAGCCCCTCTGATTCAGCCCCTCTGATTCTCGCCGTCAGTTTCAGCCCCTCTGTATCTCGCCCTCTGTTTCAGCCCCTCTGTTTCAGCCCCTCTGTTTCTCGCCCTCTGTTTCAGCCCCTCTGTTTCAGCCCCTCTGTTCCAGCCCCTCTGTTTCTCGCACTCTGTGTCAGCCCCTCTGTTCCAGCCCCTCTGTTTCAGCCCCTCTGTTTCAGCCCCTCTGTTTCAGCCCCTCTGTTTCTCGCCCTCTGTTTCAGCCCCTCTGTTTCTCGGCCTCTGTTTCAGCCCCTCTGTTTCCGCCCGTCTGTTTCAGCCACTCTGTTTGTCGCCCTCTGATTCAGCCCCTCTTTTTCTCACCCTCTGTTTTAGCCACTCTGATTCAGCCCCTCTGTTTCTCGCCCTCTGTTTCAGCCCCTCTGTTTCTCGCCCTCTGTTTCAGTCCCTCTGTTTCTCGCCCTCTGTTTCAGCCCCTCTGTTTCTCACCCTCTGTTTCAGCCCCTGTGTTTCAGCCACTCTGTTTCTCGCCCTCTGTTTCTGCCCCGCTGATCCTTGCCCTCTGTTTCAGCCCCTCTGTTTCTCGCCCTCTGTTTCAGCCCCGCTGATTCAGCCCCTCTGTTTCAGCCCCTCTGAATCAGCCCCTCTGATTCAGCCCCTCTGTTTCAGCCCCTCTGTTTCGGACCCTCTGTTTCTCGCCCTCTGTTTCAGTCCCTCTGTTTCTCGCCCTCTGTTTCAGCCCCTCTGTTTCTCGCCCTCTGTTTCAGCCCCTGTGTTTCAGCCCCGCTGATTCAGCCCCTCTGTTTCAGCCCCTCTGAATCAGCCCCTCTGAATCAGCCCCTCTGATTCAGCCCCTCTGTTTCAGCCCCTCTGTTTCGGACCCTCTGTTTCAGCCCCTCTGTTTCTTACCCTCTGTTTCAGCCCCTCTGTTTCTCGCCCTCTGTTTCAGCCCCTCTGTTTCTCGCCCTCTGATTTAACCCCTCTAATTCAGCCCCTCTCTTTCAGCCCCTCTGATTCAGCCCCTCTGATTCAGCCCCTCTGTTTCCCGCCCTCTGTTTCAGCCCCTCTGTTTCAGCCCCTCTGTTTCAGCCCCTCTGTTTCTCACCCTCTGTGTCAGCCCCTCTGATTCAGCCCCTCTGATTCAGCCCCTCTGATTCAGCCCCTCTGATTCAGCCCCACATGTTTCAGCCCCTCTGTTTCAGCCCCTCTGTTTCTCCCCCTCTGTTTCAGCCCCTCTGTTTCTCGCCCTCTGTTTCAGCCCCTCTGTTTCTCGCCCTCTGTTTCAGCCCCTCTGATTCAGCCCCTCTGATTCAGCCCCTCTGTTTCAGCCCCACTGTTTCAGCCCCTCTGTTTCAGCCCCTCTGTTTCACGCCCTCTGTTTCAGCCCCTCTGTTTCTCGCCCCCTGTTACAGCCCCTCTGTTTCTCGCCCTCTGTTTCAGCCCCTCTGATTCAGCCCCTCTGATTCAGCCCCTGTGTTTCAGCCCCTCTGTTTCAGCCCCTCTGTTTCAGCCCCTCTGTTTCTCGCCCTCTGTTTCTCACCCTCTGTTTCTCGCCCTCTGTTTCAGTCCCTCTGTTTCTCGCCCTCTGTTTGAGCCCCTCTGTTTCTCGCCCTCTGTTTCAGCCCCTCTGATTCAGCCCCTCTGTTTCAGCCCCTCTGATTCAGCCCCTCTCTTTCTCGCCCTCTGTTTCAGCCCCTCTGTTTCAGCCCCTCTGTTTCAGCCCCTCTGTTTCTCACCCTCTGTTTCAGCCCCTCTGTTTCAGCCCCTCTGTTTCAGCCCCTCTGTTTCAGCCCCTCTGTTTCTCACCCTCTGTTTCAGCCCCTCTGTTTCAGCCCCTCTGATTCAGCCCCTCTGATTCTCGCCGTCAGTTTCAGCCCCTCTCTTTCTCGCCCTCTGTTTCAGCCCCTCTGTTTCAGCCCCTCTGTTTCAGCACCTCTGTTTCAGCCCCTCTGTTTCTCGCCCTCTGTTTCAGCCCCTCTGTTTCAGCCCCTCTGTTTCAGCCCCTCTGTTTCAGCCCCTCTGTTTCTCACCCTCTGTTTCAGCCCCTCTGTTTCAGCCCCTCTGATTCAGCCCCTCTGATTCTCGCCGTCAGTTTCAGCCCCTCTGTATCTCGCCCTCTGTTTCAGCCCCTCTGTTTCAGCCCCTCTGTTTCAGCCCCTCTGTTTCTCGCCCTCTGTTTCAGCCCCGCTTTTTCTCACCCTCTGTTTCAGCCACTCTGATTCAGCCCCTCTGTTTCTCGCCCTCTGTTTCAGCCCCTCTGATTCAGCCCCTCTGTTTCAGCCCCTCTGAATCAGCCCCACTGATTCAGCCCCTCTGTTTCAGCCCCTCTGTTTCAGCCCCTCTGTTTCAGCCCCTCTGTTTCTCACCCTCTGTTTCAGCCCCTCTGATTCAGCCCTGCTGATTCAGCCCCTCTGATTCAGCCCCTCTGATTCAGCCCCTCTGTTTCCCGCCCCTCTGTTTCAGCCCCTCTGTTTCAGCCCCTCTGTTTCAGCCCCACTGTTTCAGCCCCTCTGTTTCAGCCCCTCTGTTTCACGCCCTCTGTTTCAGCCCCTCTGTTTCTCGCCCCCTGTTACAGCCCCTCTGTTTCTCGCCCTCTGTTTCAGCCCCTCTGATTCAGCCCCTCTGATTCAGCCCCTCTGTTTCAGCCCCTCTGTTTCAGCCCCTCTGTTTCTCGCCCTCTGTTTCAGCCCCTCTGTTTCTCGCCCTCTGTTTCAGCCCCTCTGTTTCCGCCCGTCTGTTTCAGCCACTCTGTTTCTCGCCCTCTGATTCAGCCCCTCTTTTTCTCACCCTCTGTTTTAGCCACTCTGATTCAGCCCCTCTGTTTCTCGCCCTCTGTTTCAGCCCCTCTGTTTCTCGCCCTCTGTTTCAGTCCCTCTGTTTCTCGCCCTCTGCTTCAGCCCCTCTGTTTCTCGCCCTCTGTTTCAGCCCCTGTGTTTCAGCCACTCTGTTTCTCGCCCTCTGTTTCTGCCCCGCTGATCCTTGCCCTCTGTTTCAGCCCCTCTGTTTCTCGCCCTCTGTTTCAGCCCCGCTGATTCAGCCCCTCTGTTTCAGCCCCTCTGAATCAGCCCCTCTGATTCAGCCCCTCTGTTTCAGCCCCACTGTTTCGGACCCTCTGTTTCTCGCCCTCTGTTTCAGTCCCTCTGTTTCTCGCCCTCTGTTTCAGCCCCTCTGTTTCTCGCCGTCTGTTTCAGCCCCTGTGTTTCAGCCACTCTGTTTCTCGCCCTCTGTTTCTGCCCCGCTGATCCTTGCCCTCTGTTTCAGCCCCTCTCTTTCTCGCCCTCTGTTTCAGCCCCGCTGATTCAGCCCCTCTGTTTCAGCCCCTCTGAATCAGCCCCTCTGAATCAGCCCCTCTGGTTTAGCCCCTCTGTTTCAGCCCCTCTGTTTCGGACCCTCTGTTTCAGCCCCTCTGTTTCTTTCCCTCTGTTTCAGCCCCTCTGTTTCTCGCCCTCTGTTTCAGCCCCTCTGTTTCTCGCCCTCTGATTTAACCCCTCTAATTCAGCCCCTCTCTTTCAGCCCCTCTGATTCAGCCCCTCTGATTCAGCCCCTCTGTTTCGCGCCCTCTGTTTGAGCCCCTCTGTTTCAGCCCCTCTGTTTCAGCCCCTCTGTTTCTCACCCTCTGTGTCAGCCCCTCTGATTCAGCCCCTCTGATGCAGCCCCTCTGATTCAGCCCCTCTGTTTCCCGCCCCTCTGTTTCAGCCCCTCTGTTTCAGCCCCTCTGTTTCAGCCCCACTGTTTCAGCCCCTCTGTTTCAGCCCCTCTGTTTCTCGCCCTCTGTTTCAGCCCCTCTGTTTCTCGCCCTCTGTTTCAGCCCCTCTGTTTCTCGCCCTCTGTTTCAGCCCCTCTGATTCAGCCCCTCTGATTCAGCCCCTGTGTTTCAGCCCCTCTGTTTCAGCCCCTCTGTTTCAGCCCCTCTGTTTCTCGCCCTCTGTTTCAGCCCCTCTGTTTCAGCCCCTCTGTTTCAGCCCCTCTGTTTCAGCCCCTCTGTTTCTCACCCTCTGTTTCAGCCCCTCTGTTTCTCGCCCTCTGTTTCAGCCCCTCTGTTTCTCGCCCTCTGTTTCAGCCCCTCCCTTTCTCGCCCTCTGTTTCAGCCCCTCCCTTTCTCGCCCTCTGTTTCAGCCCCTCTGATTCAGCCCCCCTGTTTCAGCTCCTCTGATTCAGCCCCTCTGTTTCAGCCCCTCTGTTTCAGCCCCTCTGTTTCAGCCCCTCTGTTTCTCGCCCTCTGTTTCAGCCCCTCTGATTCAGCCCCTCTGTTTCAGCCCCTCTGATTCAGCCCCTCTGTTTCAGCCCCTCTATTTCAGCCCCTCTGTTTCAGCCCCTCTGTTTCAGCCCCTCTGTTTCTCGCCCTCTTTTTCTCACCCTCTGTTTCTCGCCCTCTGTTTCAGACCCTCTGTTTTTCGCCCTCTGTTTCAGCCCCTCTGTTTCTCGCCCTCTGTATCAGACCCTCTGTTTGAGCCACTCTGATTTAGACCCTCTGTTTCAGCCCCTCTGTTTCTCGCCCTCTTTTTCTCGCCCTCTGTTTCAGCCCCTCTGTTTCGCGCTCTCTGTTTCAGCCCCTCTGTTTCAGCCCCTCTGTTTCTCCCCCTCTGTTTCTGCACCTCTGTTTCTCGCCCTCTGTTTCAGCCCCGCTGATTCTGCCCCTCTGTTTCAGCCCCTCTGATTCAGCCCCTCTGTTTCTCGCCCTCTGTTTCAGCCCCTCTGATTCAGCCCTTCTGTTTCAGCCCCTCTGTATCAGCCCCTCTGTTTCTCGCCCTCTGTTCCAGCCCCACTGTTTCTCGCCCTCTGTTTCAGCCCCTCTGTTTCTCGCCCTCTGTTTCAGCCCCTCTGTTTCAGCCCCTCTGTTTCATCCCCTCTGTTTCTCGCCCTCTATTTCTCACCCTCTGTTGCTCGCCCTCTGTTTCAGCTCCTCTGTTTCTCGCCCTTTGTTTCAGCCCCTCTGTTTCTCGCCCTCTGTTTCAGGCTCTCTGTTACAGCCCGCCTGTTTCAGCCCCTCCGTTTCAGCCCCACTGTTTCTCGCCCTCTGTTTCTCGCCCGCTGTTTCAGCCCATTTGATTCTCGCCCTCTGTTTCAGCCCCTCTGTTTCAGCACCTCTGATTCAGCCCCTCTGATTCAGCCCCTCTGTATCTCGCCCTCTGTTTCAGCCCCTCTGTTTCAGCCCCTCTGTTTCAGCTCCTCTGTTTCAGCCCCTCTGTTTCTCGCCCTCTGTTTCAGCCCCTCTGTTTCTCGCCCTCTGTTTCAGCCCCTCTGTTTCAGCCCCTCTGTTCCAGCCCCTCTGTTTCTCGCCCTCTGTTTCAGCCCCTCTGTTTCTCGCCCTCTGTTTCAGCCCCTCTGTTTCAGCCCCTCTGTTCCAGCCCCTCTGTTTCTCGCACTCTGCTTCAGCCCCTCTGTTTCAGCCCCTCTGTTCCAGCCCCTCTGTTTCTCGCCCTCTGTTTCAGCCCCGCTTTTTCTCACCCTCTGTTTCAGCCACTCTGATTCAGCCCCTCTGTTTCTCGCCCTCTGTTTCAGCCCCTCTGATTCAGCCCCTCTGTTTCCCGCCCCTCTGTTTCAGCCCCTCTGTTTCAGCCCCTCTGTTTCAGCCCCACTGTTTCAGCCCCTCTGTTTCAGCCCCTCTGTTTCTCGCCCTCTGTTTCAGCCCCTCTGTTTCTCGCCCTCTGTTTCAGCCCCTCTGTTTCTCGCCCTCTGTTTCAGCCCCTCTGATTCAGCCCCTCTGATTCAGCCCCTGTGTTTCAGCCCCTCTGTTTCAGCCCCTCTGTTTCAGCCCCTCTGTTTCTCGCCCTCTGTTTCAGCCCCTCTGTTTCAGCCCCGCTGTTTCAGCCCCTCTGTTTCAGCCCCTCTGTTTCTCACCCTCTGTTTCAGCCCCTCTGTTTCTCGCCCTCTGTTTCAGCCCCTCTGTTTCTCGCCCTCTGTTTCAGCCCCTCTGTTTCTCGCCCTCTGTTTCAGCCCCTCCCTTTCTCGCCCTCTGTTTCAGCCCCTCTGATTCAGCCCCCCTGTTTCAGCTCCTCTGATTCAGCCCCTCTGTTTCAGCCCCTCTGTTTCAGCCCCTCTGTTTCAGCCCCTCTGTTTCTCGCCCTCTGTTTCAGCCCCTCTGATTCAGCCCCTCTGTTTCAGCCCCTCTGATTCAGCCCCTCTGTTTCAGCCCCTCTATTTCAGCCCCTCTGTTTCAGCCCCTCTGTTTCAGCCCCTCTGTTTCTCGCCCTCTTTTTCTCACCCTCTGTTTCTCGCCCTCTGTTTCAGACCCTCTGTTTTTCGCCCTCTGTTTCAGCCCCTCTGTTTCTCGCCCTCTGTATCAGACCCTCTGTTTGAGCCATTCTGATTTAGACCCTCTGTTTCAGCCCCTCTGTTTCTCGCCCTCTTTTTCTCGCCCTCTGTTTCAGCCCCTCTGTTTCTCGCCCTCTGTTTCAGCCCCTCTGTTTCGCGCTCTCTGTTTCAGCCCCTCTGTTTCAGCCCCTCTGTTTCTCCCCCTCTGTTTCTGCACCTCTGTTTCTCGCCCTCTGTTTCAGCCCCTCTGTTTCTCGCCCTCTGTTTCAGCCCCGCTGATTCTGCCCCTCTGTTTCAGCCCCTCTGTTTCAGCCCCTCTGTTTCTCGCCCTCTGTTTCAGCCCCTCTGTTTCAGCCCCTCTGTTTCAGCCCCTCTGTTTCAGCCCCTCTGTTTCTCACCCTCTGTTTCAGCCCCTCTGTTTCAGCCCCTCTGATTCAGCCCCTCTGATTCTCGCCGTCAGTTTCAGCCCCTCTGTATCTCGCCCTCTGTTTCAGCCCCTCTGTTTCAGCCCCTCTGTTTCAGCCCCTCTGTTTCTCGCCCTCTGTTTCAGCCCCTCTGTTTCAGCCCCTCTGTTCCAGCCCCTCTGTTTCTCGCACTCTGTGTCAGCCCCTCTGTTCCAGCCCCTCTGTTTCAGCCCCTCTGTTTCAGCCCCTCTGTTTCAGCCCCTCTGTTTCTCGCCCTCTGTTTCAGCCCCTCTGTTTCTCGCCCTCTGTTTCAGCCCCTCTGTTTCCGCCCGTCTGTTTCAGCCACTCTGTTTGTCGCCCTCTGATTCAGCCCCTCTTTTTCTCACCCTCTGTTTTAGCCACTCTGATTCAGCCCCTCTGTTTCTCGCCCTCTGTTTCAGCCCCTCTGTTTCTCGCCCTCTGTTTCAGTCCCTCTGTTTCTCGCCCTCTGTTTCAGCCCCTCTGTTTCTCACCCTCTGTTTCAGCCCCTGTGTTTCAGCCACTCTGTTTCTCGCCCTCTGTTTCTGCCCCACTGATCCTTGCCCTCTGTTTCAGCCCCTCTGTTTCTCGCCCTCTGTTTCAGCCCCGCTGATTCAGCCCCTCTGTTTCAGCCCCTCTGAATCAGCCCCTCTGATTCAGCCCCTCTGTTTCAGCCCCTCTGTTTCGGACCCTCTGTTTCTCGCCCTCTGTTTCAGTCCCTCTGTTTCTCGCCCTCTGTTTCAGCCCCTCTGTTTCTCGCCCTCTGTTTCAGCCCCTGTGTTTCAGCCACTCTGTTTCTCGCCCTCTGTTTCTGCCCCGCTGATCCTTGCCCTCTGTTTCAGCCCCTCTGTTTCTCGCCCTCTGTTTCAGCCCCGCTGATTCAGCCCCTCTGTTTCAGCCCCTCTGAATCAGCCCCTCTGAATCAGCCCCTCTGATTCAGCCCCTCTGTTTCAGCCCCTCTGTTTCGGACCCTCTGTTTCAGCCCCTCTGTTTCTTACCCTCTGTTTCAGCCCCTCTGTTTCTCGCCCTCTGTTTCAGCCCCTCTGTTTCTCGCCCTCTGATTTAACCCCTCTAATTCAGCCCCTCTCTTTCAGCCCCTCTGATTCAGCCCCTCTGATTCAGCCCCTCTGTTTCCCGCCCTCTGTTTCAGCCCCTCTGTTTCAGCCCCTCTGTTTCAGCCCCTCTGTTTCTCACCCTCTGTGTCAGCCCCTCTGATTCAGCCCCTCTGATTCAGCCCCTCTGATTCAGCCCCTCTGATTCAGCCCCACATGTTTCAGCCCCTCTGTTTCAGCCCCTCTGTTTCTCCCCCTCTGTTTCAGCCCCTCTGTTTCTCGCCCTCTGTTTCAGCCCCTCTGTTTCTCGCCCTCTGTTTCAGCCCCTCTGATTCAGCCCCTCTGATTCAGCCCCTCTGTTTCAGCCCCACTGTTTCAGCCCCTCTGTTTCAGCCCCTCTGTTTCACGCCCTCTGTTTCAGCCCCTCTGTTTCTCGCCCCCTGTTACAGCCCCTCTGTTTCTCGCCCTCTGTTTCAGCCCCTCTGATTCAGCCCCTCTGATTCAGCCCCTGTGTTTCAGCCCCTCTGTTTCAGCACCTCTGTTTCAGCCCCTCTGTTTCTCGCCCTCTGTTTCTCACCCTCTGTTTCTCGCCCTCTGTTTCAGTCCCTCTGTTTCTCGCCCTCTGTTTGAGCCCCTCTGTTTCTCGCCCTCTGTTTCAGCCCCTCTGATTCAGCCCCTCTGTTTCAGCCCCTCTGATTCAGCCCCTCTCTTTCTCGCCCTCTGTTTCAGCCCCTCTGTTTCATCCCCTCTGTTTCAGCCCCTCTGTTTCAGCCCCTCTGTTTCTCACCCTCTGTTTCAGCCCCTCTGTTTCAGCCCCTCTGTTTCAGCCCCTCTGTTTCAGCCCCTCTGTTTCTCACCCTCTGTTTCAGCCCCTCTGTTTCAGCCCCTCTGATTCAGCCCCTCTGATTCTCGCCGTCAGTTTCAGCCCCTCTCTTTCTCGCCCTCTGTTTCAGCCCCTCTGTTTCAGCCCCTCTGTTTCAGCCCCTCTGTTTCTCGCCCTCTGTTTCAGCCCCGCTTTTTCTCACCCTCTGTTTCAGCCACTCTGATTCAGCCCCTCTGTTTCTCGCCCTCTGTTTCAGCCCCTCTGATTCAGCCCCTCTGTTTCAGCCCCTCTGAATCAGCCCCACTGATTCAGCCCCTCTGTTTCAGCCCCTCTGTTTCAGCCCCTCTGTTTCAGCCCCTCTGTTTCTCACCCTCTGTTTCAGCCCCTCTGATTCAGCCCCGCTGATTCAGCCCCTCTGATTCAGCCCCTCTGATTCAGCCCCTCTGTTTCCCGCCCCTCTGTTTCAGCCCCTCTGTTTCAGCCCCTCTGTTTCAGCCCCACTGTTTCTGCCCCTCTGTTTCAGCCCCTCTGTTTCACGCCCTCTGTTTCAGCCCCTCTGTTTCTCGCCCCCTGTTACAGCCCCTCTGTTTCTCGCCCTCTGTTTCAGCCCCTCTGATTCAGCCCCTCTGATTCAGCCCCTCTGTTTCAGCCCCTCTGTTTCAGCCCCTCTGTTTCTCGCCCTCTGTTTCAGCCCCTCTGTTTCTCGCCCTCTGTTTCAGCCCCTCTGTTTCCGCCCGTCTGTTTCAGCCACTCTGTTTCTCGCCCTCTGATTCAGCCCCTCTTTTTCTCACCCTCTGTTTTAGCCACTCTGATTCAGCCCCTCTGTTTCTCGCCCTCTGTTTCAGCCCCTCTGTTTCTCGCCCTCTGTTTCAGTCCCTCTGTTTCTCGCCCTCTGCTTCAGCCCCTCTGTTTCTCGCCCTCTGTTTCAGCCCCTGTGTTTCAGCCACTCTGTTTCTCGCCCTCTGTTTCTGCCCCGCTGATCCTTGCCCTCTGTTTCAGCCCCTCTGTTTCTCGCCCTCTGTTTCAGCCCCTCTGTTTCTCGCCCTCTGTTTCAGCCCCGCTGATTCAGCCCCTCTGTTTCAGCCCCTCTGAATCAGCCCCTCTGATTCAGCCCCTCTGTTTCAGCCCCACTGTTTCGGACCCTCTGTTTCTCGCCCTCTGTTTCAGTCCCTCTGTTTCTCGCCCTCTGTTTCAGCCCCTCTGTTTCTCGCCCTCTGTTTCAGCCCCTGTGTTTCAGCCACTCTGTTTCTCGCCCTCTGTTTCTGCCCCGCTGATCCTTGCCCTCTGTTTCAGCCCCTCTCTTTCTCGCCCTCTGTTTCAGCCCCGCTGATTCAGCCCCTCTGTTTCAGCCCCTCTGAATCAGCCCCTCTGAATCAGCCCCTCTGGTTTAGCCCCTCTGTTTCAGCCCCTCTGTTTCGGACCCTCTGTTTCAGCCCCTCTGTTTCTTACCCTCTGTTTCAGCCCCTCTGTATCTCGCCCTCTGTTTCAGCCCCTCTGTTTCTCGCCCTCTGATTTAACCCCTCTAATTCAGCCCCTCTCTTTCAGCCCCTCTGATTCAGCCCCTCTGATTCAGCCCCTCTGTTTCGCGCCCTCTGTTTCAGCCCCTCTGTTTCAGCCCCTCTGTTTCAGCCCCTCTGTTTCTCACCCTCTGTGTCAGCCCCTCTGATTCAGCCCCTCTGATGCAGCCCCTCTGATTCAGCCCCTCTGTTTCCCGCCCCTCTGTTTCAGCCCCTCTGTTTCAGCCCCTCTGTTTCAGCCCCACTGTTTCAGCCCCTCTGTTTCAGCCCCTCTGTTTCTCGCCCTCTGTTTCAGCCCCTCTGTTTCTCGCCCTCTGTTTCAGCCCCTCTGTTTCTCGCCCTCTGTTTCAGCCCCTCTGATTCAGCCCCTCTGATTCAGCCCCTGTGTTTCAGCCCCTCTGTTTCAGCCCCTCTGTTTCTCGCCCTCTGTTTCAGCCCCTCTGTTTCAGCCCCTCTGTTTCAGCCCCTCTGTTTCAGCCCCTCTGTTTCTCACCCTCTGTTTCAGCCCCTCTGTTTCTCGCCCTCTGTTTCAGCCCCTCTGTTTCTCGCCCTCTGTTTCAGCCCCTCTGTTTCTCGCCCTCTGTTTCAGCCCCTCCCTTTCTCGCCCTCTGTTTCAGCCCCTCTGATTCAGCCCCCCTGTTTCAGCTCCTCTGATTCAGCCCCTCTGTTTCAGCCCCTCTGTTTCAGCCCCTCTGTTTCAGCCCCTCTGTTTCTCGCCCTCTGTTTCAGCCCCTCTGATTCAGCCCCTCTGTTTCAGCCCCTCTGATTCAGCCCCTCTGTTTCAGCCCCTCTATTTCAGCCCCTCTGTTTCAGCCCCTCTGTTTCAGCCCCTCTGTTTCTCGCCCTCTTTTTCTCACCCTCTGTTTCTCGCCCTCTGTTTCAGACCCTCTGTTTTTCGCCCTCTGTTTCAGCCCCTCTGTTTCTCGCCCTCTGTATCAGACCCTCTGTTTGAGCCACTCTGATTTAGACCCTCTGTTTCAGCCCCTCTGTTTCTCGCCCTCTTTTTCTCGCCCTCTGTTTCAGCCCCTCTGTTTCTCGCCCTCTGTTTCAGCCACTCTGTTTCGCGCTCTCTGTTTCAGCCCCTCTGTTTCAGCCCCTCTGTTTCTCCCCCTCTGTTTCTGCACCTCTGTTTCTCGCCCTCTGTTTCAGCCCCGCTGATTCTGCCCCTCTGTTTCAGCCCCTCTGATTCAGCCCCTCTGTTTCTCGCCCTCTGTTTCAGCCCCTCTGATTCAGCCCTTCTGTTTCAGCCCCTCTGTATCAGCCCCTCTGTTTCTCGCCCTCTGTTTCAGCCCCTCTGTTTCTCGCCCTCTGTTTCAGTCCCTCTGTTTCTCGCCCTCTGCTTCAGCCCCTCTGTTTCTCGCCCTCTGTTTCAGCCCCTGTGTTTCAGCCACTCTGTTTCTCGCCCTCTGTTTCTGCCCCGCTGATCCTTGCCCTCTGTTTCAGCCCCTCTGTTTCTCGCCCTCTGTTTCAGCCCCGCTGATTCAGCCCCTCTGTTTCAGCCCCTCTGAATCAGCCCCTCTGATTCAGCCCCGCTGTTTCAGCCCCACTGTTTCGGACCCTCTGTTTCTCGCCCTCTGTTTCAGTCCCTCTGTTTCTCGCCCTCTGTTTCAGCCCCTCTGTTTCTCGCCCTCTGTTTCAGCCCCTGTGTTTCAGCCACTCTGTTTCTCGCCCTCTGTTGCTGCCCCGCTGATCCTTGCCCTCTGTTTCAGCCCCTCTCTTTCTCGCCCTCTGTTTCAGCCCCGCTGATTCAGCCCCTCTGTTTCAGCCCCTCTGAATCAGCCCCTCTGAATCAGCCCCTCTGGTTTAGCCCCTCTGTTTCAGCCCCTCTGTTTCGGACCCTCTGTTTCAGCCCCTCTGTTTCTTACCCTCTGTTTCAGCCCCTCTGTATCTCGCCCTCTGTTTCAGCCCCTCTGTTTCTCGCCCTCTGATTTAACCCCTCTAATTCAGCCCCTCTCTTTCAGCCCCTCTGATTCAGCCCCTCTGATTCAGCCCCTCTGTTTCGCGCCCTCTGTTTCAGCCCCTCTGTTTCAGCCCCTCTGTTTCAGCCCCTCTGTTTCTCACCCTCTGTGTCAGCCCCTCTGATTCAGCCCCTCTGATGCAGCCCCTCTGATTCAGCCCCTCTGTTTCCCGCCCCTCTGTTTCAGCCCCTCTGTTTCAGCCCCTCTGTTTCAGCCCCACTGTTTCTCGCCCTCTGTTTCAGCCCCTCTGTTTCTCGCCCTCTGTTTCAGCCCCTCTGTTTCTCGCCCTCTGTTTCAGCCCCTCTGATTCAGCCCCTCTGATTCAGCCCCTGTGTTTCAGCCCCTCTGTTTCAGCCCCTCTGTTTCAGCCCCTCTGTTTCTCGCCCTCTGTTTCAGCCCCTCTGTTTCAGCCCCTCTGTTTCAGCCCCTCTGTTTCAGCCCCTCTGTTTCTCACCCTCTGTTTCAGCCCCTCTGTTTCTCGCCATCTGTTTCAGCCCCTCTGTTTCTCGCCCTCTGTTTCAGCCCCTCTGTTTCTCGCCCTCTGTTTCAGCCCCTCCCTTTCTCGCCCTCTGTTTCAGCCCCTCTGATTCAGCCCCCCTGTTTCAGCTCCTCTGATTCAGCCCCTCTGTTTCAGCCCCTCTGTTTCAGCCCCTCTGTTTCTCGCCCTCTGTTTCAGCCCCTCTGATTCAGCCCCTCTGTTTCAGCCCCTCTGATTCAGCCCCTCTGTTTCAGCCCCTCTATTTCAGCCCCTCTGTTTCAGCCCCTCTGTTTCAGCCCCTCTGTTTCTCGCCCTCTTTTTCTCACCCTCTGTTTCTCGCCCTCTGTTTCAGACCCTCTGTTTTTCGCCCTCTGTTTCAGCCCCTCTGTTTCTCGCCCTCTGTATCAGACCCTCTGTTTGAGCCACTCTGATTTAGACCCTCTGTTTCAGCCCCTCTGTTTCTCGCCCTCTTTTTCTCGCCCTCTGTTTCAGCCCCTCTGTTTCTCGCCCTCTGTTTCAGCCCCTCTGTTTCGCGCTCTCTGTTTCAGCCCCTCTGTTTCAGCCCCTCTGTTTCTCCCCCTCTGTTTCTGCACCTCTGTTTCTCGCCCTCTGTTTCAGCCCCGCTGATTCTGCCCCTCTGTTTCAGCCCCTCTGATTCAGCCCCTCTGTTTCTCGCCCTCTGTTTCAGCCCCTCTGATTCAGCCCTTCTGTTTCAGCCCCTCTGTATCAGCCCCTCTGTTTCTCGCCCTCTGTTCCAGCCCCACTGTTTCTCGCCCTCTGTTTCAGCCCCTCTGTTTCTCGCCCTCTGTTTCAGCCCCTCTGTTTCAGCCCCTCTGTTTCATCCCCTCTGTTTCTCGCCCTCTATTTCTCACCCTCTGTTGCTCGCCCTCTGTTTCAGCTCCTCTGTTTCTCGCCCTTTGTTTCAGCCCCTCTGTTTCTCGCCCTCTGTTTCAGGCTCTCTGTTACAGCCCGCCTGTTTCAGCCCCTCCGTTTCAGCCCCACTGTTTCTCGCCCTCTGTTTCTCGCCCGCTGTTTCAGCCCATTTGTTTCTCGCCCTCTGTTTCAGCCCCTCTGTTTCAGCACCTCTGATTCAGCCCCTCTGATTCAGCCCCTCTGTTTCTCGCCCTCTGTTTCAGCCCCTCTGTTTCAGCCCCTCTGTTTCAGCTCCTCTGTTTCAGCCCCTCTGTTTCTCGCCCTCTGTTTCAGCCCCTCTGTTTCTCGCCCTCTGTTTCAGCCCCTCTGTTTCAGCCCCTCTGTTCCAGCCCCTCTGTTTCTCGCACTCTGCTTCAGCCCCTCTGTTTCAGCCCCTCTGTTTCAGCCCCTCTGTTTCTCGCCCTCTGTTTCAGCCCCGCTTTTTCTCACCCTCTGTTTCAGCCACTCTGATTCAGCCCCTCTGTTTCTCGCCCTCTGTTTCAGCCCCTCTGATTCAGCCCCTCTGTTTCCCGCCCCTCTGTTTCAGCCCCTCTGTTTCAGCCCCTCTGTTTCAGCCCCACTGTTTCAGCCCCTCTGTTTCAGCCCCTCTGTTTCTCGCCCTCTGTTTCAGCCCCTCTGTTTCTCGCCCTCTGTTTCAGCCCCTCTGTTTCTCGCCCTCTGTTTCAGCCCCTCTGATTCAGCCCCTCTGATTCAGCCCCTGTGTTTCAGCCCCTCTGTTTCAGCCCCTCTGTTTCAGCCCCTCTGTTTCTCGCCCTCTGTTTCAGCCCCTCTGTTTCAGCCCCGCTGTTTCAGCCCCTCTGTTTCAGCCCCTCTGTTTCTCACCCTCTGTTTCAGCCCCTCTGTTTCTCGCCCTCTGTTTCAGCCCCTCTGTTTCTCGTCCTCTGTTTCAGCCCCTCTGTTTCTCGCCCTCTGTTTCAGCCCCTCCCTTTCTCGCCCTCTGTTTCAGCCCCTCTGATTCAGCCCCCCTGTTTCAGCTCCTCTGATTCAGCCCCTCTGTTTCAGCCCCTCTGTTTCAGCCCCTCTGTTTCAGCCCCTCTGTTTCTCGCCCTCTGTTTCAGCCCCTCTGATTCAGCCCCTCTGTTTCAGCCCCTCTGATTCAGCCCCTCTGTTTCAGCCCCTCTATTTCAGCCCCTCTGTTTCAGCCCCTCTGTTTCAGCCCCTCTGTTTCTCGCCCTCTTTTTCTCACCCTCTGTTTCTCGCCCTCTGTTTCAGACCCTCTGTTTTTCGCCCTCTGTTTCAGCCCCTCTGTTTCTCGCCCTCTGTATCAGACCCTCTGTTTGAGCCATTCTGATTTAGACCCTCTGTTTCAGCCCCTCTGTTTCTCGCCCTCTTTTTCTCGCCCTCTGTTTCAGCCCCTCTGTTTCTCGCCCTCTGTTTCAGCCCCTCTGTTTCGCGCTCTCTGTTTCAGCCCCTCTGTTTCAGCCCCTCTGTTTCTCCCCCTCTGTTTCTGCACCTCTGTTTCTCGCCCTCTGTTTCAGCCCCTCTGTTTCTCGCCCTCTGTTTCAGCCCCGCTGATTCTGCCCCTCTGTTTCAGCCCCTCTGATTCAGCCCCTCTGTTTCTCGCCCTCTGTTTCAGCCCCTCTGATTCAGCCCTTCTGTTTCAGCCCCTCTGTATCAGCCCCTCTGTTTCTCGCCCTCTGTTCCAGCCCCACTGTTTCTCGCCCTCTGTTTCAGACCCTCTGTTTCTCGCCCTCTGTTTCAGCCCCTCTGTTTCAGCCCCTCTGTTTCATCCCCTCTGTTTCTCGCCCTCTATTTCTCACCCTCTGTTGCTCGCCCTCTGTTTCAGCTCCTCTGTTTCTCGCCCTTTGTTTCAGCCCCTCTGTTTCTCGCCCTCTGTTTCAGGCTCTCTGTTACAGCCCGCCTGTTTCAGCCCCTCCGTTTCAGCCCCACTGTTTCTCGCCCTCTGTTTCTCGCCCGCTGTTTCAGCCCATTTGTTTCTCGCCCTCTGTTTCAGCCCCTCTGTTTCAGCACCTCTGATTCAGCCCCTCTGATTCAGCCCCTCTGTTTCTCGCCCTCTGTTTCAGCCCCTCTGTTTCAGCCCCTCTGTTTCAGCTCCTCTGTTTCAGCCCCTCTGTTTCTCGCCCTCTGTTTCAGCCCCTCTGTTTCAGCCCCTCTGTTCCAGCCCCTCTGTTTCTCGCACTCTGCTTCAGCCCCTCTGTTTCAGCCCCTCTGTTTCAGCCCCTCAATTTCAGCCCCTCTGTTTCAGCCCCTCTGTTTCAGCCCCTCTGTTTCTCGCCCTCTTTTTCTCACCCTCTGTTTCTCGCCCTCTGTTTCAGACCCTCTGTTTTTCGCCCTCTGTTACAGCCCCTCTGTTTCTCGCCCTCTGTATCAGACCCTCTGTTTGAGCCATTCTGATTTAGACCCTCTGTTTCAGCCCCTCTGTTTCTCGCCCTCTTTTTCTCGCCCTCTGTTTCAGCCCCTCTGTTTCTCGCCCTCTGTTTCAGCCCCTCTGTTTCGCGCTCTCTGTTTCAGCCCCTCTGTTTCAGCCCCTCTGTTTCTCCCCCTCTGTTTCTGCACCTCTGTTTCTCGCCCTCTGTTTCAGCCCCTCTGTTTCTCGCCCTCTGTTTCAGCCCCGCTGATTCTGCCCCTCTGTTTCAGCCCCTCTGTTTCAGCCCCTCTGTTTCTCGCCCTCTGTTTCAGCCCCTCTGTTTCAGCCCCTCTGTTTCAGCCCCTCTGTTTCAGCCCCTCTGTTTCTCACCCTCTGTTTCAGCCCCTCTGTTTCAGCCCCTCTGATTCAGCCCCTCTGATTCTCGCCGTCAGTTTCAGCCCCTCTGTATCTCGCCCTCTGTTTCAGCCCCTCTGTTTCAGCCCCTCTGTTTCAGCCCCTCTGTTTCTCGCCCTCTGTTTCAGCCCCTCTGTTTCAGCCCCTCTGTTCCAGCCCCTCTGTTTCTCGCACTCTGTGTCAGCCCCTCTGTTCCAGCCCCTCTGTTTCAGCCCCTCTGTTTCAGCCCCTCTGTTTCAGCCCCTCTGTTTCTCGCCCTCTGTTTCAGCCCCTCTGTTTCTCGCCCTCTGTTTCAGCCCCTCTGTTTCCGCCCGTCTGTTTCAGCCACTCTGTTTGTCGCCCTCTGATTCAGCCCCTCTTTTTCTCACCCTCTGTTTTAGCCACTCTGATTCAGCCCCTCTGTTTCTCGCCCTCTGTTTCAGCCCCTCTGTTTCTCGCCCTCTGTTTCAGTCCCTCTGTTTCTCGGCCTCTGTTTCAGCCCCTCTGTTTCTCACCCTCTGTTTCAGCCCCTGTGTTTCAGCCACTCTGTTTCTCGCCCTCTGTTTCTGCCCCACTGATCCTTGCCCTCTGTTTCAGCCCCTCTGTTTCTCGCCCTCTGTTTCAGCCCCGCTGATTCAGCCCCTCTGTTTCAGCCCCTCTGAATCAGCCCCTCTGATTCAGCCCCTCTGTTTCAGCCCCTCTGTTTCGGACCCTCTGTTTCTCGCCCTCTGTTTCAGTCCCTCTGTTTCTCGCCCTCTGTTTCAGCCCCTCTGTTTCTCGCCCTCTGTTTCAGCCCCTGTGTTTCAGCCACTCTGTTTCTCGCCCTCTGTTTCTGCCCCGCTGATCCTTGCCCTCTGTTTCAGCCCCTCTCTTTCTCGCCCTCTGTTTCAGCCCCGCTGATTCAGCCCCTCTGTTTCAGCCCCTCTGAATCAGCCCCTCTGAATCAGCCCCTCTGATTCAGCCCCTCTGTTTCAGCCCCTCTGTTTCGGACCCTCTGTTTCAGCCCCTCTGTTTCTTACCCTCTGTTTCAGCCCCTCTGTTTCTCGCCCTCTGTTTCAGCCCCTCTGTTTCTCGCCCTCTGATTTAACCCCTCTAATTCAGCCCCTCTCTTTCAGCCCCTCTGATTCAGCCCCTCTGATTCAGCCCCTCTGTTTCGCGCCCTCTGTTTCAGCCCCTCTGTTTCAGCCCCTCTGTTTCAGCCCCTCTGTTTCTCACCCTCTGTGTCAGCCCCTCTGATTCAGCCCCTCTGATTCAGCCCCTCTGATTCAGCCCCTCTGATTCAGCCCCACATGTTTCAGCCCCTCTGTTTCAGCCCCTCTGTTTCTCCCCCTCTGTTTCAGCCCCTCTGTTTCTCGCCCTCTGTTTCAGCCCCTCTGTTTCTCGCCCTCTGTTTCAGCCCCTCTGATTCAGCCCCTCTGATTCAGCCCCTCTGTTTCAGCCCCACTGTTTCAGCCCCTCTGTTTCAGCCCCTCTGTTTCACGCCCTCTGTTTCAGCCCCTCTGTTTCTCGCCCCCTGTTACAGCCCCTCTGTTTCTCGCCCTCTGTTTCAGCCCCTCTGATTCAGCCCCTCTGATTCAGCCCCTGTGTTTCAGCCCCTCTGTTTCAGCCCCTCTGTTTCAGCCCCTCTGTTTCTCGCCCTCTGTTTATCACCCTCTGTTTCTCGCCCTCTGTTTCAGTCCCTCTGTTTCTCGCCCTCTGTTTGAGCCCCTCTGTTTCTCGCCCTCTGTTTCAGCCCCTCTGATTCAGCCCCTCTGTTTCAGCCCCTCTGATTCAGCCCCTCTCTTTCTCGCCCTCTGTTTCAGCCCCTCTGTTTCAGCCCCTCTGTTTCAGCCCCTCTGTTTCAGCCCCTCTGTTTCTCACCCTCTGTTTCAGCCCCTCTGTTTCAGCCCTTCTGTTTCAGCCCCTCTGTTTCAGCCCCTCTGTTTCTCACCCTCTGTTTCAGCCCCTCTGTTTCAGCCCCTCTGATTCAGCCCCTCTGATTCTCGCCGTCAGTTTCAGCCCCTCTCTTTCTCGCCCTCTGTTTCAGCCCCTCTGTTTCAGCCCCTCTGTTTCAGCCCCTCTGTTTCAGCCCCTCTGTTTCTCGCCCTCTGTTTCAGCCCCTCTGTTTCAGCCCCTCTGTTTCAGCCCCTCTGTTTCTCACCCTCTGTTTCAGCCCCTCTGTTTCAGCCCCTCTGATTCAGCCCCTCTGATTCTCGCCGTCAGTTTCAGCCCCTCTGTATCTCGCCCTCTGTTTCAGCCCCTCTGTTTCAGCCCCTCTGTTTCAGCCCCTCTGTTTCTCGCCCTCTGTTTCAGCCCCGCTTTTTCTCACCCTCTGTTTCAGCCACTCTGATTCAGCCCCTCTGTTTCTCGCCCTCTGTTTCAGCCCCTCTGATTCAGCCCCTCTGTTTCAGCCCCTCTGAATCAGCCCCACTGATTCAGCCCCTCTGTTTCAGCCCCTCTGTTTCAGCCCCTCTGTTTCAGCCCCTCTGTTTCTCACCCTCTGTTTCAGCCCCTCTGATTCAGCCCCGCTGATACAGCCCCTCTGATTCAGCCCCTCTGATTCAGCCCCTCTGTTTCCCGCCCCTCTGTTTCAGCCCCTCTGTTTCAGCCCCTCTGTTTCAGCCCCACTGTTTCAGCCCCTCTGTTTCAGCCCCTCTGTTTCACGCCCTCTGTTTCAGCCCCTCTGTTTCTCGCCCCCTGTTACAGCCCCTCTGTTTCTCGCCCTCTGATTCAGCCCCTCTGATTCAGCCCCTCTGATTCAGCCCCTCTGATTCAGCCCCACATGTTTCAGCCCCTCTGTTTCAGCCCCTCTGTTTCTCCCCCTCTGTTTCAGCCCCTCTGTTTCTCGCCCTCTGTTTCAGCCCCTCTGTTTCTCGCCCTCTGTTTCAGCCCCTCTGATTCAGCCCCTCTGATTCAGCCCCTCTGTTTCAGCCCCACTGTTTCAGCCCCTCTGTTTCAGCCCCTCTGTTTCACGCCCTCTGTTTCAGCCCCTCTGTTTCTCGCCCCCTGTTACAGCCCCTCTGTTTCTCGCCCTCTGTTTCAGCCCCTCTGATTCAGCCCCTCTGATTCAGCCCCTGTGTTTCAGCCCCTCTGTTTCAGCCCCTCTGTTTCAGCCCCTCTGTTTCTCGCCCTCTGTTTCTCACCCTCTGTTTCTCGCCCTCTGTTTCAGTCCCTCTGTTTCTCGCCCTCTGTTTGAGCCCCTCTGTTTCTCGCCCTCTGTTTCAGCCCCTCTGATTCAGCCCCTCTGTTTCAGCCCCTCTGATTCAGCCCCTCTCTTTCTCGCCCTCTGTTTCAGTCCCTCTGTTTCAGCCCCTCTGTTTCAGCCCCTCTGTTTCAGCCCCTCTGTTTCTCACCCTCTGTTTCAGCCCCTCTGTTTCAGCCCTTCTGTTTCAGCCCCTCTGTTTCAGCCCCTCTGTTTCTCACCCTCTGTTTCAGCCCCTCTGTTTCAGCCCCTCTGATTCAGCCCCTCTGATTCTCGCCGTCAGTTTCAGCCCCTCTCTTTCTCGCCCTCTGTTTCAGCCCCTCTGTTTCAGCCCCTCTGTTTCAGCCCCTCTGTTTCAGCCCCTCTGTTTCTCGCCCTCTGTTTCAGCCCCTCTGTTTCAGCCCCTCTGTTTCAGCCCCTCTGTTTCTCACCCTCTGTTTCAGCCCCTCTGTTTCAGCCCCTCTGATTCAGCCCCTCTGATTCTCGCCGTCAGTTTCAGCCCCTCTGTATCTCGCCCTCTGTTTCAGCCCCTCTGTTTCAGCCCCTCTGTTTCAGCCCCTCTGTTTCTCGCCCTCTGTTTCAGCCCCGCTTTTTCTCACCCTCTGTTTCAGCCACTCTGATTCAGCCCCTCTGTTTCTCGCCCTCTGTTTCAGCCCCTCTGATTCAGCCCCTCTGTTTCAGCCCCTCTGAATCAGCCCCACTGATTCAGCCCCTCTGTTTCAGCCCCTCTGTTTCAGCCCCTCTGTTTCAGCCCCTCTGTTTCTCACCCTCTGTTTCAGCCCCTCTGATTCAGCCCCGCTGATTCAGCCCCTCTGATTCAGCCCCTCTGATTCAGCCCCTCTGTTTCCCGCCCCTCTGTTTCAGCCCCTCTGTTTCAGCCCCTCTGTTTCAGCCCCACTGTTTCAGCCCCTCTGTTTCAGCCCCTCTGTTTCACGCCCTCTGTTTCAGCCCCTCTGTTTCTCGCCCCCTGTTACAGCCCCTCTGTTTCTCGCCCTCTGTTTCAGCCCCTCTGATTCAGCCCCTCTGATTCAGCCCCTCTGTTTCAGCCCCTCTGTTTCAGCCCCTCTGTTTCTCGCCCTCTGTTTCAGCCCCTCTGTTTCTCGCCCTCTGTTTCAGCCCCTCTGTTTCCGCCCGTCTGTTTCAGCCACTCTGTTTCTCGCCCTCTGATTCAGCCCCTCTTTTTCTCACCCTCTGTTTTAGCCACTCTGATTCAGCCCCTCTGTTTCTCGCCCTCTGTTTCAGCCCCTCTGTTTCTCGCCCTCTGTTTCAGTCCCTCTGTTTCTCGCCCTCTGCTTCAGCCCCTCTGTTTCTCGCCCTCTGTTTCAGCCCCTGTGTTTCAGCCACTCTGTTTCTCGCCCTCTGTTTCTGCCCCGCTGATCCTTGCCCTCTGTTTCAGCCCCTCTGTTTCTCGCCCTCTGTTTCAGCCCCGCTGATTCAGCCCCTCTGTTTCAGCCCCTCTGAATCAGCCCCTCTGATTCAGCCCCTCTGTTTCAGCCCCACTGTTTCGGACCCTCTGTTTCTCGCCCTCTGTTTCAGTCCCTCTGTTTCTCGCCCTCTGTTTCAGCCCCTCTGTTTCTCGCCCTCTGTTTCAGCCCCTGTGTTTCAGCCACTCTGTTTCTCGCCCTCTGTTTCTGCCCCGCTGATCCTTGCCCTCTGTTTCAGCCCCTCTCTTTCTCGCCCTCTGTTTCAGCCCCGCTGATTCAGCCCCTCTGTTTCAGCCCCTCTGAATCAGCCCCTCTGAATCAGCCCCTCTGGTTTAGCCCCTCTGTTTCAGCCCCTCTGTTTCAGCCCCTCTGATTCAGCCCCCCTGTTTCAGCCCCTCTGATTCAGCCCCTCTGTTTCAGCCCCTCTATTTCAGCCCCTCTGTTTCAGCCCCTCTGTTTCAGCCCCTCTGTTTCTCGCCCTCTTTTTCTCACCCTCTGTTTCTCGCCCTCTGTTTCAGACCCTCTGTTTTTCGCCCTCTGTTTCAGCCCCTCTGTTTCTCGCCCTCTGTATCAGACCCTCTGTTTGAGCCACTCTGATTTAGACCCTCTGTTTCAGCCCCTCTGTTTCTCGCCCTCTTTTTCTCGCCCTCTGTTTCAGCCCCTCTGTTTCTCGCCCTCTGTTTCAGCCCCTCTGTTTCGCGCTCTCTGTTTCAGCCCCTCTGTTTCAGCCCCTCTGTTTCTCCCCCTCTGTTTCTGCACCTCTGTTTCTCGCCCTCTGTTTCAGCCCCGCTGATTCTGCCCCTCTGTTTCAGCCCCTCTGATTCAGCCCCTCTGTTTCTCGCCCTCTGTTTCAGCCCCTCTGATTCAGCCCTTCTGTTTCAGCCCCTCTGTATCAGCCCCTCTGTTTCTCGCCCTCTGTTCCAGCCCCACTGTTTCTCGCCCTCTGTTTCAGCCCCTCTGTTTCTCGCCCTCTGTTTCAGCCCCTCTGTTTCAGCCCCTCTGTTTCATCCCCTCTGTTTCTCGCCCTCTATTTCTCACCCTCTGTTGCTCGCCCTCTGTTTCAGCTCCTCTGTTTCTCGCCCTTTGTTTCAGCCCCTCTGTTTCTCGCCCTCTGTTTCAGGCTCTCTGTTACAGCCCGCCTGTTTCAGCCCCTCCGTTTCAGCCCCACTGTTTCTCGCCCTCTGTTTCTCGCCCGCTGTTTCAGCCCATTTGTTTCTCGCCCTCTGTTTCAGCCCCTCTGTTTCAGCACCTCTGATTCAGCCCCTCTGATTCAGCCCCTCTGTTTCTCGCCCTCTGTTTCAGCCCCTCTGTTTCAGCCCCTCTGTTTCAGCTCCTCTGTTTCAGCCCCTCTGTTTCTCGCCCTCTGTTTCAGCCCCTCTGTTTCTCGCCCTCTGTTTCAGCCCCTCTGTTTCAGCCCCTCTGTTCCAGCCCCTCTGTTTCTCGCACTCTGCTTCAGCCCCTCTGTTTCAGCCCCTCTGTTTCAGCCCCTCTGTTTCTCGCCCTCTGTTTCAGCCCCGCTTTTTCTCACCCTCTGTTTCAGCCACTCTGATTCAGCCCCTCTGTTTCTCGCCCTCTGTTTCAGCCCCTCTGATTCAGCCCCTCTGTTTCCCGCCCCTCTGTTTCAGCCCCTCTGTTTCAGCCCCTCTGTTTCAGCCCCACTGTTTCAGCCCCTCTGTTTCAGCCCCTCTGTTTCTCGCCCTCTGTTTCAGCCCCTCTGTTTCTCGCCCTCTGTTTCAGCCCCTCTGTTTCTCGCCCTCTGTTTCAGCCCCTCTGATTCAGCCCCTCTGATTCAGCCCCTGTGTTTCAGCCCCTCTGTTTCAGCCCCTCTGTTTCAGCCCCTCTGTTTCTCGCCCTCTGTTTCAGCCCCTCTGTTTCAGCCCCGCTGTTTCAGCCCCTCTGTTTCAGCCCCTCTGTTTCTCACCCTCTGTTTCAGCCCCTCTGTTTCTCGCCCTCTGTTTCAGCCCCTCTGTTTCTCGCCCTCTGTTTCAGCCCCTCTGTTTCTCGCCCTCTGTTTCAGCCCCTCCCTTTCTCGCCCTCTGTTTCAGCCCCTCTGATTCAGCCCCCCTGTTTCAGCTCCTCTGATTCAGCCCCTCTGTTTCAGCCCCTCTGTTTCAGCCCCTCTGTTTCAGCCCCTCTGTTTCTCGCCCTCTGTTTCAGCCCCTCTGATTCAGCCCCTCTGTTTCAGCCCCTCTGATTCAGCCCCTCTGTTTCAGCCCCTCTATTTCAGCCCCTCTGTTTCAGCCCCTCTGTTTCAGCCCCTCTGTTTCTCGCCCTCTTTTTCTCACCCTCTGTTTCTCGCCCTCTGTTTCAGACCCTCTGTTTTTCGCCCTCTGTTTCAGCCCCTCTGTTTCTCGCCCTCTGTATCAGACCCTCTGTTTGAGCCATTCTGATTTAGACCCTCTGTTTCAGCCCCTCTGTTTCTCGCCCTCTTTTTCTCGCCCTCTGTTTCAGCCCCTCTGTTTCTCGCCCTCTGTTTCAGCCCCTCTGTTTCGCGCTCTCTGTTTCAGCCCCTCTGTTTCAGCCCCTCTGTTTCTCCCCCTCTGTTTCTGCACCTCTGTTTCTCGCCCTCTGTTTCAGCCCCTCTGTTTCTCGCCCTCTGTTTCAGCCCCGCTGATTCTGCCCCTCTGTTTCAGCCCCTCTGATTCAGCCCCTCTGTTTCTCGCCCTCTGTTTCAGCCCCTCTGATTCAGCCCTTCTGTTTCAGCCCCTCTGTATCAGCCCCTCTGTTTCTCGCCCTCTGTTCCAGCCCCACTGTTTCTCGCCCTCTGTTTCAGACCCTCTGTTTCTCGCCCTCTGTTTCAGCCCCTCTGTTTCAGCCCCTCTGTTTCATCCCCTCTGTTTCTCGCCCTCTATTTCTCACCCTCTGTTGCTCGCCCTCTGTTTCAGCTCCTCTGTTTCTCGCCCTTTGTTTCAGCCCCTCTGTTTCTCGCCCTCTGTTTCAGGCTCTCTGTTACAGCCCGCCTGTTTCAGCCCCTCCGTTTCAGCCCCACTGTTTCTCGCCCTCTGTTTCTCGCCCGCTGTTTCAGCCCATTTGTTTCTCGCCCTCTGTTTCAGCCCCTCTGTTTCAGCACCTCTGATTCAGCCCCTCTGATTCAGCCCCTCTGTTTCTCGCCCTCTGTTTCAGCCCCTCTGTTTCAGCCCCTCTGTTTCAGCTCCTCTGTTTCAGCCCCTCTGTTTCTCGCCCTCTGTTTCAGCCCCTCTGTTTCAGCCCCTCTGTTCCAGCCCCTCTGTTTCTCGCACTCTGCTTCAGCCCCTCTGTTTCAGCCCCTCTGTTTCAGCCCCTCTGTTTCTCGCCCTCTGTTTCAGCCCCGCTTTTTCTCACCCTCTGTTTCAGCCACTCTGATTCAGCCCCTCTGTATCTCGCCCTCTGTTTCAGCCCCTCTGATTCAGCCCCTCTGTTTGAGCCCCTCTGAATCAGCCCCACTGATTCAGCCCCTCTGTTTCAGCCCCTCTGTTTCAGCCCCTCTGTTTCAGCCCCTCTGTTTCTCACCCTCTGTTTCAGCACCTCTGATTCAGCCCCTCTGATTCAGCCCCTCTGATTCTCGCCCTCTGTTTCTCACCCTCTGTTTCTCGCCCTCTGTTTCAGTCCCTCTGTTTCTCGCCCTCTGTTTGAGCCCCTCTGTTTCTTGCCCTCTGTTTCAGCCCCTCTGATTCAGCCCCTCTGTTTCAGCCCCTCTGATTCAGCCCCTCTCTTTCTCGCCCTCTGTTTCAGCCCCTCTGTTTCAGCCCCTCTGTTTCAGCCCCTCTGTTTCAGCCCCTCTGTTTCTCACCCTCTGTTTCAGCCCCTCTGTTTCAGCCCCTCTGTTTCAGCCCCTCTGTTTCAGCCCCTCTGTTTCTCACCCTCTGTTTCAGCCCCTCTGTTTCAGCCCCTCTGATTCAGCCCCTCTGATTCTCGCCGTCAGTTTCAGCCCCTCTCTTTCTCGCCCTGTTTCAGCCCCTCTGTTTCAGCCCCTCTGTTTCAGCCCCTCTGTTTCAGCCCCTCTGTTTCTCGCCCTCTGTTTCAGCCCCTCTGTTTCAGCCCCTCTGTTTCAGCCCCTCTGTTTCAGCCCCTCTGTTTCTCACCCTCTGTTTCAGCCCCTCTGTTTCAGCCCCTCTGATTCAGCCCCTCTGATTCTCGCCGTCAGTTTCAGCCCCTCTGTATCTCGCCCTCTGTTTCAGCCCCTCTGTTTCAGCCCCTCTGTTTCAGCCCCTCTGTTTCTCGCCCTCTGTTTCAGCCCCGCTTTTTCTCACCCTCTGTTTCAGCCACTCTGATTCAGCCCCTCTGTTTCTCGCCCTCTGTTTCAGCCCCTCTGATTCAGCCCCTCTGTTTCAGCCCCTCTGAATCAGCCCCACTGATTCAGCCCCTCTGTTTCAGCCCCTCTGTTTCAGCCCCTCTGTTTCAGCCCCTCTGTTTCTCACCCTCTGTTTCAGCCCCTCTGATTCAGCCCCGCTGATTCAGCCCCTCTGATTCAGCCCCTCTGATTCAGCCCCTCTGTTTCCCGCCCCTCTGTTTCAGCCCCTCTGTTTCAGCCCCTCTGTTTCAGCCCCACTGTTTCAGCCCCTCTGTTTCAGCCCCTCTGTTTCACGCCCTCTGTTTCAGCCCCTCTGTTTCTCGCCCCCTGTTACAGCCCCTCTGTTTCTCGCCCTCTGTTTCAGCCCCTCTGATTCAGCCCCTCTGATTCAGCCCCTCTGTTTCAGCCCCTCTGTTTCAGCCCCTCTGTTTCTCGCCCTCTGTTTCAGCCCCTCTGTTTCTCGCCCTCTGTTTCAGCCCCTCTGTTTCCGCCCGTCTGTTTCAGCCACTCTGTTTCTCGCCCTCTGATTCAGCCCCTCTTTTTCTCACCCTCTGTTTTAGCCACTCTGATTCAGCCCCTCTGTTTCTCGCCCTCTGTTTCAGCCCCTCTGTTTCTCGCCCTCTGTTTCAGTCCCTCTGTTTCTCGCCCTCTGCTTCAGCCCCTCTGTTTCTCGCCCTCTGTTTCAGCCCCTGTGTTTCAGCCACTCTGTTTCTCGCCCTCTGTTTCTGCCCCGCTGATCCTTGCCCTCTGTTTCAGCCCCTCTCTTTCTCGCCCTCTGTTTCAGCCCCGCTGATTCAGCCCCTCTGTTTCAGCCCCTCTGAATCAGCCCCTCTGAATCAGCCCCTCTGGTTTAGCCCCTCTGTTTCAGCCCCTCTGTTTCGGACCCTCTGTTTCAGCCCCTCTGTTTCTTACCCTCTGTTTCAGCCCCTCTGTATCTCGCCCTCTGTTTCAGCCCCTCTGTTTCTCGCCCTCTGATTTAACCCCTCTAATTCAGCCCCTCTCTTTCAGCCCCTCTGATTCAGCCCCTCTGATTCAGCCCCTCTGTTTCGCGCCCTCTGTTTCAGCCCCTCTGTTTCAGCCCCTCTGTTTCAGCCCCTCTGTTTCTCACCCTCTGTGTCAGCCCCTCTGATTCAGCCCCTCTGATGCAGCCCCTCTGATTCAGCCCCTCTGTTTCCCGCCCCTCTGTTTCAGCCCCTCTGTTTCAGCCCCTCTGTTTCAGCCCCACTGTTTCAGCCCCTCTGTTTCAGCCCCTCTGTTTCTCGCCCTCTGTTTCAGCCCCTCTGTTTCTCGCCCTCTGTTTCAGCCCCTCTGTTTCTCGCCCTCTGTTTCAGCCCCTCTGATTCAGCCCCTCTGATTCAGCCCCTGTGTTTCAGCCCCTCTGTTTCAGCCCCTCTGTTTCAGCCCCTCTGTTTCTCGCCCTCTGTTTCAGCCCCTCTGTTTCAGCCCCTCTGTTTCAGCCCCTCTGTTTCAGCCCCTCTGTTTCTCACCCTCTGTTTCAGCCCCTCTGTTTCTCGCCCTCTGTTTCAGCCCCTCTGTTTCTCGCCCTCTGTTTCAGCCCCTCTGTTTCTCGCCCTCTGTTTCAGCCCCTCCCTTTCTCGCCCTCTGTTTCAGCCCCTCTGATTCAGCCCCCCTGTTTCAGCTCCTCTGATTCAGCCCCTCTGTTTCAGCCCCTCTGTTTCAGCCCCTCTGTTTCAGCCCCTCTGTTTCTCGCCCTCTGTTTCAGCCCCTCTGATTCAGCCCCTCTGTTTCAGCCCCTCTGATTCAGCCCCTCTGTTTCAGCCCCTCTATTTCAGCCTCTCTGTTTCAGCCCCTCTGTTTCAGCCCCTCTGTTTCTCGCCCTCTTTTTCTCACCCTCTGTTTCTCGCCCTCTGTTTCAGACCCTCTGTTTTTCGCCCTCTGTTTCAGCCCCTCTGTTTCTCGCCCTCTGTATCAGACCCTCTGTTTGAGCCACTCTGATTTAGACCCTCTGTTTCAGCCCCTCTGTTTCTCGCCCTCTTTTTCTCGCCCTCTGTTTCAGCCCCTCTGTTTCTCGCCCTCTGTTTCAGCCCCTCTGTTTCGCGCTCTCTGTTTCAGCCCCTCTGTTTCAGCCCCTCTGTTTCTCCCCCTCTGTTTCTGCACCTCTGTTTCTCGCCCTCTGTTTCAGCCCCGCTGATTCTGCCCCTCTGTTTCAGCCCCTCTGATTCAGCCCCTCTGTTTCTCGCCCTCTGTTTCAGCCCCTCTGATTCAGCCCTTCTGTTTCAGCCCCTCTGTATCAGCCCCTCTGTTTCTCGCCCTCTGTTCCAGCCCCACTGTTTCTCGCCCTCTGTTTCAGCCCCTCTGTTTCTCGCCCTCTGTTTCAGCCCCTCTGTTTCAGCCCCTCTGTTTCATCCCCTCTGTTTCTCGCCCTCTATTTCTCACCCTCTGTTGCTCGCCCTCTGTTTCAGCTCCTCTGTTTCTCGCCCTTTGTTTCAGCCCCTCTGTTTCTCGCCCTCTGTTTCAGGCTCTCTGTTACAGCCCGCCTGTTTCAGCCCCTCCGTTTCAGCCCCACTGTTTCTCGCCCTCTGTTTCTCGCCCGCTGTTTCAGCCCATTTGTTTCTCGCCCTCTGTTTCAGCCCCTCTGTTTCAGCACCTCTGATTCAGCCCCTCTGATTCAGCCCCTCTGTTTCTCGCCCTCTGTTTCAGCCCCTCTGTTTCAGCCCCTCTGTTTCAGCTCCTCTGTTTCAGCCCCTCTGTTTCTCGCCCTCTGTTTCAGCCCCTCTGTTTCTCGCCCTCTGTTTCAGCCCCTCTGTTTCAGCCCCTCTGTTCCAGCCCCTCTGTTTCTCGCACTCTGCTTCAGCCCCTCTGTTTCAGCCCCTCTGTTTCAGCCCCTCTGTTTCTCGCCCTCTGTTTCAGCCCCGCTTTTTCTCACCCTCTGTTTCAGCCACTCTGATTCAGCCCCTCTGTTTCTCGCCCTCTGTTTCAGCCCCTCTGATTCAGCCCCTCTGTTTCCCGCCCCTCTGTTTCAGCCCCTCTGTTTCAGCCCCTCTGTTTCAGCCCCACTGTTTCAGCCCCTCTGTTTCAGCCCCTCTGTTTCTCGCCCTCTGTTTCAGCCCCTCTGTTTCTCGCCCTCTGTTTCAGCCCCTCTGTTTCTCGCCCTCTGTTTCAGCCCCTCTGATTCAGCCCCTCTGATTCAGCCCCTGTGTTTCAGCCCCTCTGTTTCAGCCCCTCTGTTTCAGCCCCTCTGTTTCTCGCCCTCTGTTTCAGCCCCTCTGTTTCAGCCCCGCTGTTTCAGCCCCTCTGTTTCAGCCCCTCTGTTTCTCACCCTCTGTTTCAGCCCCTCTGTTTCTCGCCCTCTGTTTCAGCCCCTCTGTTTCTCGCCCTCTGTTTCAGCCCCTCTGTTTCTCGCCCTCTGTTTCAGCCCCTCCCTTTCTCGCCCTCTGTTTCAGCCCCTCTGATTCAGCCCCCCTGTTTCAGCTCCTCTGATTCAGCCCCTCTGTTTCAGCCCCTCTGTTTCAGCCCCTCTGTTTCAGCCCCTCTGTTTCTCGCCCTCTGTTTCAGCCCCTCTGATTCAGCCCCTCTGTTTCAGCCCCTCTGATTCAGCCCCTCTGTTTCAGCCCCTCTATTTCAGCCCCTCTGTTTCAGCCCCTCTGTTTCAGCCCCTCTGTTTCTCGCCCTCTTTTTCTCACCCTCTGTTTCTCGCCCTCTGTTTCAGACCCTCTGTTTTTCGCCCTCTGTTTCAGCCCCTCTGTTTCTCGCCCTCTGTATCAGACCCTCTGTTTGAGCCATTCTGATTTAGACCCTCTGTTTCAGCCCCTCTGTTTCTCGCCCTCTTTTTCTCGCCCTCTGTTTCAGCCCCTCTGTTTCTCGCCCTCTGTTTCAGCCCCTCTGTTTCGCGCTCTCTGTTTCAGCCCCTCTATTTCAGCCCCTCTGTTTCTCCCCCTCTGTTTCTGCACCTCTGTTTCTCGCCCTCTGTTTCAGCCCCTCTGTTTCTCGCCCTCTGTTTCAGCCCCGCTGATTCTGCCCCTCTGTTTCAGCCCCTCTGATTCAGCCCCTCTGTTTCTCGCCCTCTGTTTCAGCCCCTCTGATTCAGCCCTTCTGTTTCAGCCCCTCTGTATCAGCCCCTCTGTTTCTCGCCCTCTGTTCCAGCCCCACTGTTTCTCGCCCTCTGTTTCAGCCCCTCTGTTTCAGCCCCTCTGTTTCATCCCCTCTGTTTCTCGCCCTCTATTTCTCACCCTCTGTTGCTCGCCCTCTGTTTCAGCTCCTCTGTTTCTCGCCCTTTGTTTCAGCCCCTCTGTTTCTCGCCCTCTGTTTCAGGCTCTCTGTTACAGCCCGCCTGTTTCAGCCCCTCCGTTTCAGCCCCACTGTTTCTCGCCCTCTGTTTCTCGCCCGCTGTTTCAGCCCATTTGTTTCTCGCCCTCTGTTTCAGCCCCTCTGTTTCAGCACCTCTGATTCAGCCCCTCTGATTCAGCCCCTCTGTTTCTCGCCCTCTGTTTCAGCCCCTCTGTTTCAGCCCCTCTGTTTCAGCTCCTCTGTTTCAGCCCCTCTGTTTCTCGCCCTCTGTTTCAGCCCCTCTGTTTCAGCCCCTCTGTTCCAGCCCCTCTGTTTCTCGCACTCTGCTTCAGCCCCTCTGTTTCAGCCCCTCTGTTTCAGCCCCTCTGTTTCTCGCCCTCTGTTTCAGCCCCGCTTTTTCTCACCCTCTGTTTCAGCCACTCTGATTCAGCCCCTCTGTTTCTCGCCCTCTGTTTCAGCCCCTCTGATTCAGCCCCTCTGTTTGAGCCCCTCTGAATCAGCCCCACTGATTCAGCCCCTCTGTTTCAGCCCCTCTGTTTCAGCCCCTCTGTTTCAGCCCCTCTGTTTCTCACCCTCTGTTTCAGCACCTCTGATTCAGCCCCTCTGATTCAGCCCCTCTGATTCAGCCCCTCTGATTCAGCCCCTCTGTTTCCCGCCCCTCTGTTTCAGCCCCTCTGTTTCAGCCCCTCTGTTTCAGCCCCACTGTTTCAGCCCCTCTGTTTCAGCCCCTCTGTTTCAGCCCCTCTGTTTCTCGCCCTCTGTTTCTCACCCTCTGTTTCTCGCCCTCTGTTTCAGCCCCTCTGTTTCTCGCCCTCTGTTTCAGCCCCTCTGATTCAGCCCCCCTGTTTCAGCTCCACTGATTCAGCCCCTCTGTTTTAGCCCCTCTGTTTCAGCCCCTCTGTTTCAGCCCCTCTGTTTCAGCCACTCTGTTTCTCGCCCTCTGTTTCTCACCCTCTGTTTCTCGCACTCTGTTTCAGCCCCTCTGTTTTTCGCCCTCTGTTTAGCCCCTCTGTTTCTCGCCCTCTGTATCAGACCCTCTGTTTCAGCAACTCTGTTTCAGCCCCTCTGTTTCAGCCCCTCTGTTTCTCGCCCTCTGTTTCAGCCACTCTGTCTCTCGCCCTCTGTTTCAGCCCCTCTGTTTCGCGCTCTCTGTTTCAGCCCCTCTGTTTCAGCCCCTCTGTTTCTCACCCTCTGTTTCTGACCCTCTGTTTCTCGCCCTCTGTTTCAGCCCCTCTGTTTCTCGCCCTCTGTTTCAGCCCCGCTGATTCAGCCCCTCTGTTTCAGCCCCGCTGATTCAGCCCCTCTGCTTCTCGCCCTCTGTTTCAGCCCCTCTGTTTCAGCCCTTCTGTTTCAGCCCCTCTGTTTCAGCCCCTCTGTTTCAGCCCCTCTGTTTCAGCCCCTCTGTTTCAGCCCCTCTGTATCAGCCCCTCTGTTTCTCGCCCTCTGTTTCTCACCCTCTGTTTCTCGCACACTGTTTCAGCCCCTCTGTTTTTCGCCCTCTGTTTAGCCCCTCTGTTTCTCGCCCTCCGTATCAGACCCTGTGTTTCAGCAACTCTGTTTCAGCCCCTCTGTTTCAGCCCCTCTGTTTCTCGCCCTCTGTTTCTCGCCCTCTGTTTCAGCCACTCTGTTTCTCGCCCTCTGTTTCAGCCCCTCTGTTTCGCGCTCTCTGTTTCAGCCCCTCTGTTTCAGCCCCTCTGTTTCTCGCCCTCTGTTTCTCACCCTCTGTTTCTCGCCCTCTGTTTCAGCCCCTCTGTTTCTCGCCCTCTGTTTCAGCCCCGCTGATTCAGCCCCACTGTTTCAGCCCCGCTGATTCAGCCCCTCTGCTTCTCGCCCTCTGTTTCAGCCCCTCTGTTTCAGCCCCTCTGTTTCAGCTCCTCTGTTTCAGCCCCTCTGTTTCAGCCCCTGTGTTTCAGCCCTTCTGTTTCAGCCCCTCTGTATCAGCCCCTCTGTTTCTCGCCCTCTGTTTCAGCCCCTCTGTTTCTCACCCTCTGTTTCAGCCACTCTGATTCAGCCCCTCTGTTTCTCGCCTTCTGTTTCAGCCCCTCTGATTCAGCCCCTCTGTTTGAGCCCCTCTGAATCAGCCCCACTGATTCAGCCCCTCTGTTTCAGCCCCTCTGTTTCAGCCCCTCTGTTTCAGCGCCTCTGTTTCTCACCCTCTGTTTCAGCCCCTCTGATTCAGCCCCTCTGATTCAGCCCCTCTGATTCAGCCCCTCTGATTCAGCCCCTCTGTTTCCCGCCCCTCTGTTTCAGCCCCTCTGTTTCAGCCCCACTGTTTCAGCCACTCTGTTTCAGCCCCTCTGTTTCACGCCCTCTGTTTCAGCCCCTCTGTTTCTCGCCCCCTGTTACAGCCCCTCTGTTTCTCGCCCTCTGTTTCAGCCCCTCTGATTCAGCCCCTCTGATTCAGCCCCTGTGTTTCAGCCCCTCTGTTTCGCGCTCTCTGTTTCAGCCCCTCTGTTTCTCGCCCTCTGTTTCTCACCCTCTGTTTCTCGCCCTCTGTTTCAGCCCCTCTGATTCAGCCCCTCTGATTCAGCCGCACTGATTCAGCCCCTCTGTTTCAGCCCCTCTGTTTCAGCCCCTCTGTTTCAGCCCCTCTGTTTCTCACCCTCTGTTTCAGCCACTCTGATTCAGCCCCTCTGATTCAGCCCCTCTGATTCAGCCCCTCTGATTCAGCACCTCTGTTTCCCGCCCCTCTGTTTCAGCCCCTCTGTTTCAGCCTCTCTGTTTCAGCCCCACTGTTTCAGCCCCTCTGTTTCAGCCCCTCTGTTTCACGCCCTCTGTTTCAGCCCCTCTGTTTCTCGCCCCCTATTACAGCCCCTCTGTTTCTCGCCCTCTGTTTCAGCCCCTCTGATTCAGCCCCTCTGATTGAGCCCCTGTGTTTCAGCCCCTCTGTTTCACCCTGTCTGTTTCAGCCCCTCTGTTTCTCGCCCTCTGTTTCTCACCCTCTGTTTCTCGCCCTCTGTTTCAGCCCCTCTGTTTCTCGCCCTCTGTTTCAGCCCCTCTGTTTCTCGCCCTCTGTTTCAGCCCCTCTGATTCAGCCCCCCTGTTTCAGCTCCACTGATTCAGCCCCTCTGTTTTAGCCCCTCTGTTTCAGCCCCTCTGTTTCAGCCCCTCTGTTTCAGCCACTCTGTTTCTCGCCCTCTGTTTCTCACCCTCTGTTTCTCGCACTCTGTTTCAGCCCCTCTGTTTTTCGCCCTCTGTTTAGCCCCTCTGTTTCTCGCCCTCTGTATCAGACCCTCTGTTTCAGCAACTCTGTTTCAGCCCCTCTGTTTCAGCCCCTCTGTTTCTCGCCCTCTGATTCTCGCCCTCTGTTTCAGCCACTCTGTTTCTCGCCCTCTGTTTCAGCCCCTCTGTTTCGCGCTCTCTGTTTCAGCCCCTCTGTTTCAGCCCCTCTGTTTCTCGCCCTCTGTTTCTGACCCTCTGTTTCTCGCCCTCTGTTTCTCGCCCTCTGTTTCAGCCCCGCTGATTCAGCCCCTCTGTTTCAGCCCCGCTGATTCAGCCCCTCTGCTTCTCGCCCTCTGTTTCAGCCCCTCTGTTTCAGCCCTTCTGTTTCAGCCCCTCTGTTTCAGCCCCTCTGTTTCAGCCCCTCTGTTTCAGCCCTTCTGTTTCAGCCCCTCTGTATCAGCCCCTCTGTTTCTCGCCCTCTGTTTCTCACCCTCTGTTTCTCGCACTCTGTTTCAGCCCCTCTGTTTCAGCAACTCTGTTTCAGCCCCTCTGTTTCAGCCCCTCTGTTTCTCGCCCTCTGTTTCTCGCCCTCTGTTTCAGATACTCTGTTTCTCGCCCTCTGTTTCAGCCCCTCTGTTTCGCGCTCTCTGTTTCAGCCCCCCTGTTTCAGCCCCTCTGTTTCTCGCACTCTGTTTCTGACCCTCTGTTTCTCGCCCTCTGTTTCAGCCCCTCTGTTTCTCGCCCTCTGTTTCTCGCCCTCTGTTTCAGCCCCTCTGATTCAGCCCCTCTGTTTCTCGCCCTCTATTTCTCACCCTCTGTTGCTCGCCCTCTGTTTCAGCTCCTCTGTTTCTCGCCCTTTGTTTCAGCCCCTCTGTTTCTCGCCCTCTGTTTCAGGCTCTCTGTTACAGCCCGCCTGTTTCAGCCCCTCCGTTTCAGCCCCACTGTTTCTCGCCCTCTGTTTCTCGCTCGCTGTTTCAGCCCATTTGTTTCTCGCCCTCTGTTTCAGCCCCTCTGTTTCAGCACCTCTGATTCAGCCCCTCTGATTCAGCCCCTCTGTTTCTCGCCCTCTGTTTCAGCCCCTCTGTTTCAGCCCCTCTGTTTCAGCTCCTCTGTTTCAGCCCCTCTGTTTCTCGTCCTCTGTTTCAGCCCCTCTGTTTCTCGCCCTCTGTTTCAGCCCCTCTGTTTCTCGCCCTCTGTTTCAGCCCCTCTGTTTCAGCCCCTCTGTTCCAGCCCCTCTGTTTCTCGCCCTCTGTTTCAGCCCCTCTGTTTCAGCCCCTCTGTTTCAGCCCCTCTGTTTCTCGCCCTCTGTTTCAGCCCCGCTTTTTCTCACCCTCTGTTTCAGCCACTCTGATTCAGCCCCTCTGTTTCTCGCCCTCTGTTTCAGCCCCTCTGATTCAGCCCCTCTGTTTCAGCCCCTCTGAATCAGCCCCACTGATTCAGCCCCTCTGCTTCAGCCCCTCTGTTTCAGCACCTCTTTTTCAGCCCCTCTGTTTCTCACCCTCTGTTTCAGCCCCTCTGATTCAGCCCCTCTGATTCAGCCCCTCTGATTCAGCCCCTCTGATTCAGCCCCTCTGTTTCCCGCCCCTCTGTTTCAGCCCTTCTGTTTCAGCCCCTCTGTATCAGCCCCTCTGTTTCTCGCCCTCTGTTTCTCACCCTCTGTTTCTCGCACTCTGTTTCAGCCCCTCTGTTTTTCGCCCTCTGTTTAGCCCCTCTGTTTCTCGCCCTCTGTATCAGACCCTCTGTTTCAGCAACTCTGTTTCAGCCCCTCTGTTTCAGCCCCTCTGTTTCTCGCCCTCTGTTTCTCGCCCTCTGTTTCAGATACTCTGTTTCTCGCCCTCTGTTTCAGCCCCTCTGTTTCGCGCTCTCTGTTTCAGCCCCTCTGTTTCAGCCCCTCTGTTTCTCGCACTCTGTTTCTGACCCTCTGTTTCTCGCCCTCTGTTTCAGCCCCTCTGTTTCTCGCCCTCTGTTTCTCGCCCTCTGTTTCAGCCCCTCTGATTCAGCCCCTCTGTTTGAGCCCCTCTGAATCAGCCCCACTGATTCAGCCCCTCTGTTTCAGCCCCTCTGTTTCAGCCCCACTGTTTCAGCCCCTCTGTTTCTCACCCTCTGTTTCAGCCCCTCTGATTCAGCCCCTCTGATTCAGCCCCTCTGATTCAGTCCCTCTGATTCAGCCCCTCTGTTTCCCGCCCCTCTGTTTCAGCCCCTCTGTTTCAGCCCCTCTGTTTCAGCCCCACTGTTTCAGCCCCTCTGTTTCAGCCCCTCAGTTTCACGCCCTCTGTTTCAGCCCCTCTGTTTCTCGCCCCCTGTTACAGCCCCTCTGTTTCTCGCCCTCTGTTTCAGCCCCTCTGATTCAGCCTCTCTGATTCAGCCCCTCTGTTTCAGCCCCTCTGTTTCAGCCCCTCTGTTTCAGCCCCTCTGTTTCTCGCCCTCTGTTTCTCACCCTCTGTTTCTCGCCCTCTGTTTCAGTCCCTCTGTTTCTCGCCCTCTGTTTCAGCCCCTCTGTTTCTCACCCTCTGTTTCAGCCCCTCTGATTCAGCCCCTCTGTTTCAGCCCCTCTGATTCAGCCCCTCTCTTTCTCGCCCTCTGTTTCAGCCCCTCTGTTTCAGCCCCTCTGTTTCTCACCCTCTGTTTCAGCCCCTCTATTTCTCACCCTCTGTTTCAGCCCCTCTGGTTCTCGCCCTCTGTTTCAGCCCCTCTGTTTCAGCCCCTCTGTTTCAGCCCCTCTGTTTCAGCCCCTCTGTTTCTCACCCTCTGTTTCAGCCCCTCTGTTTCAGCCCCTCTGATTCAGCCCCTCTGTTTCTCGCCCTCTGTTTCTCGCCCTCTGTTTCAGCCCCTCTGTTTCAGCCCCTCTGTTTCAGCCCCTCTGTTTCAGCCCCTCTGTTTCTCACCCTCTGTTTCAGCCCCTCTGTTTCAGCCCCTCTGATTCAGCCCCTCTTATTCTCGCCGTCAGTTTCAGCCCCTCTGTATCTCGCCCTCTGTTTCAGCCCCTCTGTTTCAGCCCCTCTGTTTCAGCCCCTCTGTTTCTCGCCCTCTGTTTCAGCCCCGCTTTTTCTCACCCTCTGTTTCAGCCACTCTGATTCAGCCCCTCTGTTTCTCGCCCTCTGTTTCAGCCCCTCTGATTCAGCCCCTCTGTTTCAGCCCCTCTGAATCAGCCCCACTGATTCAGCCCCTCTGTTTCAGCCCCTCTGTTTCAGCCCCTCTGTTTCAGCCCCTCTGTTTCTCACCCTCTGTTTCAGCCCCTCTGATTCAGCCCCGCTGATTCAGCCCCTCTGATTCAGCCCCTCTGATTCAGCCCCTCTGTTTCCCGCCCCTCTGTTTCAGCCCCTCTGTTTCAGCCCCTCTGTTTCAGCCCCACTGTTTCAGCCCCTCTGTTTCAGCCCCTCTGTTTCACGCCCTCTGTTTCAGCCCCTCTGTTTCTCGCCCCCTGTTACAGCCCCTCTGTTTCTCGCCCTCTGTTTCAGCCCCTCTGATTCAGCCCCTCTGATTCAGCCCCTCTGTTTCAGCCCCTCTGTTTCAGCCCCTCTGTTTCTCGCCCTCTGTTTCAGCCCCTCTGTTTCTCGCCCTCTGTTTCAGCCCCTCTGTTTCCGCCCGTCTGTTTCAGCCACTCTGTTTCTCGCCCTCTGATTCAGCCCCTCTTTTTCTCACCCTCTGTTTTAGCCACTCTGATTCAGCCCCTCTGTTTCTCGCCCTCTGTTTCAGCCCCTCTGTTTCTCGCCCTCTGTTTCAGTCCCTCTGTTTCTCGCCCTCTGCTTCAGCCCCTCTGTTTCTCGCCCTCTGTTTCAGCCCCTGTGTTTCAGCCACTCTGTTTCTCGCCCTCTGTTTCTGCCCCGCTGATCCTTGCCCTCTGTTTCAGCCCCTCTCTTTCTCGCCCTCTGTTTCAGCCCCGCTGATTCAGCCCCTCTGTTTCAGCCCCTCTGAATCAGCCCCTCTGAATCAGCCCCTCTGGTTTAGCCCCTCTGTTTCAGCCCCTCTGTTTCGGACCCTCTGTTTCAGCCCCTCTGTTTCTTACCCTCTGTTTCAGCCCCTCTGTATCTCGCCCTCTGTTTCAGCCCCTCTGTTTCTCGCCCTCTGATTTAACCCCTCTAATTCAGCCCCTCTCTTTCAGCCCCTCTGATTCAGCCCCTCTGATTCAGCCCCTCTGTTTCGCGCCCTCTGTTTCAGCCCCTCTGTTTCAGCCCCTCTGTTTCAGCCCCTCTGTTTCTCACCCTCTGTGTCAGCCCCTCTGATTCAGCCCCTCTGATGCAGCCCCTCTGATTCAGCCCCTCTGTTTCCCGCCCCTCTGTTTCAGCCCCTCTGTTTCAGCCCCTCTGTTTCAGCCCCACTGTTTCAGCCCCTCTGTTTCAGCCCCTCTGTTTCTCGCCCTCTGTTTCAGCCACTCTGTTTCTCGCCCTCTGTTTCAGCCCCTCTGTTTCTCGCCCTCTGTTTCAGCCCCTCTGATTCAGCCCCTCTGATTCAGCCCCTGTGTTTCAGCCCCTCTGTTTCAGCCCCTCTGTTTCAGCCCCTCTGTTTCTGGCCCTCTGTTTCAGCCCCTCTGTTTCAGCCCCTCTGTTTCAGCCCCTCTGTTTCAGCCCCTCTGTTTCTCACCCTCTGTTTCAGCCCCTCTGTTTCTCGCCCTCTGTTTCAGCCCCTCTGTTTCTCGCCCTCTGTTTCAGCCCCTCCCTTTCTCGCCCTCTGTTTCAGCCCCTCTGATTCAGCCCCCCTGTTTCAGCTCCTCTGATTCAGCCCCTCTGTTTCAGCCCCTCTGTTTCAGCCCCTCTGTTTCAGCCCCTCTGTTTCTCGCCCTCTGTTTCAGCCCCTCTGATTCAGCCCCTCTGTTTCAGCCCCTCTGATTCAGCCCCTCTGTTTCAGCCCCTCTATTTCAGCCCCTCTGTTTCAGCCCCTCTGTTTCAGCCCCTCTGTTTCTCGCCCTCTTTTTCTCACCCTCTGTTTCTCGCCCTCTGTTTCAGACCCTCTGTTTTTCGCCCTCTGTTTCAGCCCCTCTGTTTCTCGCCCTCTGTATCAGACCCTCTGTTTGAGCCACTCTGATTTAGACCCTCTGTTTCAGCCCCTCTGTTTCTCGCCCTCTTTTTCTCGCCCTCTGTTTCAGCCCCTCTGTTTCTCGCCCTCTGTTTCAGCCCCTCTGTTTCGCGCTCTCTGTTTCAGCCCCTCTGTTTCAGCCCCTCTGTTTCTCCCCCTCTGTTTCTGCACCTCTGTTTCTCGCCCTCTGTTTCAGCCCCGCTGATTCTGCCCCTCTGTTTCAGCCCCTCTGATTCAGCCCCTCTGTTTCTCGCCCTCTGTTTCAGCCCCTCTGATTCAGCCCTTCTGTTTCAGCCCCTCTGTATCAGCCCCTCTGTTTCTCGCCCTCTGTTCCAGCCCCACTGTTTCTCGCCCTCTGTTTCAGCCCCTCTGTTTCTCGCCCTCTGTTTCAGCCCCTCTGTTTCAGCCCCTCTGTTTCATCCCCTCTGTTTCTCGCCCTCTATTTCTCACCCTCTGTTGCTCGCCCTCTGTTTCAGCTCCTCTGTTTTTCGCCCTCTGTTTAGCCCCTCTGTTTCTCGCCCTCTGTATCAGACCCTCTGTTTCAGCAACTCTGTTTCAGCCCCTCTGTTTCAGCCCCTCTGTTTCTCGCCCTCTGATTCTCGCCCTCTGTTTCAGCCACTCTGTTTCTCGCCCTCTGTTTCAGCCCCTCTGTTTCGCGCTCTCTGTTTCAGCCCCTCTGTTTCAGCCCCTCTGTTTCTCGCCCTCTGTTTCTGACCCTCTGTTTCTCGCCCTCTGTTTCTCGCCCTCTGTTTCAGCCCCGCTGATTCAGCCCCTCTGTTTCAGCCCCGCTGATTCAGCCCCTCTGCTTCTCGCCCTCTGTTTCAGCCCCTCTGTTTCAGCCCTTCTGTTTCAGCCCCTCTGTTTCAGCCCCTCTGTTTCAGCCCCTCTGTTTCAGCCCTTCTGTTTCAGCCCCTCTGTATCAGCCCCTCTGTTTCTCGCCCTCTGTTTCTCACCCTCTGTTTCTCGCACTCTGTTTCAGCCCCTCTGTTTTTCGCCCTCTGTTTAGCCCCTCTGTTTCTCGCCCTCTGTATCAGACCCTCTGTTTCAGCAACTCTGTTTCAGCCCCTCTGTTTCAGCCCCTCTGTTTCTCGCCCTCTGTTTCTCGCCCTCTGTTTCAGATACTCTGTTTCTCGCCCTCTGTTTCAGCCCCTCTGTTTCGCGCTCTCTGTTTCAGCCCCTCTGTTTCAGCCCCTCTGTTTCTCGCACTCTGTTTCTGACCCTCTGTTTCTCGCCCTCTGTTTCAGCCCCTCTGTTTCTCGCCCTCTGTTTCTCGCCCTCTGTTTCAGCCCCTCTGATTCAGCCCCTCTGTTTGAGCCCCTCTGAATCAGCCCCACTGATTCAGCCCCTCTGTTTCAGCCCCTCTGTTTCAGCCCCACTGTTTCAGCCCCTCTGTTTCTCACCCTCTGTTTCAGCCCCTCTGATTCAGCCCCTCTGATTCAGCCCCTCTGATTCAGTCCCTCTGATTCAGCCCCTCTGTTTCCCGCCCCTCTGTTTCAGCCCCTCTGTTTCAGCCCCTCTGTTTCAGCCCCACTGTTTCAGCCCCTCTGTTTCAGCCCCTCAGTTTCACGCCCTCTGTTTCAGCCCCTCTGTTTCTCGCCCCCTGTTACAGCCCCTCTGTTTCTCGCCCTCTGTTTCAGCCCCTCTGATTCAGCCTCTCTGATTCAGCCCCTCTGTTTCAGCCCCTCTGTTTCAGCCCCTCTGTTTCAGCCCCTCTGTTTCTCGCCCTCTGTTTCTCACCCTCTGTTTCTCGCCCTCTGTTTCAGTCCCTCTGTTTCTCGCCCTCTGTTTCAGCCCCTCTGTTTCTCGCCCTCTGTTTCAGCCCCTCTGATTCAGCCCCTCTGTTTCAGCCCCTCTGATTCAGCCCCTCTCTTTCTCGCCCTCTGTTTCAGCCCCTCTGTTTCAGCCCCTCTGTTTCTCACCCTCTGTTTCAGCCCCTCTATTTCTCACCCTCTGTTTCAGCCCCTCTGGTTCTCGCCCTCTGTTTCAGCCCCTCTGTTTCAGCCCCTCTGTTTCAGCCCCTCTGTTTCAGCCCCTCTGTTTCTCACCCTCTGTTTCAGCCCCTCTGTTTCAGCCCCTCTGATTCAGCCCCTCTGTTTCTCGCCCTCTGTTTCTCGCCCTCTGTTTCAGCCCCTCTGTTTCTCGCCCTCTGTTTCAGCCCCTCTGATTCAGCCCCTCTGTTTCAGCCCCTCTGATTCAGCCCCTCTCTTTCTCGCCCTCTGTTTCAGCCCCTCTGTTTCAGCCCCTCTGTTTCTCACCCTCTGTTTCAGCCCCTCTATTTCTCACCCTCTGTTTCAGCCCCTCTGGTTCTCGCCCTCTGTTTCAGCCCCTCTGTTTCAGCCCCTCTGTTTCAGCCCCTCTGTTTCAGCCCCTCTGTTTCTCACCCTCTGTTTCAGCCCCTCTGTTTCAGCCCCTCTGTTTCAGCCCCTCTGTTTCAGCCCCTCTGTTTCAGCCCCTCTGTTTCTCGCCCTCTGTTTCAGCCCCGCTTTTTCTCACCCTCTGTTTCAGCCACTCTGATTCAGCCCCTCTGTTTCTCGCCCTCTGTTTCAGCCCCTCTGATTCAGCCCCTCTGTTTCAGCCCCTCTGAATCAGCCCCACTGATTCAGCCCCTCTGTTTCAGCCCCTCTGTTTCAGCCCCTCTGTTTCAGCCCCTCTGTTTCTCACCCTCTGTTTCAGCCCCTCTGATTCAGCCCCGCTGATTCAGCCCCTCTGATTCAGCCCCTCTGATTCAGCCCCTCTGTTTCCCGCCCCTCTGTTTCAGCCCCTCTGTTTCAGCCCCTCTGTTTCAGCCCCACTGTTTCAGCCCCTCTGTTTCAGCCCCTCTGTTTCACGCCCTCTGTTTCAGCCCCTCTGTTTCTCGCCCCCTGTTACAGCCCCTCTGTTTCTCGCCCTCTGTTTCAGCCCCTCTGATTCAGCCCCTCTGATTCAGCCCCTCTGTTTCAGCCCCTCTGTTTCAGCCCCTCTGTTTCTCGCCCTCTGTTTCAGCCCCTCTGTTTCTCGCCCTCTGTTTCAGCCCCTCTGTTTCCGCCCGTCTGTTTCAGCCACTCTGTTTCTCGCCCTCTGATTCAGCCCCTCTTTTTCTCACCCTCTGTTTTAGCCACTCTGATTCAGCCCCTCTGTTTCTCGCCCTCTGTTTCAGCCCCTCTGTTTCTCGCCCTCTGTTTCAGTCCCTCTGTTTCTCGCCCTCTGCTTCAGCCCCTCTGTTTCTCGCCCTCTGTTTCAGCCCCTGTGTTTCAGCCACTCTGTTTCTCGCCCTCTGTTTCTGCCCCGCTGATCCTTGCCCTCTGTTTCAGCCCCTCTCTTTCTCGCCCTCTGTTTCAGCCCCGCTGATTCAGCCCCTCTGTTTCAGCCCCTCTGAATCAGCCCCTCTGAATCAGCCCCTCTGGTTTAGCCCCTCTGTTTCAGCCCCTCTGTTTCGGACCCTCTGTTTCAGCCCCTCTGTTTCTTACCCTCTGTTTCAGCCCCTCTGTATCTCGCCCTCTGTTTCAGCCCCTCTGTTTCTCGCCCTCTGATTTAACCCCTCTAATTCAGCCCCTCTCTTTCAGCCCCTCTGATTCAGCCCCTCTGATTCAGCCCCTCTGTTTCGCGCCCTCTGTTTCAGCCCCTCTGTTTCAGCCCCTCTGTTTCAGCCCCTCTGTTTCTCACCCTCTGTGTCAGCCCCTCTGATTCAGCCCCTCTGATGCAGCCCCTCTGATTCAGCCCCTCTGTTTCCCGCCCCTCTGTTTCAGCCCCTCTGTTTCAGCCCCTCTGTTTCAGCCCCACTGTTTCAGCCCCTCTGTTTCAGCCCCTCTGTTTCTCGCCCTCTGTTTCAGCCACTCTGTTTCTCGCCCTCTGTTTCAGCCCCTCTGTTTCTCGCCCTCTGTTTCAGCCCCTCTGATTCAGCCCCTCTGATTCAGCCCCTGTGTTTCAGCCCCTCTGTTTCAGCCCCTCTGTTTCAGCCCCTCTGTTTCTGGCCCTCTGTTTCAGCCCCTCTGTTTCAGCCCCTCTGTTTCAGCCCCTCTGTTTCAGCCCCTCTGTTTCTCACCCTCTGTTTCAGCCCCTCTGTTTCTCGCCCTCTGTTTCAGCCCCTCTGTTTCTCGCCCTCTGTTTCAGCCCCTCCCTTTCTCGCCCTCTGTTTCAGCCCCTCTGATTCAGCCCCCCTGTTTCAGCTCCTCTGATTCAGCCCCTCTGTTTCAGCCCCTCTGTTTCAGCCCCTCTGTTTCAGCCCCTCTGTTTCTCGCCCTCTGTTTCAGCCCCTCTGATTCAGCCCCTCTGTTTCAGCCCCTCTGATTCAGCCCCTCTGTTTCAGCCCCTCTATTTCAGCCCCTCTGTTTCAGCCCCTCTGTTTCAGCCCCTCTGTTTCTCGCCCTCTTTTTCTCACCCTCTGTTTCTCGCCCTCTGTTTCAGACCCTCTGTTTTTCGCCCTCTGTTTCAGCCCCTCTGTTTCTCGCCCTCTGTATCAGACCCTCTGTTTGAGCCACTCTGATTTAGACCCTCTGTTTCAGCCCCTCTGTTTCTCGCCCTCTTTTTCTCGCCCTCTGTTTCAGCCCCTCTGTTTCTCGCCCTCTGTTTCAGCCCCTCTGTTTCGCGCTCTCTGTTTCAGCCCCTCTGTTTCAGCCCCTCTGTTTCTCCCCCTCTGTTTCTGCACCTCTGTTTCTCGCCCTCTGTTTCAGCCCCGCTGATTCTGCCCCTCTGTTTCAGCCCCTCTGATTCAGCCCCTCTGTTTCTCGCCCTCTGTTTCAGCCCCTCTGATTCAGCCCTTCTGTTTCAGCCCCTCTGTATCAGCCCCTCTGTTTCTCGCCCTCTGTTCCAGCCCCACTGTTTCTCGCCCTCTGTTTCAGCCCCTCTGTTTCTCGCCCTCTGTTTCAGCCCCTCTGTTTCAGCCCCTCTGTTTCATCCCCTCTGTTTCTCGCCCTCTATTTCTCACCCTCTGTTGCTCGCCCTCTGTTTCAGCTCCTCTGTTTTTCGCCCTCTGTTTAGCCCCTCTGTTTCTCGCCCTCTGTATCAGACCCTCTGTTTCAGCAACTCTGTTTCAGCCCCTCTGTTTCAGCCCCTCTGTTTCTCGCCCTCTGATTCTCGCCCTCTGTTTCAGCCACTCTGTTTCTCGCCCTCTGTTTCAGCCCCTCTGTTTCGCGCTCTCTGTTTCAGCCCCTCTGTTTCAGCCCCTCTGTTTCTCGCCCTCTGTTTCTGACCCTCTGTTTCTCGCCCTCTGTTTCTCGCCCTCTGTTTCAGCCCCGCTGATTCAGCCCCTCTGTTTCAGCCCCGCTGATTCAGCCCCTCTGCTTCTCGCCCTCTGTTTCAGCCCCTCTGTTTCAGCCCTTCTGTTTCAGCCCCTCTGTTTCAGCCCCTCTGTTTCAGCCCCTCTGTTTCAGCCCTTCTGTTTCAGCCCCTCTGTATCAGCCCCTCTGTTTCTCGCCCTCTGTTTCTCACCCTCTGTTTCTCGCACTCTGTTTCAGCCCCTCTGTTTTTCGCCCTCTGTTTAGCCCCTCTGTTTCTCGCCCTCTGTATCAGACCCTCTGTTTCAGCAACTCTGTTTCAGCCCCTCTGTTTCAGCCCCTCTGTTTCTCGCCCTCTGTTTCTCGCCCTCTGTTTCAGATACTCTGTTTCTCGCCCTCTGTTTCAGCCCCTCTGTTTCGCGCTCTCTGTTTCAGCCCCTCTGTTTCAGCCCCTCTGTTTCTCGCACTCTGTTTCTGACCCTCTGTTTCTCGCCCTCTGTTTCAGCCCCTCTGTTTCTCGCCCTCTGTTTCTCGCCCTCTGTTTCAGCCCCTCTGATTCAGCCCCTCTGTTTGAGCCCCTCTGAATCAGCCCCACTGATTCAGCCCCTCTGTTTCAGCCCCTCTGTTTCAGCCCCACTGTTTCAGCCCCTCTGTTTCTCACCCTCTGTTTCAGCCCCTCTGATTCAGCCCCTCTGATTCAGCCCCTCTGATTCAGTCCCTCTGATTCAGCCCCTCTGTTTCCCGCCCCTCTGTTTCAGCCCCTCTGTTTCAGCCCCTCTGTTTCAGCCCCACTGTTTCAGCCCCTCTGTTTCAGCCCCTCAGTTTCACGCCCTCTGTTTCAGCCCCTCTGTTTCTCGCCCCCTGTTACAGCCCCTCTGTTTCTCGCCCTCTGTTTCAGCCCCTCTGATTCAGCCTCTCTGATTCAGCCCCTCTGTTTCAGCCCCTCTGTTTCAGCCCCTCTGTTTCAGCCCCTCTGTTTCTCGCCCTCTGTTTCTCACCCTCTGTTTCTCGCCCTCTGTTTCAGTCCCTCTGTTTCTCGCCCTCTGTTTCAGCCCCTCTGTTTCTCGCCCTCTGTTTCAGCCCCTCTGATTCAGCCCCTCTGTTTCAGCCCCTCTGATTCAGCCCCTCTCTTTCTCGCCCTCTGTTTCAGCCCCTCTGTTTCAGCCCCTCTGTTTCTCACCCTCTGTTTCAGCCCCTCTATTTCTCACCCTCTGTTTCAGCCCCTCTGGTTCTCGCCCTCTGTTTCAGCCCCTCTGTTTCAGCCCCTCTGTTTCAGCCCCTCTGTTTCAGCCCCTCTGTTTCTCACCCTCTGTTTCAGCCCCTCTGTTTCAGCCCCTCTGATTCAGCCCCTCTGTTTCTCGCCCTCTGTTTCTCGCCCTCTGTTTCAGCCCCTCTGTTTCAGCCCCTCTGTTTCAGCCCCTCTGTTTCAGCCCCTCTGTTTCTCACCCTCTGTTTCAGCCCCTCTGTTTCAGCCCCTCTGATTCAGCCCCTCTGATTCTCGCCGTCAGTTTCAGCCCCTCTGTATCTCGCCCTCTGTTTCAGCCCCTCTGTTTCAGCCCCTCTGTTTCAGCCCCTCTGTTTCTCGCCCTCTGTTTCAGCCCCGCTTTTTCTCACCCTCTGTTTCAGCCACTCTGATTCAGCCCCTCTGTTTCTCACCCTCTGTTTCAGCCCCTCTGATTCAGCCCCTCTGTTTCAGCCCCTCTGAATCAGCCCCACTGATTCAGCCCCTCTGTTTCAGCCCCTCTGTTTCAGCCCCTCTGTTTCAGCCCCTCTGTTTCTCACCCTCTGTTTCAGCCCCTCTGATTCAGCCCCGCTGATTCAGCCCCTCTGATTCAGCCCCTCTGATTCAGCCCCTCTGTTTCCCGCCCCTCTGTTTCAGCCCCTCTGTTTCAGCCCCTCTGTTTCAGCCCCACTGTTTCAGCCCCTCTGTTTCAGCCCCTCTGTTTCACGCCCTCTGTTTCAGCCCCTCTGTTTCTCGCCCCCTGTTACAGCCCCTCTGTTTCTCGCCCTCTGTTTCAGCCCCTCTGATTCAGCCCCTCTGATTCAGCCCCTCTGTTTCAGCCCCTCTGTTTCAGCCCCTCTGTTTCTCGCCCTCTGTTTCAGCCCCTCTGTTTCTCGCCCTCTGTTTCAGCCCCTCTGTTTCCGCCCGTCTGTTTCAGCCACTCTGTTTCTCGCCCTCTGATTCAGCCCCTCTTTTTCTCACCCTCTGTTTTAGCCACTCTGATTCAGCCCCTCTGTTTCTCGCCCTCTGTTTCAGCCCCTCTGTTTCTCGCCCTCTGTTTCAGTCCCTCTGTTTCTCGCCCTCTGCTTCAGCCCCTCTGTTTCTCGCCCTCTGTTTCAGCCCCTGTGTTTCAGCCACTCTGTTTCTCGCCCTCTGTTTCTGCCCCGCTGATCCTTGCCCTCTGTTTCAGCCCCTCTCTTTCTCGCCCTCTGTTTCAGCCCCGCTGATTCAGCCCCTCTGTTTCAGCCCCTCTGAATCAGCCCCTCTGAATCAGCCCCTCTGGTTTAGCCCCTCTGTTTCAGCCCCTCTGTTTCGGACCCTCTGTTTCAGCCCCTCTGTTTCTTACCCTCTGTTTCAGCCCCTCTGTATCTCGCCCTCTGTTTCAGCCCCTCTGTTTCTCGCCCTCTGATTTAACCCCTCTAATTCAGCCCCTCTCTTTCAGCCCCTCTGATTCAGCCCCTCTGATTCAGCCCCTCTGTTTCGCGCCCTCTGTTTCAGCCCCTCTGTTTCAGCCCCTCTGTTTCAGCCCCTCTGTTTCTCACCCTCTGTGTCAGTCCCTCTGATTCAGCCCCTCTGATGCAGCCCCTCTGATTCAGCCCCTCTGTTTCCCGCCCCTCTGTTTCAGCCCCTCTGTTTCAGCCCCTCTGTTTCAGCCCCACTGTTTCAGCCCCTCTGTTTCAGCCCCTCTGTTTCTCGCCCTCTGTTTCAGCCACTCTGTTTCTCGCCCTCTGTTTCAGCCCCTCTGTTTCTCGCCCTCTGTTTCAGCCCCTCTGATTCAGCCCCTCTGATTCAGCCCCTGTGTTTCAGCCCCTCTGTTTCAGCCCCTCTGTTTCAGCCCCTCTGTTTCTCGCCCTCTGTTTCAGCCCCTCTGTTTCAGCCCCTCTGTTTCAGCCCCTCTGTTTCAGCCCCTCTGTTTCTCACCCTCTGTTTCAGCCCCTCTGTTTCTCGCCCTCTGTTTCAGCCCCTCTGTTTCTCGCCCTCTGTTTCAGCCCCTCTGTTTCTCGCCCTCTGTTTCAGCCCCTCCCTTTCTCGCCCTCTGTTTCAGCCCCTCTGATTCAGCCCCCCTGTTTCAGCTCCTCTGATTCAGCCCCTCTGTTTCAGCCCCTCTGTTTCAGCCCCTCTGTTTCAGCCCCTCTGTTTCTCGCCCTCTGTTTCAGCCCCTCTGATTCAGCCCCTCTGTTTCAGCCCCTCTGATTCAGCCCCTCTGTTTCAGCCCCTCTATTTCAGCCCCTCTGTTTCAGCCCCTCTGTTTCAGCCCCTCTGTTTCTCGCCCTCTTTTTCTCACCCTCTGTTTCTCGCCCTCTGTTTCAGACCCTCTGTTTTTCGCCCTCTGTTTCAGCCCCTCTGTTTCTCGCCCTCTGTATCAGACCCTCTGTTTGAGCCACTCTGATTTAGACCCTCTGTTTCAGCCCCTCTGTTTCTCGCCCTCTTTTTCTCGCCCTCTGTTTCAGCCCCTCTGTTTCTCGCCCTCTGTTTCAGCCCCTCTGTTTCGCGCTCTCTGTTTCAGCCCCTCTGTTTCAGCCCCTCTGTTTCTCCCCCCTCTGTTTCTGCACCTCTGTTTCTCGCCCTCTGTTTCAGCCCCGCTGATTCTGCCCCTCTGTTTCAGCCCCTCTGATTCAGCCCCTCTGTTTCTCGCCCTCTGTTTCAGCCCCTCTGATTCAGCCCTTCTGTTTCAGCCCCTCTGTATCAGCCCCTCTGTTTCTCGCCCTCTGTTCCAGCCCCACTGTTTCTCGCCCTCTGTTTCAGCCCCTCTGTTTCTCGCCCTCTGTTCAGCCCCTCTGTTTCAGCCCCTCTGTTTCATCCCCTCTGTTTCTCGCCCTCTATTTCTCACCCTCTGTTGCTCGCCCTCTGTTTCAGCTCCTCTGTTTCTCGCCCTTTGTTTCAGCCCCTCTGTTTCTCGCCCTCTGTTTCAGGCTCTCTGTTACAGCCCGCCTGTTTCAGCCCCTCCGTTTCAGCCCCACTGTTTCTCGCCCTCTGTTTCTCGCCCGCTGTTTCAGCCCATTTGTTTCTCGCCCTCTGTTTCAGCCCCTCTGTTTCAGCACCTCTGATTCAGCCCCTCTGATTCAGCCCCTCTGTTTCTCGCCCTCTGTTTCAGCCCCTCTGTTTCAGCCCCTCTGTTTCAGCTCCTCTGTTTCAGCCCCTCTGTTTCTCGCCCTCTGTTTCAGCCCCTCTGTTTCTCGCCCTCTGTTTCAGCCCCTCTGTTTCAGCCCCTCTGTTCCAGCCCCTCTGTTTCTCGCACTCTGCTTCAGCCCCTCTGTTTCAGCCCCTCTGTTTCAGCCCCTCTGTTTCTCGCCCTCTGTTTCAGCCCCGCTTTTTCTCACCCTCTGTTTCAGCCACTCTGATTCAGCCCCTCTGTTTCTCGCCCTCTGTTTCAGCCCCTCTGATTCAGCCCCTCTGTTTCCCGCCCCTCTGTTTCAGCCCCTCTGTTTCAGCCCCTCTGTTTCAGCCCCACTGTTTCAGCCCCTCTGTTTCAGCCCCTCTGTTTCTCGCCCTCTGTTTCAGCCCCTCTGTTTCTCGCCCTCTGTTTCAGCCCCTCTGTTTCTCGCCCTCTGTTTCAGCCCCTCTGATTCAGCCCCTCTGATTCAGCCCCTGTGTTTCAGCCCCTCTGTTTCAGCCCCTCTGTTTCAGCCCCTCTGTTTCTCGCCCTCTGTTTCAGCCCCTCTGTTTCAGCCCCGCTGTTTCAGCCCCTCTGTTTCAGCCCCTCTGTTTCTCACCCTCTGTTTCAGCCCCTCTGTTTCTCGCCCTCTGTTTCAGCCCCTCTGTTTCTCGCCCTCTGTTTCAGCCCCTCTGTTTCTCGCCCTCTGTTTCAGCCCCTCCCTTTCTCGCCCTCTGTTTCAGCCCCTCTGATTCAGCCCCCCTGTTTCAGCTCCTCTGATTCAGCCCCTCTGTTTCAGCCCCTCTGTTTCAGCCCCTCTGTTTCAGCCCCTCTGTTTCTCGCCCTCTGTTTCAGCCCCTCTGATTCAGCCCCTCTGTTTCAGCCCCTCTGATTCAGCCCCTCTGTTTCAGCCCCTCTATTTCAGCCCCTCTGTTTCAGCCCCTCTGTTTCAGCCCCTCTGTTTCTCGCCCTCTTTTTCTCACCCTCTGTTTCTCGCCCTCTGTTTCAGACCCTCTGTTTTTCGCCCTCTGTTTCAGCCCCTCTGTTTCTCGCCCTCTGTATCAGACCCTCTGTTTGAGCCATTCTGATTTAGACCCTCTGTTTCAGCCCCTCTGTTTCTCGCCCTCTTTTTCTCGCCCTCTGTTTCAGCCCCTCTGTTTCTCGCCCTCTGTTTCAGCCCCTCTGTTTCGCGCTCTCTGTTTCAGCCCCTCTATTTCAGCCCCTCTGTTTCTCCCCCTCTGTTTCTGCACCTCTGTTTCTCGCCCTCTGTTTCAGCCCCTCTGTTTCTCGCCCTCTGTTTCAGCCCCGCTGATTCTGCCCCTCTGTTTCAGCCCCTCTGATTCAGCCCCTCTGTTTCTCGCCCTCTGTTTCAGCCCCTCTGATTCAGCCCTTCTGTTTCAGCCCCTCTGTATCAGCCCCTCTGTTTCTCGCCCTCTGTTCCAGCCCCACTGTTTCTCGCCCTCTGTTTCAGCCCCTCTGTTTCAGCCCCTCTGTTTCATCCCCTCTGTTTCTCGCCCTCTATTTCTCACCCTCTGTTGCTCGCCCTCTGTTTCAGCTCCTCTGTTTCTCGCCCTTTGTTTCAGCCCCTCTGTTTCTCGCCCTCTGTTTCAGGCTCTCTGTTACAGCCCGCCTGTTTCAGCCCCTCCGTTTCAGCCCCACTGTTTCTCGCCCTCTGTTTCTCGCCCGCTGTTTCAGCCCATTTGTTTCTCGCCCTCTGTTTCAGCCCCTCTGTTTCAGCACCTCTGATTCAGCCCCTCTGATTCAGCCCCTCTGTTTCTCGCCCTCTGTTTCAGCCCCTCTGTTTCAGCCCCTCTGTTTCAGCTCCTCTGTTTCAGCCCCTCTGTTTCTCGCCCTCTGTTTCAGCCCCTCTGTTTCAGCCCCTCTGTTCCAGCCCCTCTGTTTCTCGCACTCTGCTTCAGCCCCTCTGTTTCAGCCCCTCTGTTTCAGCCCCTCTGTTTCTCGCCCTCTGTTTCAGCCCCGCTTTTTCTCACCCTCTGTTTCAGCCACTCTGATTCAGCCCCTCTGTTTCTCGCCCTCTGTTTCAGCCCCTCTGATTCAGCCCCTCTGTTTGAGCCCCTCTGAATCAGCCCCACTGATTCAGCCCCTCTGTTTCAGCCCCTCTGTTTCAGCCCCTCTGTTTCAGCCCCTCTGTTTCTCACCCTCTGTTTCAGCACCTCTGATTCAGCCCCTCTGATTCAGCCCCTCTGATTCAGCCCCTCTGATTCAGCCCCTCTGTTTCCCGCCCCTCTGTTTCAGCCCCTCTGTTTCAGCCCCTCTGTTTCAGCCCCACTGTTTCAGCCCCTCTGTTTCACCCCCTCTGTTTCAGCCCCTCTGTTTCTCGCCCTCTGTTTCTCACCCTCTGTTTCTCGCCCTCTGTTTCAGCCCCTCTGTTTCTCGCCCTCTGTTTCAGCCCCTCTGATTCAGCCCCCCTGTTTCAGCTCCACTGATTCAGCCCCTCTGTTTTAGCCCCTCTGTTTCAGCCCCTCTGTTTCAGCCCCTCTGTTTCAGCCACTCTGTTTCTCGCCCTCTGTTTCTCACCCTCTGTTTCTCGCACTCTGTTTCAGCCCCTCTGTTTTTCGCCCTCTGTTTAGCCCCTCTGTTTCTCGCCCTCTGTATCAGACCCTCTGTTTCAGCAACTCTGTTTCAGCCCCTCTGTTTCAGCCCCTCTGTTTCTCGCCCTCTGTTTCAGCCACTCTGTCTCTCGCCCTCTGTTTCAGCCCCTCTGTTTCGCGCTCTCTGTTTCAGCCCCTCTGTTTCAGCCCCTCTGTTTCTCACACTCTGTTTCTGACCCTCTGTTTCTCGCCCTCTGTTTCAGCCCCTCTGTTTCTCGCCCTCTGTTTCAGCCCCGCTGATTCAGCCCCTCTGTTTCAGCCCCGCTGATTCAGCCCCTCTGCTTCTCGCCCTCTGTTTCAGCCCCTCTGTTTCAGCCCTTCTGTTTCAGCCCCTCTGTTTCAGCCCCTCTGTTTCAGCCCCTCTGTTTCAGCCCCTCTGTTTCAGCCCCTCTGTATCAGCCCCTCTGTTTCTCGCCCTCTGTTTCTCACCCTCTGTTTCTCGCACACTGTTTCAGCCCCTCTGTTTTTCGCCCTCTGTTTAGCCCCTCTGTTTCTCGCCCTCTGTATCAGACCCTGTGTTTCAGCAACTCTGTTTCAGCCCCTCTGTTTCAGCCCCTCTGTTTCTCGCCCTCTGTTTCTCGCCCTCTGTTTCAGCCACTCTGTTTCTCGCCCTCTGTTTCAGCCCCTCTGTTTCGCGCTCTCTGTTTCAGCCCCTCTGTTTCAGCCCCTCTGTTTCTCGCCCTCTGTTTCTCACCCTCTGTTTCTCGCCCTCTGTTTCAGCCCCTCTGTTTCTCGCCCTCTGTTTCAGCCCCGCTGATTCAGCCCCACTGTTTCAGCCCCGCTGATTCAGCCCCTCTGCTTCTCGCCCTCTGTTTCAGCCCCTCTGTTTCAGCCCCTCTGTTTCAGCTCCTCTGTTTCAGCCCCTCTGTTTCAGCCCCTCTGTTTCAGCCCTTCTGTTTCAGCCCCTCTGTATCAGCCCCTCTGTTTCTCGCCCTCTGTTTCAGCCCCTCTGTTTCTCACCCTCTGTTTCAACCACTCTGATTCAGCCCCTCTGTTTCTCGCCTTCTGTTTCAGCCCCTCTGATTCAGCCCCTCTGTTTGAGCCCCTCTGAATCAGCCCCACTGATTCAGCCCCTCTGTTTCAGCCCCTCTGTTTCAGCCCCTCTGTTTCAGCGCCTCTGTTTCTCACCCTCTGTTTCAGCCCCTCTGATTCAGCCCCTCTGATTCAGCCCCTCTGATTCAGCCCCTCTGATTCAGCCCCTCTGTTTCCCGCCCCTCTGTTTCAGCCCCTCTGTTTCAGCCCCACTGTTTCAGCCACTCTGTTTCAGCCCCTCTGTTTCACGCCCTCTGTTTCAGCCCCTCTGTTTCTCGCCCCCTGTTACAGCCCCTCTGTTTCTCGCCCTCTGTTTCAGCCCCTCTGATTCAGCCCCTCTGATTCAGCCCCTGTGTTTCAGCCCCTCTGTTTCGCGCTCTCTGTTTCAGCCCCTCTGTTTCTCGCCCTCTGTTTCTCACCCTCTGTTTCTCGCCCTCTGTTTCAGCCCCTCTGATTCAGCCCCTCTGATTCAGCCGCACTGATTCAGCCCCTCTGTTTCAGCCCCTCTGTTTCAGCCCCTCTGTTTCAGCCCCTCTGTTTCTCACCCTCTGTTTCAGCCACTCTGATTCAGCCCCTCTGATTCAGCCCCTCTGATTCAGCCCCTCTGATTCAGCACCTCTGTTTCCCGCCCCTCTGTTTCAGCCCCTCTGTTTCAGCCTCTCTGTTTCAGCCCCACTGTTTCAGCCCCTCTGTTTCAGCCCCTCTGTTTCACGCCCTCTGTTTCAGCCCCTCTGTTTCTCGCCCCCTATTACAGCCCCTCTGTTTCTCGCCCTCTGTTTCAGCCCCTCTGATTCAGCCCCTCTGATTGAGCCCCTGTGTTTCAGCCCCTCTGTTTCACCCTGTCTGTTTCAGCCCCTCTGTTTCTCGCCCTCTGTTTCTCACCCTCTGTTTCTCGCCCTCTGTTTCAGCCCCTCTGTTTCTCGCCCTCTGTTTCAGCCCCTCTGTTTCTCGCCCTCTGTTTCAGCCCCTCTGATTCAGCCCCCCTGTTTCAGCTCCACTGATTCAGCCCCTCTGTTTTAGCCCCTCTGTTTCAGCCCCTCTGTTTCAGCCCCTCTGTTTCAGCCACTCTGTTTCTCGCCCTCTGTTTCTCACCCTCTGTTTCTCGCACTCTGTTTCAGCCCCTCTGTTTTTCGCCCTCTGTTTAGCCCCTCTGTTTCTCGCCCTCTGTATCAGACCCTCTGTTTCAGCAACTCTGTTTCAGCCCCTCTGTTTCAGCCCCTCTGTTTCTCGCCCTCTGATTCTCGCCCTCTGTTTCAGCCACTCTGTTTCTCGCCCTCTGTTTCAGCCCCTCTGTTTCGCGCTCTCTGTTTCAGCCCCTCTGTTTCAGCCCCTCTGTTTCTCGCCCTCTGTTTCTGACCCTCTGTTTCTCGCCCTCTGTTTCTCGCCCTCTGTTTCAGCCCCGCTGATTCAGCCCCTCTGTTTCAGCCCCGCTGATTCAGCCCCTCTGCTTCTCGCCCTCTGTTTCAGCCCCTCTGTTTCAGCCCCTCTGTTTCAGCCCCTCTGTTTCAGCCCTTCTGTTTCAGCCCCTCTGTATCAGCCCCTCTGTTTCTCGCCCTCTGTTTCTCACCCTCTGTTTCTCGCACTCTGTTTCAGCCCCTCTGTTTTTCGCCCTCTGTTTAGCCCCTCTGTTTCTCGCCCTCTGTATCAGACCCTCTGTTTCAGCAACTCTGTTTCAGCCCCTCTGTTTCAGCCCCTCTGTTTCTCGCCCTCTGTTTCTCGCCCTCTGTTTCAGATACTCTGTTTCTCGCCCTCTGTTTCAGCCCCTCTGTTTCGCGCTCTCTGTTTCAGCCCCTCTGTTTCAGCCCCTCTGTTTCTCGCACTCTGTTTCTGACCCTCTGTTTCTCGCCCTCTGTTTCAGCCCCTCTGTTTCTCGCCCTCTGTTTCTCGCCCTCTGTTTCAGCCCCTCTGATTCAGCCCCTCTGTTTGAGCCCCTCTGAATCAGCCCCACTGATTCAGCCCCTCTGTTTCAGCCCCTCTGTTTCAGCCCCACTGTTTCAGCCCCTCTGTTTCTCACCCTCTGTTTCAGCCCCTCTGATTCAGCCCCTCTGATTCAGCCCCTCTGATTCAGTCCCTCTGATTCAGCCCCTCTGTTTCCCGCCCCTCTGTTTCAGCCCCTCTGTTTCAGCCCCTCTGTTTCAGCCCCACTGTTTCAGCCCCTCTGTTTCAGCCCCTCAGTTTCACGCCCTCTGTTTCAGCCCCTCTGTTTCTCGCCCCCTGTTACAGCCCCTCTGTTTCTCGCCCTCTGTTTCAGCCCCTCTGATTCAGCCTCTCTGATTCAGCCCCTCTGTTTCAGCCCCTCTGTTTCAGCCCCTCTGTTTCAGCCCCTCTGTTTCTCGCCCTCTGTTTCTCACCCTCTGTTTCTCGCCCTCTGTTTCAGTCCCTCTGTTTCTCGCCCTCTGTTTCAGCCCCTCTGTTTCTCGCCCTCTGTTTCAGCCCCTCTGATTCAGCCCCTCTGTTTCAGCCCCTCTGATTCAGCCCCTCTCTTTCTCGCCCTCTGTTTCAGCCCCTCTGTTTCAGCCCCTCTGTTTCTCACCCTCTGTTTCAGCCCCTCTATTTCTCACCCTCTGTTTCAGCCCCTCTGGTTCTCGCCCTCTGTTTCAGCCCCTCTGTTTCAGCCCCTCTGTTTCAGCCCCTCTGTTTCAGCCCCTCTGTTTCTCACCCTCTGTTTCAGCCCCTCTGTTTCAGCCCCTCTGATTCAGCCCCTCTGATTCTCGCCGTCAGTTTCAGCCCCTCTGTATCTCGCCCTCTGTTTCAGCCCCTCTGTTTCAGCCCCTCTGTTTCAGCCCCTCTGTTTCTCGCCCTCTGTTTCAGCCCCTCTGTTTCTCGCCCTCTATTTCAGCCCCTCTGTTTCCCGCCCTCTGTTTCAGCCCCTCTGTTTCAGCCCCTCTGTTCCCGCCCCTCTGTTTCTCGCACTCTGTGTCAGCCCCTCTGTTCCAGCCCCTCTGTTTCAGCCCCTCTGTTTCAGCCCCTCTGTTTCAGCCCCTCTGTTTCTCGCCCTCTGTTTCAGCCCCTCTGTTTCTCGCCCTCTGTTTCACCCCCTCTGTTTCCGCCCGTCTGTTTCGGCCACTCTGTTTCTCGCCCTCTGTTTCAGCCCCTCTTTTTCTCACCCTCTGTTTTAGCCACTCTGATTCAGCCCCTCTGTTTCTCGCCCTCTGTTTCAGCCCCTCTGTTTCTCGCCCTCTGTTTCAGCCCCTCTGTTTCAGCACCTCTGTTTCAGCCACTCTGTTTCAGCCCCTCTGTTTCTCGCCCTCTGTTTCAGCCCCTCTGTTTCTCGCCCTCTGTTTCAGCCCCGCTGATTCAGCCCCTCTGTTTCAGCCCCGCTGATTCAGCCCCTCTGCTTCTCGCCCTCTGTTTCAGCCCCTCTGTTTCAGCCCTTCTTTTTCAGCCCCTCTGTTTCAGCCCCTCTGTTTCAGCCCTTCTGTTTCAGCCCCTCTGATTCAGCCCCTCTGTTTCTCGCCCTCTGTTTCTCACCCTCTGTTTCTCGCACTCTGTTTCAGCCCCTCTGTTTTTCGCCCTCTGTTTAGCCCCTCTGTTTCTCGCCCTCTGTATCAGACCCTCTGTTTCAGCAAATCTGTTTCAGCCCCTCTGTTTCAGCCCCTCTGTTTCTCGCCCTCTGTTTCTCGCCCTCTGTTTCAGCCACTCTGTTTCTCGCCCTCTGTTTCAGCCCCTCTGTTTCGCGCTCTCTGTTTCAGCCCCTCTGTTTCAGCCCCTCTGTTTCTCGCCCTCTGTTTCTGACCCTCTGTTTCTCGCCCTCTGTTTCAGCCCCTCTGTTTCTCGCCCTCTGTTTCTCGCCCTCTGTTTCAACCCCTCTGATTCAGCCCCTCTGTTTCAGCCCCTCTGAATCAGCCCCACTGATTCAGCCCCTCTGTTTCATCCCCTCTGTTTCAGCCCCACTGTTTCAGCCCCTCTGTTTCTCACCCTCTGTTTCAGCCCCTCTGATTCAGCCCCTCTGATTCAGCCCCTCTGATTCAGTCCCTCTGGTTCAGCCCCTCTGTTTCCCGCCCCTCTGTTTCAGCCCCCCTGTTTCAGCCCCTCTGTTTCAGCCCCACTGTTTCAGCCCCTCTGTTTCAGCCCCTCTGTTTCACGCCCTCTGTTCCAGCCCCTCTGTTTCTCGCCCCCTGTTACAGCCCCTCTGTTTCTCGCCCTCTGTTTCAGCCCCTCTGATTCAGCCCCTCTGATTCAGCCCCTGTGTTTCAGCCCCTCTGTTTCAGCCCCTCTGTTTCAGCCCCTCTGTTTCACGCCCTCTGTTTCTCACCCTCTGTTTCTCGCCCTCTGTTTCAGTCCCTCTGTTTCTCGCCCTCTGTTTCAGCCCCTCTGTTTCTCGCCCTCTGTTTCAGCCCCTCTGATTCAGCCCCTCTGTTTCAGCCCCTCTGATTCAGCCCCTCTCTTTCTCGCCCTCTGTTTCAGCCCCTCTGTTTCAGCCCCTCTGTTTCAGCCCCTCTGTTTCAGCCCCTCTGTTTCTCACCCTCTGTTTCAGCCCCTCTGGTTCTCGCCCTCTGTTTCAACCCCTCTGTTTCAGCCCCTCTGTTTCAGCCCCTCTGTTTCTCACCCTCTGTTTCAGCCCCTCTGTTTCAGCCCCTCTGATTCAGCCCCTCTGATTCTCGCCGTCAGTTTCAGCCCCTCTGTATCTCGCCCTCTGTTTCAGCCCCTCTGTTTCAGCCCCTCTGTTTCAGCCCCTCTGTTTCTCGCCCTCTGTTTCAGCCCCTCTGTTTCTCGCCCTCTATTTCAGCCCCTCTGTTTCCCGCCCTCTGTTTCAGCCCCTCTGTTTCAGCCCCTCTGTTCCAGCCCCTCTGTTTCTCGCACTCTGTGTCAGCCCCTCTGTTCCAGCCCCTCTGTTTCAGCCCCTCTGTTTCAGCCCCTCTATTTCAGCCCCTCTGTTTCTCGCCCTCTGTTTCAGCCCCTCTGTTTCTCGCCCTCTGTTTCAGCCCCTCTGTTCCCGCCCGTCTGTTTCGGCCACTCTGTTTCTCGCCCTCTGTTTCAGCCCCTCTTTTTCTCACCCTCTGTTTTAGCCACTCTGATTCAGCCCCTCTGTTTCTCGCCCTCTGTTTCAGCCCCTCTGTTTCTCGCCCTCTGTTTCAGCCCCTCTGTTTCAGCACCTCTGTTTCAGCAACTCTGTTTCAGACCCTCTGTTTCTCGCCCTCTGTTTCAGCCCCTCTGTTTCTCGCCCTCTGTTTCAGCCCCTCTGTTTCAGCCACTCTGTTTCTCGCCCTCTGTTTCTGCCCCGCTGATCCTCGCCCTCTGTTTCAGCCCCTCTGTTTCTCGCCCTCTGTTTCAGCCCCGCTGATTCAGCCCCTCTGTTTCAGCCCCTCTGAATCAGCCCCTCTGATTTAGCCCCTCTGTTTCAGCCCCTCTGTTTCAGCCCCTCTGTTTCAGCCCCTCTGTTTCTTACCCTCTGTTTCAGCCCCTCTGTTTCTGTCTCCCCGGTTTCAGCCCCTCTGTTTCTCGCCCTCTGATTTAACCCCTCTAATTCAGCCCCTCTCTTTCAGCCCCTCTGATTCAGCCCCTCTGATTCAGCCCCTCTGTTTTGCGCCCTCTGTTTCAGCCCCTCTGTTTCAGCCCCTCTGTTTCAGCCCCTCTGTTTCTCACCCTCTGTGTCAGCCCCTCTTATTCAGCCCCTCTGATTCAGCCCCTCTGATTCAGCTCCTCTGATTCAGCCCCTCTGTTTCCCGCCCCTCTGTTTCAGCCCCTCTGTTTCAGCCCCTCTGTTTCAGCCCCACTGTTTCAGCCCCTCTGTTTCAGCCACTCTGTTTCTCCCCCTCTGTTTCAGCCCCTCTGTTTCTCGCCCTCTGTTTCAGCCCTTCTGATTAAGCCCCTCTGATTCAGCCCCTGTGTTTCAGCCCCTCTGTTTCACCCCCTCTGTTTCAGCCCCTCTGTTTCTCGCCCTCTGTTTCTCACCCTCTGTTTCTCGCCCTCTGTTTCAGCCCCTCTGTTTCTCGCCCTCTGTTTCAGCCCCTCTGTTTCTCGCCCTCTGTTTCAGCCCCTCTGATTCAGCCCCCCTGTTTCAGCTCCACTGATTCAGCCCCTCTGTTTTAGCCCCTCTGTTTCAGCCCCTCTGTTTCAGCCACTCTGTTTCTTGCCCTCTGTTTCTCACCCTCTGTTTCTCGCACTCTGTTTCAGCCCCTCTGTTTTTCGCCCTCTGTTTAGCCCCTCTGTTTCTCGCCCTCTGTATCAGACCCTCTGTTTCAGCAACTCTGTTTCAGCCCCTCTGTTTCAGCCCCTCTGTTTCTCGCCCTCTGTTTCTCGCCCTCTGTTTCAGCCACTCTGTTTCTCGCCCTCTGTTTCAGCCCCTCTGTTTCGCGCTCTCTGTTTCAGCCCCTCTGTTTCAGCCCCTCTGTTTCTCGCCCTCTGTTTCTGACCCTCTGTTTCTCGCCCTCTGTTTCAGCCCCTCTGTTTCTCACCCTCTGTTTCAGCCCCGCTGATTCAGCCCCTCTGTTTCAGCCCCGCTGATTCAGCCCCTCTGCTTCTCGCCCTCTGTTTCAGCCCCTCTGTTTCAGCCCTTCTGTTTCAGCCCCTCTGTATCAGCCCCTCTGTTTCTCGCCCTCTGTTTCAGCCCCTCTGTTTCTCGCCCTCTGTTTCAGCCCCTCTGTTTCTCGCCCTCTGTTTCAGCCCCTCTGTTTCAGCCCCTCTGTTCCAGCCCCTCTGTTTCTCGCACTCTGTGTCAGCCCCTCTGTTCCAGCCCCTCTGTTTCAGCCCCTCTGTTTCAGCCCCTCTATTTCAGCCCCTCTGTTTCTCGCCCTCTGTTTCAGCCCCTCTGTTTCTCGCCCTCTGTTTCAGCCCCTCTGTTTCCGCCCGTCTGTTTCGGCCACTCTGTTTCTCGCCCTCTGTTTCAGCCCCTCTTTTTCTCACCCTCTGTTTTAGCCACTCTGATTCAGCCCCTCTGTTTCTCGCCCTCTGTTTCAGCCCCTCTGTTTCTCGCCCTCTGTTTCAGCCCCTCTGTTTCAGCACCTCTGTTTCAGCAACTCTGTTTCAGCCCCTCTGTTTCTCGCCCTCTGTTTCAGCCCCTCTGTTTCTCGCCCTCTGTTTCAGCCCCTCTGTTTCAGCCACTCTGTTTCTCGCCCTCTGTTTCTGCCCCGCTGATCCTCGCCCTCTGTTTCAGCCCCTCTGTTTCTCGCCCTCTGTTTCAGCCCCGCTGATTCAGCCCCTCTGTTTCAGCCCCTCTGAATCAGCCCCTCTGATTTAGCCCCTCTGTTTCAGCCCCTCTGTTTCAGCCCCTCTGTTTCTCGCCCTCTGATTTAACCCCTCTAATTCAGCCCCTCTCTTTCAGCCCCTCTGATTCAGCCCCTCTGATTCAGCCCCTCTGTTTCGCGCCCTCTGTTTCAGCCCCTCTGTTTCAGCCCCTCTGTTTCAGCCCCTCTGTTTCCGCCCCTCTGTTTCTCACCCTCTGTGTCAGCCCCTCTGATCCAGCCCCTCTGATTCAGCCCCTCTGATTCAGCCCCGCTGATTCAGCCCCTCTGTTTCCCGCCCCTCTGTTTCAGCCCCTCTGTTTCAGCCCCTCTGTTTCAGCCCCACTGTTTCAGCCCCTCTGTTTCAGCCCCTCTGTTTCTCCCCCTCTGTTTCAGCCCCTCTGTTTCAGCCCCTCTGTTTCTCACCCTCTGTGTCAGCCCCTCTGATTCAGCCCCTCTGATTCAGCCCCTCTGATTCAGCCCCTCTGTTTCCCGCCCCTCTGTTTCAGCCCCTCTGTTTCAGCCCCTCTGTTTCAGCCCCACTGTTTCAGCCCCTCTGTTTCAGCCCCTCTGTTTCTCCCCCTCTGTTTCAGCCCCTCTGTTTCTCGCCCTCTGTTTCAGCCCCTCTGTTTCCCGCCCTCTGTTTCAGCCCCTCTGATTCAGCCCCTCTGATTCAGCCCCTATGTTTCAGCCCCTCTGTTTCAGCCCCTCTGTTTCAGCCCCTCTGTTTCTCGCCCTCTGTTTCTCACCCTCTTTTTCTCGCCCTCTGTTTCAGCCCCTCTGTTTCTCGCCCTCTGTTTCAGCTCCTCTCTTTCTCGCCCTCTGTTTCAGCCCCTCTGATTTAGCCCCCCTGTTTCAGCTCCTCTGATTCAGCCCCTCTGTTTCAGCCCCTCTGTTTCAGCCCCTCTGTTTCAGCCCCTCTGTTTCTCGCCCTCTGTTTCAGCCCCTCTGATTCAGCCCCTCTGTTTCAGCCCCTCTGTTTCAGCCCCTCTGTTTCTTACCCTCTGTTTCAGCCCCTCTGTTTCTGTCTCCCCGGTTTCAGCCCCTCTGTTTCTCGCCCTCTGATTTAACCCCTCTAATTCAGCCCCTCTCTTTCAGCCCCTCTGATTCAGCCCCTCTGATTCAGCCCCTCTGTTTTGCGCCCTCTGTTTCAGCCCCTCTGTTTCAGCCCCTCTGTTTCAGCCCCTCTGTTTCTCACCCTCTGTGTCAGCCCCTCTTATTCAGCCCCTCTGATTCAGCCCCTCTGATTCAGCTCCTCTGATTCAGCCCCTCTGTTTCCCGCCCCTCTGTTTCAGCCCCTCTGTTTCAGCCCCTCTGTTTCAGCCCCACTGTTTCAGCCCCTCTGTTTCAGCCACTCTGTTTCTCCCCCTCTGTTTCAGCCCCTCTGTTTCTCGCCCTCTGTGTCAGCCCCTCTGATTAAGCCCCTCTGATTCAGCCCCTGTGTTTCAGCCCCTCTGTTTCACCCCCTCTGTTTCAGCCCCTCTGTTTCTCGCCCTCTGTTTCTCACCCTCTGTTTCTCGCCCTCTGTTTCAGCCCCTCTGTTTCTCGCCCTCTGTTTCAGCCCCTCTGTTTCTCGCCCTCTGTTTCAGCCCCTCTGATTCAGCCCCCCTGTTTCAGCTCCACTGATTCAGCCCCTCTGTTTTAGCCCCTCTGTTTCAGCCCTTCTGTTTCAGCCCCTCTGTTTCAGCCACTCTGTTTCTTGCCCTCTGTTTCTCACCCTCTGTTTCTCGCACTCTGTTTCAGCCCCTCTGTTTTTCGCCCTCTGTTTAGCCCCTCTGTTTCTCGCCCTCTGTATCAGACCCTCTGTTTCAGCAACTCTGTTTCAGCCCCTCTGTTTCAGCCCCTCTGTTTCTCGCCCTCTGTTTCTCGCCCTCTGTTTCAGCCACTCTGTTTCTCGCCCTCTGTTTCAGCCCCTCTGTTTCGCGCTCTCTGTTTCAGCCCCTCTGTTTCAGCCCCTCTGTTTCTCGCCCTCTGTTTCTGACCCTCTGTTTCTCGCCCTCTGTTTCAGCCCCTCTGTTTCAGCCCCACTGTTTCAGCCCCTCTGTTTCAGCCCCTCTGTTTCTCCCCCTCTGTTTCAGCCCCTCTGTTTCAGCCCCTCTGTTTCTCACCCTCTGTGTCAGCCCCTCTGATTCAGCCCCTCTGATTCAGCCCCTCTGATTCAGCCCCTCTGTTTCCCGCCCCTCTGTTTCAGCCCCTCTGTTTCAGCCCCTCTGTTTCAGCCCCACTGTTTCAGCCCCTCTGTTTCAGCCCCTCTGTTTCTCCCCCTCTGTTTCAGCCCCTCTGTTTCAGCCCCTCTGTTTCTCACCCTCTGTGTCAGCCCCTCTGATTCAGCCCCTCTGATTCAGCCCCTCTGATTCAGCCCCTCTGTTTCCCGCCCCTCTGTTTCAGCCCCTCTGTTTCAGCCCCTCTGTTTCAGCCCCACTGTTTCAGCCCCTCTGTTTCAGCCCCTCTGTTTCTCCCCCTCTGTTTCAGCCCCTCTGTTTCTCGCCCTCTGTTTCAGCCCCTCTGTTTCCCGCCCTCTGTTTCAGCCCCTCTGATTCAGCCCCTCTGATTCAGCCCCTATGTTTCAGCCCCTCTGTTTCAGCCCCTCTGTTTCAGCCCCTCTGTTTCTCGCCCTCTGTTTCTCACCCTCTTTTTCTCGCCCTCTGTTTCAGCCCCTCTGTTTCTCGCCCTCTGTTTCAGCTCCTCTCTTTCTCGCCCTCTGTTTCAGCCCCTCTGATTTAGCCCCCCTGTTTCAGCTCCTCTGATTCAGCCCCTCTGTTTCAGCCCCTCTGTTTCAGCCCCTCTGTTTCAGCCCCTCTGTTTCTCGCCCTCTGTTTCAGCCCCTCTGATTCAGCCCCTCTGTTTCAGCCCCTCTGTTTCAGCCCCTCTGTTTCTTACCCTCTGTTTCAGCCCCTCTGTTTCTGTCTCCCCGGTTTCAGCCCCTCTGTTTCTCGCCCTCTGATTTAACCCCTCTAATTCAGCCCCTCTCTTTCAGCCCCTCTGATTCAGCCCCTCTGATTCAGCCCCTCTGTTTTGCGCCCTCTGTTTCAGCCCCTCTGTTTCAGCCCCTCTGTTTCAGCCCCTCTGTTTCTCACCCTCTGTGTCAGCCCCTCTTATTCAGCCCCTCTGATTCAGCCCCTCTGATTCAGCTCCTCTGATTCAGCCCCTCTGTTTCCCGCCCCTCTGTTTCAGCCCCTCTGTTTCAGCCCCTCTGTTTCAGCCCCACTATTTCAGCCCCTCTGTTTCAGCCACTCTGTTTCTCCCCCTCTGTTTCAGCCCCTCTGTTTCTCGCCCTCTGTGTCAGCCCCTCTGATTAAGCCCCTCTGATTCAGCCCCTGTGTTTCAGCCCCTCTGTTTCACCCCCTCTGTTTCAGCCCCTCTGTTTCTCGCCCTCTGTTTCTCACCCTCTGTTTCTCGCCCTCTGTTTCAGCCCCTCTGTTTCTCGCCCTCTGTTTCAGCCCCTCTGTTTCTCGCCCTCTGTTTCAGCCCCTCTGATTCAGCCCCCCTGTTTCAGCTCCACTGATTCAGCCCCTCTGTTTTAGCCCCTCTGTTTCAGCCCTTCTGTTTCAGCCCCTCTGTTTCAGCCACTCTGTTTCTTGCCCTCTGTTTCTCACCCTCTGTTTCTCGCACTCTGTTTCAGCCCCTCTGTTTTTCGCCCTCTGTTTAGCCCCTCTGTTTCTCGCCCTCTGTATCAGACCCTCTGTTTCAGCAACTCTGTTTCAGCCCCTCTGTTTCAGCCCCTCTGTTTCTCGCCCTCTGTTTCTCGCCCTCTGTTTCAGCCACTCTGTTTCTCGCCCTCTGTTTCAGCCCCTCTGTTTCGCGCTCTCTGTTTCAGCCCCTCTGTTTCAGCCCCTCTGTTTCTCGCCCTCTGTTTCTGACCCTCTGTTTCTCGCCCTCTGTTTCAGCCCCTCTGTTTCAGCCACTCTGTTTCTCGCCCTCTGTTTCAGCCCCTCTGTTTCGCGCTCTCTGTTTCAGCCCCTCTGTTTCAGCCCCTCTGTTTCTCGCCCTCTGTTTCTGACCCTCTGTTTCTCGCCCTCTGTTTCAGCCCCTCTGTTTCAGCCCCTCTGTTTCTCGCCCTCTGTTTCAGCCCCTCTGATTCAGCCCCTCTTTTTCAGCCCCTCTGTTTCAGCCCCTCTGTTTCAGCCCCTCTGTTTCAGCCCCTCTGTGTCTCGCCCTCTTTTTCTGCCCCTCTGTTTCTCGCCCTCTGTTTCAGCCCCTCTGTTTCTCGCCCTCTGTTTCAGCCCCTCTGTTTCTCGCCCTCTGTTCAGCCCCTCTGTTTCTCGCCCTCTGTTTCAGCCCCCCTGTTTTTCGCCCTCTGTTTCAGCCCCTCTGTTTCTCGCCCTCTGTTTCAGCCCCTCTGATTCAGCCCCTCTGTTTCAGCCCCTCTGATTCAGCCCCTCTTTTTCAGCCCCTCTGTTTCAGCCCCTCTGTTTCAGCCCCTCTGTTTCAGCCCCTCTGTGTCTCGCCCTCTTTTTCTCACCCTCTGTTTCTCGCCTATGTTTCAGCCCCTCTGTTTTTCGCCCTCTGTTTCAGCCCCTCTGTTTCTCGCCCTCTGTATCAGACCCTCTGTTTCAGCCACTCTGTTTCAGCCCCTCTGTTTCAGCCCTCTGTTCCAGCCACTCTGTTTCTCGCACACTGTTTCAGCTCCTCTGTTTCTCGCCCTCTGTTTCAGCCACTCTGTATCTCACCCTCTGTTTCAACCCCTCTGTTTCTCGCCCTCTGTTCAGCCCCTTTGTTTCAGCCCCTCTGTTTCTCGCCCTCTGTTTCAGCCCCTCTGTTTCTCGCCCTCTGTTTCAGCCCCTCTGTTTCTCGCCCTCTGTTTCACCCCCGCTGATTCAGACCCTCTGTTTCAGCCCCTCTGATTCAGCCCCTCTGATTCAGCCCCTATGTTTCAGCACCTCTGTTTCAGCCCCACTGTTTCAGCCCCTCTGTTTCTCGCCCTCTGTTTCAGCCCCTCTGTTTCAGCCCCTCTGTTTCTCGCCCTCTGTTTCAGCCCCGCTGATTCTGCCCCTCTGTTTCAGCTCCTCTGATTCAGCCCCTCTGTTTCTCGCCCTCTGTTTCAGCCCCTCTGATTCAGCCCTTCTGTTTCAGCCCCTCTGTATCAGCCCCTCTCTATCAGCCCCTCTGTTTCTCGCCCTCTGTTCCAGCCACACTGTTTCTCGCCCTCTGTTTCAGCCCCTCTGTTTCTCGCCCTCTGTTTCAGCCCCTCTGTTTCAGCCCCTCTGTTTCATCCCCTCTGTTTCTCGCCCTCTATTTCTCACCCTCTGTTTCTCGCCCTCTGTTTCAGCCCCTCTGTTTCTCGCCCTCTGTTTCAGCCCCTCAGTTTCTCGCCGTCTGTTTCAGGCTCTGTGTTTCAGCCCGTCTGTTTCAGCCCCTCCGTTTCAGCCCCACTGTTTCTCGCCCTCTGTTTCTCGCCCGCTGTTTCAGCCCCTTTGTTTCTCGCCCTTGGTTTCAGCACCTCTGTTTCAGCCCCTCTGATTCAGCCCCTCTGATTCAGCCCCTCTGTTTCTCGCCCTCTGTTTCAGCCCATCTGTTTCAGCCCCTCTGTTTCAGCTCCTCTGTTTCAGCCGCTCTGTTTCTCGCCCTGTTTCAGCCCCTCTGTTTCTCGCCCTCTGTTTCAGCCACTCTGTTTCTCGCCCTCTGTTTCAGCCCCGCTGATTCTTGCCCTCTGTTTCAGCCCCTCTGATTCAGCCCCTCTGCTTCTCGCCCTCTGTTTCAGCCCCTCTGTTTCAGCCCTTCTGTTTCAGCCCCTCTGTATCAGCCCCTCTGTTTCTCGCCCTCTGTTTCAGCCCCTCTGTTTCTCGCCCTCTGTTTCAGCCCCTCCGTTTCTCGCCCTCTGTTTCAGCCCCTCTGTTTCAGCCCCTCTGTTTCATCCCCTCTGTTTCTCGCCCTCTATTTCTCACCCTCTGTTTCTCGCCCTCTGTTTCAGCCCCTCTGTTTCTCGCCCTCTGTTTCAGCCCCTCAGTTTCTCACCCTCTGTTTCAGGCACTGTGTTTCAGCCCGTCTGTTTCAGCCACTCCATTTCAGCCCCACTGTTTCTCGCCCTCTGTTTCTCGCCCGCTGTTTCAGCCCCTTTGTTTCTCGCCCTTGGTTTCAGCACCTCTGTTTCAGCCCCTCTGATTCAGCCCCTCTGATTCAGCCCCTCTGTTTCTCGCCCTCTGTTTCAGCCCATCTGTTTCAGCCCCTCTGTTTCAGCTCCTCTGTTTCAGCCGCTCTGTTTCTCGCCCTGTTTCAGCCCCTCTGTTTCTCGCCCTCTGTTTCAGCCACTCTGTTTCTCGCCCTCTGTTTCAGCCCCTCTGTTTCAGCCCCTCTGTTTCAGCCCCTCTGTTTCTCACCCTCTGTTTCAGCCCCTCTGTTTCTCGCCCTCTGTTTCAGACCCTCTGTTTCTCGCCCTCTGTTTCAGCCCCTCTGTTTCAGCCCGTCTGTTCCAGCCCCACTGTTTCTCGCCCTCTGTTTCAGCCCCTCTGTTTCAGCCCCTCTGTTTCAGCCCCTCTGTTTCTCGCCCTCTGTTTCAGCCCCTCTGTTTCTCGCCCTCTGTTTCAGCCCCTCTGTTTCTCGCCCTCTGTTCAGCACCTCTGTTTCTCGCCCTCTGTTTCAGCCCCCCTGTTTTTCGCCCTCTGTTTCAGCCCCTCTGTTTCTCGCCTTCTGTTTCAGCCCCTCTGATTCAGCCCCTCTGTTTCAGCCCCTCTGATTCAGACCCTCTTTTTCAGCCCCTCTGTTTCAGCCCCTCTGTTTCAGCCCCTCTGTTTCAGCCCCTCTGTGTCTCGCCCTCTTTTTCTCACCCTCTGTTTCTCGCCTATGTTTCTGCCCCTCTGTTTTTCGCCCTCTGTTTCAGCCCCTCTGTTTCTCGCCCTCTGTATCAGACCCTCTGTTTCAGCCACTCTGTTTCAGCCCCTCTGTTTCAGCCCTCTGTTCCAGCCCCTCTGTTTCTCGCACACTGTTTCAGCCCCTCTGTTTCAGCCCCTCTGTTTCAGCCCCTCTGTTTCTCGCCCTCTGTTTCAGCCACTCTGTATCTCACCCTCTGTTTCAACCCCTCTGTTTCTCGCCCTCTGTTCAGCCCCTTTGTTTCAGCCCCTCTGTTTCTCGCCCTCTGTTTCAGCCCCTCTGTTTCTCGCCCTCTGTTTCAGCCCCTCTGTTTATCGCCCTCTGTTTCACCCCCGCTGATTCAGACCCTCTGTTTCAGCCCCTCTGATTCAGCCACTCTGATTCAGCCGCTATGTTTCAGCACCTCTGTTTCAGCCCCTCTGTTTCAGCCCCTCTGTTTCTCGTCCTCTGTTTCAGCCCCTCTGTTTCAGCCCCTCTTTTTCTCGCCCTCTGTTTCAGCCCCGCTGATTCTGCCCCTCTGTTTCAGCTCCTCTGATACAGCCCCTCTGTTTCTCGCCCTCTGTTTCAGCCCCTCTGATTCAGCCCTTCTGTTTCAGCCCCTCTGTATCAGCCCCTCTGTTTCTCGCCCTGTGTTCCAGCCACACTGTTTCTCGCCCTCTGTTTCAGCCCCTCTGTTTCTCGCCCTCTATTTCTCACCCTCTGTTTCTCGCCCTCTGTTTCAGCCCCTCTGTTTCTCGCCCTCTGTTTCAGCCCCTCAGTTTCTCGCCCTCTGTTTCAGGCTCTGTGTTTCAGCCCGTCTGTTTCAGCCCCTCCGTTTCAGCCCCACTGTTTCTCGCCCTCTGTTTCTCGCCCGTTGTTTCAGCCCCTTTGTTTCTCGCCCTTGGTTTCAGCACCTCTGTTTCAGCCCCTCTGATTCAGCCCCTCTGATTCAGCCCCTCTGTTTCTCGCCCTCTGTTTCAGCCCATCTGTTTCAGCCCCTCTGTTTCAGCTCCTCTGTTTCAGCCGCTCTGTTTCTCGCCCTGTTTCAGCCCCTCTGTTTCTCGCCCTCTGTTTCAGCCACTCTGTTTCTCGCCCTCTGTTTCAGCCCCTCTGTTTCAGCCCCTCTGTTTCAGCCCCTCTGTTTCTCACCCTCTGTTTCAGCCCCTCTGTTTCTCGCCCTCTGTTTCAGCCCCTCTGTTTCTCGCCCTCTGTTTCAGCCCCTCTGTTTCAGCCCGCCTGTTCCAGCCCCACTGTTTCTTGCCCTCTGTTTCTCGCCCTCTGTTTCAGCCCCTCTGTTTCAGCCCCTCTGTTTCTCGCCCTCTGTTTCAGCCCCTCTGTTTCTCGCCCTCTGTTTCAGCCCCTCTGTTTCTCGCCCTCTGTTCAGCCCCTCTGTTTCTCGCCCTCTGTTTCAGCCTCCCTGTTTTTCGCCCTCTGTTTCAGCCCCTCTGTTTCAGCCCCTCTGTTTCTCGCCCTCTGTTTCAGCCCCTCTGATTCAGCCCCTCTGTTTCAGCCCCTCTGATTCAGCCCCTCTTTTTCAGCCCCTCTGTTTCAGCCCCTCTGTTTCAGCCCCTCTGTTTCAGCCCCTCTGTGTCTCGCCCTCTTTTTCTGCCCCTCTGTTTCTCGCCCTCTGTTTCAGCCCCTCTGTTTCTCGCCCTCTGTTTCAGCCCCTCTGTTTCTCGCCCTCTGTTCAGCCCCTCTGTTTCTCGCCCTCTGTTTCAGCCCCCCTGTTTTTCGCCCTCTGTTTCAGCCCCTCTGTTTCAGCCCCACTGTTTCTCGCCCTCTGTTTCAGCCCCTCTGATTCAGCCCCTCTGTTTCAGCCCCTCTGATTCAGCCCCTCTTTTTCAGCCCCTCTGTTTCAGCCCCTCTGTTTCAGCCCCTCTGTTTCAGCCCCTCTGTGTCTCGCCCTCTTTTTCTCACCCTCTGTTTCTCGCCTATGTTTCAGCCCCTCTGTTTTTCGCCCTCTGTTTCAGCCCCTCTGTTTCTCGCCCTCTGTATCAGACCCTCTGTTTCAGCCACTCTGTTTCAGCCCCTCTGTTTCAGCCCTCTGTTCCAGCCCCTCTGTTTCTCGCACACTGTTTCAGCCCCTCTGTTTCAGCCCCTCTGTTTCAGCCCCTCTGTTTCTCGCCCTCTGTTTCAGCCACTCTGTATCTCACCCTCTGTTTCAACCCCTCTGTTTCTCGCCCTCTGTTCAGCCCCTTTGTTTCAGCCCCTCTGTTTCTCGCCCTCTGTTTCAGCCCCTCTGTTTCTCGCCCTCTGTTTCAGCCCCTCTGTTTCTCGCCCTCTGTTTCACCCCCGCTGATTCAGACCCTCTGTTTCAGCCCCTCTGATTCAGCCCCTCTGATTCAGCCCCTATGTTTCAGCACCTCTGTTTCAGCCCCACTGTTTCAGCCCCTCTGTTTCTCGCCCTCTGTTTCAGCCCCTCTGTTTCAGCCCCTCTGTTTCAGCCCCTCTGATTCAGCCCCTCTCTTTCTCGCCCTCTCTTTCAGCCCCTCTGTTTCTCGTCCTCTGTTTCAGCCCCTCTGTTTCAGCCCCTCTTTTTCTCGCCCTCTGTTTCAGCCCCGCTGATTCTGCCCCTCTGTTTCAGCTCCTCTGATTCAGCCGTTCTGTTTCTCGCCCTCTGTTTCAGCCCCTCTGATTCAGCCCTTCTGTTTCAGCCCCTCTGTATCAGCCCCTCTGTTTCTCGCCCTCTGTTCCAGCCCCACTGTTTCTCGCCCTCTGTTTCTCGCCCGCTGTTTCAGCCCCTTTGTTTCTCGCCCTTGGTTTCAGCACCTCTGTTTCAGCCCCTCTGATTCAGCCCCTCCGATTCAGCCCCTCTGTTTCTCGCCCTCTGTTTCAGCCCATCTGTTTCAGCCCCTCTGTTTCAGCTCCTCTGTTTCAGCCGCTCTGTTTCTCGCCCTGTTTCAGCCCCTCTGTTTCTCGCCCTCTGTTTCAGCCCCTCTGTTTCTCGCGCTCTGTTTCAGCCCCGCTGATTCAGCCCCTCTGTTTCAGCCCCGCTGATTCAGCCCCTCTGCTTCTCGCCCTCTGTTTCAGCCCCTCTGTTTCAGCCCTTCTGTTTCAGCCCCTCTGTATCAGCCCCTCTGTTTCTCGCCCTCTGATTCAGCCCCTCTGATTCAGCCCCTCTGTTTCAGCCCCTCTGAATCAGCCCCACTGATTCAGCCCCTCTGTTTCAGCTCCTCTGTTTCAGCCGCTCTGTTTCTCGCCCTGTTTCAGCCCCTCTGTTTCTCGCCCTCTGTTTCAGCCACTCTGTTTCTCGCCCTCTGTTTCAGCCCCTCTGTTTCAGCCCCTCTGTTTCAGCCCCTCTGTTTCTCACCCTCTGTTTCAGCCCCTCTGTTTCTCGCCCTCTGTTTCAGCCCCTCTGTTTCTCGCCCTCTGTTTCAGCCCCTCTGTTTCAGCCCGCCTGTTCCAGCCCCACTGTTTCTTGCCCTCTGTTTCTCGCCCTCTGTTTCAGCCCCTCTGTTTCAGCCCCTCTGTTTCTCGCCCTCTGTTTCAGCCCCTCTGTTTCTCGCCCTCTGTTTCAGCCCCTCTGTTTCTCGCCCTCTGTTCAGCCCCTCTGTTTCTCGCCCTCTGTTTCAGCCTCCCTGTTTTTCGCCCTCTGTTTCAGCCCCTCTGTTTCAGCCCCTCTGTTTCTCGCCCTCTGTTTCAGCCCCTCTGATTCAGCCCCTCTGTTTCAGCCCCTCTGATTCAGCCCCTCTTTTTCAGCCCCTCTGTTTCAGCCCCTCTGTTTCAGCCCCTCTGTTTCAGCCCCTCTGTGTCTCGCCCTCTTTTTCTGCCCCTCTGTTTCTCGCCCTCTGTTTCAGCCCCTCTGTTTCTCGCCCTCTGTTTCAGCCCCTCTGTTTCTCGCCCTCTGTTCAGCCCCTCTGTTTCTCGCCCTCTGTTTCAGCCCCCCTGTTTTTCGCCCTCTGTTTCAGCCCCTCTGTTTCAGCCCCACTGTTTCTCGCCCTCTGTTTCAGCCCCTCTGATTCAGCCCCTCTGTTTCAGCCCCTCTGATTCAGCCCCTCTTTTTCAGCCCCTCTGTTTCAGCCCCTCTGTTTCAGCCCCTCTGTTTCAGCCCCTCTGTGTCTCGCCCTCTTTTTCTCACCCTCTGTTTCTCGCCTATGTTTCAGCCCCTCTGTTTTTCGCCCTCTGTTTCAGCCCCTCTGTTTCTCGCCCTCTGTATCAGACCCTCTGTTTCAGCCACTCTGTTTCAGCCCCTCTGTTTCAGCCCTCTGTTCCAGCCCCTCTGTTTCTCGCACACTGTTTCAGCCCCTCTGTTTCAGCCCCTCTGTTTCAGCCCCTCTGTTTCTCGCCCTCTGTTTCAGCCACTCTGTATCTCACCCTCTGTTTCAACCCCTCTGTTTCTCGCCCTCTGTTCAGCCCCTTTGTTTCAGCCCCTCTGTTTCTCGCCCTCTGTTTCAGCCCCTCTGTTTCTCGCCCTCTGTTTCAGCCCCTCTGTTTCTCGCCCTCTGTTTCACCCCCGCTGATTCAGACCCTCTGTTTCAGCCCCTCTGATTCAGCCCCTCTGATTCAGCCCCTATGTTTCAGCACCTCTGTTTCAGCCCCACTGTTTCAGCCCCTCTGTTTCTCGCCCTCTGTTTCAGCCCCTCTGTTTCAGCCCCTCTGTTTCAGCCCCGCAGATTCAGCCCCTCTCTTTCTCGCCCTCTCTTTCAGCCCCTCTGTTTCTCGTCCTCTGTTTCAGCCCCTCTGTTTCAGCCCCTCTTTTTCTCGCCCTCTGTTTCAGCCCCGCTGATTCTGCCCCTCTGTTTCAGCTCCTCTGATTCAGCCGTTCTGTTTCTCGCCCTCTGTTTCAGCCCCTCTGATTCAGCCCTTCTGTTTCAGCCCCTCTGTATCAGCCCCTCTGTTTCTCGCCCTCTGTTCCAGCCCCACTGTTTCTCGCCCTCTGTTTCTCGCCCGCTGTTTCAGCCCCTTTGTTTCTCGCCCTTGGTTTCAGCACCTCTGTTTCAGCCCCTCTGATTCAGCCCCTCCGATTCAGCCCCTCTGTTTCTCGCCCTCTGTTTCAGCCCATCTGTTTCAGCCCCTCTGTTTCAGCTCCTCTGTTTCAGCCGCTCTGTTTCTCGCCCTGTTTCAGCCCCTCTGTTTCTCGCCCTCTGTTTCAGCCCCTCTGTTTCTCGCCCTCTGTTTCAGCCCCGCTGATTCAGCCCCTCTGTTTCAGCCCCGCTGATTCAGCCCCTCTGCTTCTCGCCCTCTGTTTCAGCCCCTCTGTTTCAGCCCTTCTGTTTCAGCCCCTCTGTATCAGCCCCTCTGTTTCTCGCCCTCTGATTCAGCCCCTCTGATTCAGCCCCTCTGTTTCAGCCCCTCTGAATCTGCCCCACTGATTCAGCCCCTCTGTTTCAGCCCCTCTGTTTCATCCCCTCTGTTTCTCGCCCTCTATTTCTCACCCTCTGTTTCTCGCCCTCTGTTTCAGCCCCTCTGTTTCTCGCCCTCTGTTTCAGCCCCTCAGTTTCTCACCCTCTGTTTCAGGCTCTGTGTTTCAGCCCATCTGTTTCAGCCCCTCCGTTTCAGCCCCACTGTTTCTCGCCCTCTGTTTCTCGCCCGCTGTTTCAGCCCCTTTGTTTCTCGCCCTTGGTTTCAGCACCTCTGTTTCAGCCCCTCTGATTCAGCCCCTCTGATTCAGCCCCTCTGTTTCTCGCCCTCTGTTTCAGCCCATCTGTTTCAGCCCCTCTGTTTCAGCTCCTCTGTTTCAGCCGCTCTGTTTCTCGCCCTGTTTCAGCCCCTCTGTTTCTCGCCCTCTGTTTCAGCCACTCTGTTTCTCGCCCTCTGTTTCAGCCCCTCTGTTTCAGCCCCTCTGTTTCTCACCCTCTGTTTCAGCCCCTCTGTTTCTCGCCCTCTGTTTCAGACCCTCTGTTTCTCGCCCTCTGTTTCAGCCCGTCTGTTCCAGCCCCACTGTTTCTCGCCCTCTGTTTCAGCCCCTCTGTTTCAGCCCCTCTGTTTCAGCCCCTCTGTTTCTCGCCCTCTGTTTCAGCCCCTCTGTTTCTCGCCCTCTGTTTCAGCCCCTCTGTTTCTCGCCCTCTGTTCAGCACCTCTGTTTCTCGCCCTCTGTTTCAGCCCCCCTGTTTTTCGCCCTCTGTTTCAGCCCCTCTGTTTCTCGCCTTCTGTTTCAGCCCCTCTGATTCAGCCCCTCTGTTTCAGCCCCTCTGAATCAGCCCCTCTTTTTCAGCCCCTCTGTTTCAGCCCCTCTGTTTCAGCCCCTCTGTTTCAGCCCCTCTGTGTCTCGCCCTCTTTTTCTCACCCTCTGTTTCTCGCCTATGTTTCTGCCCCTCTGTTTTTCGCCCTCTGTTTCAGCCCCTCTGTTTCTCGCCCTCTGTATCAGACCCTCTGTTTCAGCCACTCTGTTTCAGCCCCTCTGTTTCAGCCCTCTGTTCCAGCCCCTCAGTTTCTCGCACACTGTTTCAGCCCCTCTGTTTCAGCCCCTCTGTTTCTCGCCCTCTGTTTCAGCCACTCTGTATCTCACCCTCTGTTTCAACCCCTCTGTTTCTCGCCCTCTGTTCAGCCCCTTTGTTTCAGCCCCTCTGTTTCTCGCCCTCTGTTTCAGCCCCTCTGTTTCTCGCCCTCTGTTTCAGCCCCTCTGTTTATCGCCCTCTGTTTCACCCCCGCTGATTCAGACCCTCTGTTTCAGCCCCTCTGATTCAGCCCCTCTGTTTCATCCCCTATGTTTCAGCAACTCTGTTTCAGCCCCTCTGTTTCAGCCCCTCTGTTTCTCGTCCTCTGTTTCAGCCCCTCTGTTTCAGCCCCTCTTTTTCTCGCACTCTGTTTCAGCCCCGCTGATTCTGCCCCTCTGTTTCAGCTCCTCTGATTCAGCCCCTCTGTTTCTCGCCCTCTGTTTCAGCCCCTCTGATTCAGCCCTTCTGTTTCAGCCCCTCTGTATCAGCCCCTCTGTTTCTCGCCCTGTGTTCCAGCCACACTGTTTCTCGCCCTCTGTTTCAGCCCCTCTGTTTCTCGCCCTCTGTTTCAGCCCCTCTGTTTCAGCCCCTCTGTTTCGTCCCCTCTGTTTCTCGCCCTCTATTTCTCACCCTCTGTTTCTCGCCCTCTGTTTCAGCCCCTCTGTTTCTCGCCCTCTGTTTCAGCCCCTCAGTTTCTCGCCCTCTGTTTCAGGCTCTGTGTTTCAGCCCGTCTGTTTCAGCCCCTCCGTTTCAGCCCCACTGTTTCTCGCCCTCTGTTTCTCGCCCGCTGTTTCAGCCCCTTTGTTTCTCGCCCTTGGTTTCAGCACCTCTGTTTCAGCCCCTCTGATTCAGCCCCTCTGATTCAGCCCCTCTGTTTCTCGCCCTCTGTTTCAGCCCATCTGTTTCAGCCCCTCTGTTTCAGCTCCTCTGTTTCAGCCGCTCTGTTTCTCGCCCTGTTTCAGCCCCTCTGTTTCTCGCCCTCTGTTTCAGCCACTCTGTTTCTCGCCCTCTGTTTCAGCCCCTCTGTTTCAGCCCCTCTGTTTCAGCCCCTCTGTTTCTCACCCTCTGTTTCAGCCCCTCTGTTTCTCGCCCTCTGTTTCAGCCCCTCTGTTTCTCGTCCTCTGTTTCAGCCCATCTGTTTCAGCCCGTCTGTTCGAGCCCCACTGTTCCTCGCCCTCTTTTTCAGCCCCTCTGTTTCAGCCCCTCTGTTTCAGCCCCTCTGTTTCTCGCCCTCTGTTTCAGCCCCTCTGTTTCTCGCCCTCTGTTTCAGCCCCTCTGTTTCTCGCCCTCTGTTTCAGCCCCCCTGTTTTTCGCCCTCTGTTTCAGCCCCTCTGTTTCAGCCCCTCTGTTTCTCGCCCTCTGTTCCAGCCCCTCTGATTCAGCCCCTCTGTTTCAGCCCCTCTGATTCAGCCCCTCTTTTTCAGCCCCTCTGTTTCAGCCCCTCTGTTTCAGCCCCTCTGTTTCAGCCCCTCTGTGTCTCGCCCTCTTTTTCTCACCCTCTGTTTCTCGCCTATGTTTCAGCCCCTCTGTTTTTCGCCCTCTGTTTCAGCCCCTCTGTTTCTCGCCCTCTGTATCAGACCCTCTGTTTCAGCCACTCTGTTTCAGCCCCTCTGTTTCAGCCCTCTGTTCCAGCCCCTCTGTTTCTCGCACTCTGTTTCAGCCCCTCTGTTTCAGCCCCTCTGTTTCAGCCCCTCTGTTTCTCGCCCTCTGTTTCAGCCACTCTGTATCTCACCCTCTGTTTCAACCCCTCTGTTTCTCGCCCTCTGTTCAGCCCCTTTGTTTCAGCCCCTCTGTTTCTCGCCCTCTGTTTCAGCCCCTCTGTTTCTCGCCCTCTGTTTCAGCCCCTCTGTTTCTCGCCCTCTGTTTCACCCCCGCTGATTCAGACCCTCTGTTTCAGCCCCTCTGATTCAGCCCCTCTGATTCAGCCCCTATGTTTCAGCACCTCTGTTTCAGCCCCTCTGTTTCAGCGCCTCTGTTTCTCGCCCTCTGTTTCAGCCCCTCTGTTTCAGCCCCTCTGTTTCTCGCCCTCTGTTTCAGCCCCGCTGATTCTGCCCCTCTGTTTCAGCTCCTCTGATTCAGCCCCTCTGTTTCTCGCCCTCTGTTTCAGCCCCTCTGATTCAGCCCTTCTGTTTCAGCCCCTCTGTATCAGCCCCTCTGTTTCTCGCCCTCTGTTCCAGCCACACTGTTTCTCGCCCTCTGTTTCAGCCCCTCTGTTTCTCGCCCTCTGTTTCAGCCCCTCTGTTTCAGCCCCTCTGTTTCATCCCCTCTGTTTCTCGCCCTCTATTTCTCACCCTCTGTTTCTCGCCCTCTGTTTCAGCCCCTCTGTTTCTCGCCCTTTGTTTCAGCCCCTCTGTTTCTCGCCCTCTGTTTCAGGCTCTCTGTTTCAGCCCATCTGTTTCAGCCCCTCCGTTTCAGCCCCACTGTTTCTCGCCCTCTGTTTCTCGCCCGCTGTTTCAGCCCATTTGTTTCTCGCCCTCTGTTTCAGCCCCTCTGTTTCAGCACCTCTGATTCAGCCCCTCTGATTCAGCCCCTCTGTTTCTCGCCCTCTGTTTCAGCCCCTCTGTTTCAGCCCCTCTGTTTCAGCTCCTCTGTTTCAGCCCCTCTGTTTCTCGCCCTCTGTTTCAGCCACTCTGTTTCTCGCCCTCTGTTTCAGCCCCTCTGTTTCAGCCCCTCTGTTTCAGCCCCTCTGTTTGTCGCCCTCTGTTTCAGCCCCTCTGTTTCTCGCCCTCTGTTTCAGCCCCTCTGTTTCTCGCCCACTGTTTCAGCCCCTCTGTTTCAGCCCCTCTGTTCCAGCCCCTCTGTTTCTCGCACTCTATTTCAGCCCCTCTGTTTCAGCCCCTCTGTTTCTCGCCCTCTGTTTCAGCCCCGCCTTTTCTCACCCTCTGTTTCAGCCACTCTGATTTAGCCCCTCTGTTTCTCGCCCTCTGTTTCAGCCCCTCTGTTTCTCGCCCTCTGTTTCAGCCCCTCTGTTTCAGCACCTCTGTTTCAGCCCCTCTGTTTCAGCCCCTCTGTTTCTCGCCCTCTGTTTCAGCCCCTCTGTTTCTCGCCCTCTGTTTTAGCCCCTCTGTTTCAGCCCCTCTGTTTCAGCCCCTCTGAATCAGCCCCTCTGATTCAGCCCCTCTGTTTCAGCCCCTCTGTTTCAGCCCCTCAGTTTCTCGCCCTCTGTTCAGCCCCTCTGTTTCTCGCCCTCTGTTTCAGCACCTCTGTTTCTCGCCCTCTGTTTCAGCCCCTCTGATTCAGCCCCTCTGTTTCAGCCCCTCTGAATCAGCCCCTCTGATTCAGCCCCTCTGTTTCAGCCCCTCTGTTTCAGCCCCTCTGTTTCAGCCCCTCTGTTTCTCACCCTCTGTTTCAGCCCCTCTGTTTCAGCCCCTCTGTTTCTCGCCCTCTGTTTCAGACCCTCTGTTTCTCGCCCTCTGTTTCAGCCCGTCTGTTCCAGCCCCACTGTTTCTCGCCCTCTGTTTCAGCCCCTCTGTTTCAGCCCCTCTGTTTCAGCCCCTCTGTTTCTCGCCCTCTGTTTCAGCCCCTCTGTTTCTCGCCCTCTGTTTCAGCCCCTCTGTTTCTCGCCCTCTGTTCAGCACCTCTGTTTCTCGCCCTCTGTTTCAGCCCCCCTGTTTTTCGCCCTCTGTTTCAGCCCCTCTGTTTCTCGCCTTCTGTTTCAGCCCCTCTGATTCAGCCCCTCTGTTTCAGCCCCTCTGATTCAGCCCCTCTTTTTCAGCCCCTTTGTTTCAGCCCCTCTGTTTCAGCCCCTCTGTTTCAGCCCCTCTGTGTCTCGCCCTCTTTTTCTCACCCTCTGTTTCTCGCCTATGTTTCTGCCCCTCTGTTTTTCGCCCTCTGTTTCAGCCCCTCTGTTTCTCGCCCTCTGTATCAGACCCTCTGTTTCAGCCACTCTGTTTCAGCCCCTCTGTTTCAGCCCTCTGTTCCAGCCCCTCAGTTTCTCGCACACTGTTTCAGCCCCTCTGTTTCAGCCCCTCTGTTTCAGCCCCTCTGTTTCTCGCCCTCTGTTTCAGCCACTCTGTATCTCACCCTCTGTTTCAACCCCTCTGTTTCTCGCCCTCTGTTCAGCCCCTTTGTTTCAGCCCCTCTGTTTCTCGCCCTCTGTTTCAGCCCCTCTGTTTCTCGCCCTCTGTTTCAGCCCCTCTGTTTATCGCCCTCTGTTTCACCCCCGCTGATTCAGACCCTCTGTTTCAGCCCCTCTGATTCAGCCCCTCTGATTCAGCCCCTATGTTTCAGCAACTCTGTTTCAGCCCCTCTGTTTCAGCCCCTCTGTTTCTCGTCCTCTGTTTCAGCCCCTCTGTTTCAGCCCCTCTTTTTCTCGCCCTCTGTTTCAGCCCCGCTGATTCTGCCCCTCTGTTTCAGCTCCTCTGATTCAGCCCCTCTGTTTCTCGCCCTCTGTTTCAGCCCCTCTGATTCAGCCCTTCTGTTTCAGCCCCTCTGTATCAGCCCCTCTGTTTCTCGCCCTGTGTTCCAGCCACACTGTTTCTCGCCCTCTGTTTCAGCCCCTCTGTTTCTCGCCCTCTGTTTCAGCCCCTCTGTTTCAGCCCCTCTGTTTCGTCCCCTCTGTTTCTCGCCCTCTATTTCTCACCCTCTGTTTCTCGCCCTCTGTTTCAGCCCCTCTGTTTCTCGCCCTCTGTTTCAGCCCCTCAGTTTCTCGCCCTCTGTTTCAGGCTCTGTGTTTCAGCCCGTCTGTTTCAGCCCCTCCGTTTCAGCCCCACTGTTTCTCGCCCTCTGTTTCTCGCCCGCTGTTTCAGCCCCTTTGTTTCTCGCCCTCGGTTTCAGCACCTCTGTTTCAGCCCCTCTGATTCAGCCCCTCTGATTCAGCCCCTCTGTTTCTCGCCCTCTGTTTCAGCCCATCTGTTTCAGCCCCTCTGTTTCAGCTCCTCTGTTTCAGCCGCTCTGTTTCTCGCCCTGTTTCAGCCCCTCTGTTTCTCGCCCTCTGTTTCAGCCACTCTGTTTCTCGCCCTCTGTTTCAGCCCCTCTGTTTCAGCCCCTCTGTTTCAGCCCCTCTGTTTCTCACCCTCTGTTTCAGCCCCTCTGTTTCTCGCCCTCTGTTTCAGCCCCTCTGTTTCTCGCCCTCTGTTTCAGCCCATCTGTTTCAGCCCGTCTGTTCCAGCCCCACTGTTTCTCGCCCTCTGTTTCAGCCCCTCTGTTTCAGCCCCTCTGTTTCAGCCCCTCTGTTTCTCGCCCTCTGTTTCAGCCCCTCTGTTTCTCGCCCTCTGTTTCAGCCCCTCTGTTTCTCGCCCTCTGTTTCAGCCCCCCTGTTTTTCGCCCTCTGTTTCAGCCCCTCTGTTTCAGCCCCTCTGTTTCTCGCCCTCTGTTCCAGCCCCTCTGATTCAGCCCCTCTGTTTCAGCCCCTCTGATTCAGCCCCTCTTTTTCAGCCCCTCTGTTTCAGCCCCTCTGTTTCAGCCCCTCTGTTTCAGCCCCTCTGTGTCTCGCCCTCTTTTTCTCACCCTCTGTTTCTCGCCTATGTTTCAGCCCCTCTGTTTCTCGCCCTCTGTTTCTCACCCTCTGTTTCTCGCCCTCTGTTTCAATCCCACTGTTTCTCGCCCTCTGTTTGAGCCCCTCTGTTTCTCGCCCTCTGTTTCAGCCCCTCTGATTCAGCCCCTCTGTTTCAGCCCCTCTGATTCAGCCCCTCTCTTTCTCGCCCTCTGTTTCAGCCCCTCTGTTTCTCGTCCTCTGTTTCAGCCCCTCTGTTTCAGCCCCTCTTTTTCTCGCCCTCTGTTTCAGCCCCGCTGATTCTGCCCCTCTGTTTCAGCTCCTCTGATTCAGCCGTTCTGTTTCTCGCCCTCTGTTTCAGCCCCTCTGATTCAGCCCTTCTGTTTCAGCCCCTCTGTATCAGCCCCTCTGTTTCTCGCCCTCTGTTCCAGCCACACTGTTTCTCGCCCTCTGTTTCAGCCCCTCTGTTTCTCGCCCTCTGTTTCAGCCCCTCTGTTTCAGCCCCTCTGTTTCATCCCCTCTGTTTCTCGCCCTCTATTTCTCACCCTCTGTTTCTCGCCCTCTGTTTCAGCCCCTCTGTTTCTCGCCCTCTGTTTCAGCCCCTCTGTTTCATCCCCTCTGTTTCAGGCTCTCTGTTTCAGCCCATCTGTTTCAGCCCCTCCGTTTCAGCCCCACTGTTTCTCGCCCTCTGTTTCTCGCCCGCTGTTTCAGCCCATTTGTTTCTCGCCCTCTGTTTCAGCCCCTCTGTTTCAGCACCTCTGATTCAGTCCCTCTGATTCAGCCCCTCTGTTTCTCGCCCTCTGTTTCAGCCCATCTGTTTCAGCCCCTTTGTTTCAGCTCCTCTGTTTCAGCCGCTCGGTTTCTCGCCCTGTTTCAGCCCCTCTGTTTCTCGCCCTCTGTTTCAGCCGCTCTGTTTCTCACCCTCTGTTTCAGCCCCTCTGTTTCTCGCCCTCTGTTTCAGCCCCTCTGTTTCTCGCCCTCTGTTTCAGCCCCTCTGTTTCAGCCCCTCTGTTTCAGCCCCTCTGTTTCTCGCCCTCTGTTTCAGCCCCTCTGTTTCTCGCCCTCTGTTTCAGCCCCTCTGTTTCTCGCCCTCTGTTTCAGCCCCCCTGTTTTTCGCCCTCTGTTTCAGCCCCTCTGTTTCAGCCCCTCTGTTTCTCGCCCTCTGTTCCAGCCCCTCTGATTCAGCCCCTCTGTTTCAGCCCCTCTGATTCAGCCCCTCTTTTTCAGCCCCTCTGTTTCAGCCCCTCTGTTTCAGCCCCTCTGTTTCAGCCCCTCTGTGTCTCGCCCTCTTTTTCTCACCCTCTGTTTCTCGCCTATGTTTCAGCCCCTCTGTTTTTCGCCCTCTGTTTCAGCCCCTCTGATTCTCGCCCTCTGTATCAGACCCTCTGTTTCAGCCACTCTGTTTCAGCCCCTCTGTTTCAGCCCTCTGTTCCAGCCCCTCTGTTTCTCGCACTCTGTTTCAGCCCCTCTGTTTCAGCCCCTCTGTTTCTCGCCCTCTGTTTCAGCCACTCTGTATCTCACCCTCTGTTTCAACCCCTCTGTTTCTCGCCCTCTGTTCAGCCCCTTTGTTTCAGCCCCTCTGTTTCTCGCCCTCTGTTTCAGCCCCTCTGTTTCTCGTCCTCTGTTTCAGCCCCTCTGTTTCTCGCCCTCTGTTTCACCCCCGCTGATTCAGACCCTCTGTTTCAGCCCCTCTGATTCAGCCCCTCTGATTCAGCCGCTATGTTTCAGCACCTCTGTTTCAGCCCCTCTGTTTCAGCCCCTCTGTTTCTCGCCCTCTGTTTCAGCCCCTCTGTTTCTCGCCCTCTTTTTCAGCCCCGCTGATTCTGCCCCTCTGTTTCAGCTCCTCTGATTCAGCCGTTCTGTTTCTCGCCCTCTGTTTCAGCCCCTCTGATTCAGCCCTTCTGTTTCAGCCCCTCTGTATCAGCCCCTCTGTTTCTCGCCCTCTGTTCCAGCCACACTGTTTCTCGCCCTCTGTTTCAGCCCCTCTGTTTCTCGCCCTCTGTTTCAGCCCCTCTGTTTCAGCCCCTCTGTTTCATCCCCTCTGTTTCTCGCCCTCTATTTCTCACCCTCTGTTTCTCGCCCTCTGTTTCAGCCCCTCTGTTTCTCGCCCTCTGTTTCAGCCCCTCTGTTTCTCGCCCTCTGTTTCAGGCTCTCTGTTTCAGCCCATCTGTTTCAGCCCCTCCGTTTCAGCCCCACTGTTTCTCGCCCTCTGTTTCTCGCCCGCTGTTTCAGCCCATTTGTTTCTCGCCCTCTGTTTCAGCCCCTCTGTTTCAGCACCTCTGATTCAGCCCCTCTGATTCAGCCCCTCTGTTTCTCGCCCTCTGTTTCAGCCCCTCTGTTTCAGCCCCTCTGTTTCAGCTCCTCTGTTTCAGCCCCTCTGTTTCTCGCCGTCTGTTTCAGCCACTCTGTTTCTCGCCCTCTGTTTCAGCCCCTCTGTTTCAGCCCCTCTGTTTCAGCCCCTCTGTTTGTCGCCCTCTGTTTCAGCCCCTCTGTTTCTCGCCCTGTGTTTCAGCCCCTCTGTTTCTCGCCCACTGTTTCAGCCCCTCTGTTTCAGCCCCTCTGTTCCAGCCCCTCTGTTTCTCGCACTCTGTTTCAGCCCCTCTGTTTCAGCCCCTCTGTTTCTCGCCCTCTGTTTCAGCCCCGCCTTTTCTCACCCTCTGTTTCAGCCACTCTGATTTAGCCCCTCTGTTTCTCGCCCTCTGTTTCAGCCCCTCTGTTTCTCGCCCTCTGTTTCAGCCCCTCTGTTTCAGCACCTCTGTTTCAGCCCCTCTGTTTCTCGCCCTCTGTTTCAGCCCCTCTGTTTCTCGCCCTCTGTTTTAGCCCCTCTGTTTCAGCCCCTCTGTTTCAGCCCCTCTGAATCAGCCCCTCTGATTCAGCCCCTCTGTTTCAGCCCCTCTGTTTCAGCCCCTCAGTTTCTTGCCCTCTGTTCAGCCCCTCTGTTTCTCGCCCTCTGTTTCAGCACCTCTGTTTCTCGCCCTCTGTTTCAGCCCCTCTGATTCAGCCCCTCTGTTTCAGCCCCTCTGAATCAGCCCCTCTGTTTCAGCCCCTCTGTTTCAGCCCCTCTGTTTCAGCCCCTCTGTTTCTCACCCTCTGTTTCAGCCCCTCTGATTCAGCCCCTCTGATTCAGCCCCTCTGATTCAGCCCCTCTGTTTCCCGCCCCTCTGTTTCAGCCCCTCTGTTTAAGCCCCTCTGTTTCAGGCCCACTGTTTCAGCCCCTCTGTTTCAGTCCCTCTGTTTCACGCCCTCTGTTTCAGCCCCTCTGTTTCTCGCCTCCTGTTACAGCCCCTCTGTTTCTCGCCCTCTGTTTCAGCCCCTCTGATTCAGCCCCTCTGATTCATCCCCTCTGTTTCTCGCCCTCTATTTCTCACCCTCTGTTTCTCGCCCTCTGTTTCAGCCCCTCTGTTTCTCGCCCTCTGTTTCAGCCCCTCAGTTTCTCGCCCTCTGTTTCAGGCTCTGTGTTTCAGCCCGTCTGTTTCAGCCCCTCCATTTCAGCCCCACTGTTTCTCGCCCTCTGTTTCTCGCCCGCTGTTTCAGCCCCTTTGTTTCTCGCCCTCGGTTTCAGCACCTCTGTTTCAGCCCCTCTGATTCAGTCCCTCTGATTCAGCCCCTCTGTTTCTCGCCCTCTGTTTCAGCCCATCTGTTTCAGCCCCTTTGTTTCAGCTCCTCTGTTTCAGCCGCTCTGTTTCTCGCCCTGTTTCAGCCCCTCTGTTTCTCGCCCTCTGTTTCAGCCGCTCTGTTTCTCGCCCTCTGTTTCAGCCCCTCTGTTTCAGCCCCTCTGTTTCAGCCCCTCTGTTTCAGCCCCTCTGTTTCTCACCCTCTGTTTCAGCCCCTCTGTTTCTCGCCCTCTGTTTCAGCCCCTCTGTTTCTCGCCCTCTGTTTCAGCCCCTCTGTTTCAGCCCCTCTGTTTCAGCCCCTCTGTTTCTCGCCCTCTGTTTCAGCCCCTCTGTTTCTCGCCCTCTGTTTCAGCCCCTCTGTTTCTCGCCCTCTGTTTCAGCCCCCCTGTTTTTCGCCCTCTGTTTCAGCCCCTCTGTTTCAGCCCCTCTGTTTCTCGCCCTCTGTTCCAGCCCCTCTGATTCAGCCCCTCTGTTTCAGCCCCTCTGATTCAGCCCCTCTTTTTCAGCCCCTCTGTTTCAGCCCCTCTGTTTCAGCCCCTCTGTTTCAGCCCCTCTGTGTCTCGCCCTCTTTTTCTCACCCTCTGTTTCTCGCCTATGTTTCAGCCCCTCTGTTTTTCGCCCTCTGTTTCAGCCCCTCTGTTTCTCGCCCTCTGTATCAGACCCTCTGTTTCAGCCACTCTGTTTCAGCCCCTCTGTTTCAGCCCTCTGTTCCAGCCCCTCTGTTTCAGTCCCTCTGTTTCACGCCCTCTGTTTCAGCCCCTCTGTTTCTCGCCTCCTGTTACAGCCCCTCTGTTTCTCGCCCTCTGTTTCAGCCCCTCTGATTCAGCCCCTCTGATTCAGCCCCTGTGTTTCAGCCCCTCTGTTTCAGCCCCTCTGTTTCAGCCCCTCTGTTTCTCGCCCTCTGTTTCTCACCCTCTGTTTCTCGCCCTCTGTTTCAATCCCACTGTTTCTCGCCCTCTGTTTGAGCCCCTCTGTTTCTCGCCCTCTGTTTCAGCCCCTCTGATTCAGCCCCTCTGTTTCAGCCCCTCTGATTCAGCCCCTCTCTTTCTCGCCCTCTCTTTCAGCCCCTCTGTTTCTCGTCCTCTGTTTCAGCCCCTCTGTTTCAGCCCCTCTTTTTCTCGCCCTCTGTTTCAGCCCCGCTGATTCTGCCCCTCTGTTTCAGCTCCTCTGATTCAGCCGTTCTGTTTCTCGCCCTCTGTTTCAGCCCCTCTGATTCAGCCCTTCTGTTTCAGCCCCTCTGTATCAGCCCCTCTGTTTCTCGCCCTCTGTTCCAGCCACACTGTTTCTCGCCCTCTGTTTCAGCCCCTCTGTTTCTCGCCCTCTGTTTCAGCCCCTCTGTTTCAGCCCCTCTGTTTCATCCCCTCTGTTTCTCGCCCTCTATTTCTCACCCTCTGTTTCTCGCCCTCTGTTTCAGCCCCTCTGTTTCTCGCCCTCTGTTTCAGCCCCTCTGTTTCTCGCCCTCTGTTTCAGGCTCTCTGTTTCAGCCCATCTGTTTCAGCCCCTCCGTTTCAGCCCCACTGTTTCTCGCCCTCTGTTTCTCGCCCGCTGTTTCAGCCCATTTGTTTCTCGCCCTCTGTTTCAGCCCCTCTGTTTCAGCACCTCTGATTCAGTCCCTCTGATTCAGCCCCTCTGTTTCTCGCCCTCTGTTTCAGCCCATCTGTTTCAGCCCCTTTGTTTCAGCTCCTCTGTTTCAGCCGCTCGGTTTCTCGCCCTGTTTCAGCCCCTCTGTTTCTTACCCTCTGTTTCAGCCGCTCTGTTTCTCGCCCTCTGTTTCAGCCCCTCTGTTTCAGCCCCTCTGTTTCAGCCCCTCTGTTTCTCACCCTCTGTTTCTCACCCTCTGTTTCAGCCCCTCTGTTTCTCGCCCTCTGTTTCAGCCCCTCTGTTTCTCGCCCTCTGTTTCAGCCCATCTGTTTCAGCCCGTCTGTTCCAGCCCCACTGTTTCTCGCCCTCTGTTTCAGCCCCTCTGTTTCAGCTCCTCTGATTCAGCCCCTCTGTTTCTCGCCCTCTGTTTCAGCCCCTCTGATTCAGCCCTTCTGTTTCAGCCCCTCTGTATCAGCCCCTCTGTTTCTCGCCCTCTATTACAGCCCCTCTGTTTCCCGCCCTCTGTTTCAGCCCCTCTGTTTCTCGCCCTCTGTTTCAGCCCCTCTGTTTCAGCCCCTCTGTTTCGTCCCCTCTGTTTCTCGCCCTCTATTTCTCACCCTCTGTTTCTCGCCCTCTGTTTCAGCCCCTCTGTTTCTCGCCCTCTGTTTCAGCCCCTCAGTTTCTCGCCCTCTGTTTCAGGCTCTGTGTTTCAGCCCGTCTGTTTCAGCCCCTCCGTTTCAGCCCCACTGTTTCTCGCCCTCTGTTTCTCGCCCGCTGTTTCAGCCCCTTTGTTTCTCGCCCTCGGTTTCAGCACCTCTGTTTCAGCCCCTCTGATTCAGCCCCTCTGATTCAGCCCCTCTGTTTCTCGCCCTCTGTTTCAGCCCATCTGTTTCAGCCCCTCTGTTTCAGCTCCTCTGTTTCAGCCGCTCTGTTTCTCGCCCTTTTCAGCCCCTCTGTTTCTCGCCCTCTGTTTCAGCCACTCTGTTTCTCGCCCTCTGTTTCAGCCCCTCTGTTTCAGCCCCTCTGTTTCAGCCCCTCTGTTTCTCACCCTCTGTTTCAGCCCCTCTGTTTCTCGCCCTCTGTTTCAGCCCCTCTGTTTCTCGCCCTCTGTTTCAGCCCATCTGTTTCAGCCCGTCTGTTCCAGCCCCACTGTTTCTCGCCCTCTGTTTCAGCCCCTCTGTTTCAGCCCCTCTGTTTCAGCCCCTCTGTTTCTCGCCCTCTGTTTCAGCCCCTCTGTTTCTCGCCCTCTGTTTCAGCCCCTCTGTTTCTCGCCCTCTGTTTCAGCCCCCCTGTTTTTCGCCCTCTGTTTCAGCCCCTCTGTTTCAGCCCCTCTGTTTCTCGCCCTCTGTTCCAGCCCCTCTGATTCAGCCCCTCTGTTTCAGCCCCTCTGATTCAGCCCCTCTTTTTCAGCCCCTCTGTTTCAGCCCCTCTGTTTCAGCCCCTCTGTTTCAGCCCCTCTGTGTCTCGCCCTCTTTTTCTCACCCTCTGTTTCTCGCCTATGTTTCAGCCCCTCTGTTTTTCGCCCTCTGTTTCAGCCCCTCTGTTTCTCGCCCTCTGTATCAGACCCTCTGTTTCAGCCACTCTGTTTCAGCCCCTCTGTTTCAGCCCTCTGTTCCAGCCCCTCTGTTTCTCGCACTCTGTTTCAGCCCCTCTGTTTCAGCCCCTCTGTTTCTCGCCCTCTGTTTCAGCCACTCTGTATCTCACCCTCTGTTTCAACCCCTCTGTTTCTCGCCCTCTGTTCAGCCCCTTTGTTTCAGCCCCTCTGTTTCTCGCCCTCTGTTTCAGCCCCTCTGTTTCTCGTCCTCTGTTTCAGCCCCTCTGTTTCTCGCCCTCTGTTTCACCCCCGCTGATTCAGACCCTCTGTTTCAGCCCCTCTGATTCAGCCCCTCTGATTCAGCCGCTATGTTTCAGCACCTCTGTTTCAGCCCCTCTGTTTCAGCCCCTCTGTTTCTCGCCCTCTGTTTCAGCCCCTCTGTTTCAGCCCCTCTGTTTCTCGCCCTCTGTTTCAGCCCCGCTGATTCTGCCCCTCTGTTTCAGCTCCTCTGATTCAGCCGTTCTGTTTCTCGCCCTCTGTTTCAGCCCCTCTGATTCAGCCCTTCTGTTTCAGCCCCTCTGTATCAGCCCCTCTGTTTCTCGCCCTCTGTTCCAGCCACACTGTTTCTCGCCCTCTGTTTCAGCCCCTCTGTTTCTCGCCCTCTGTTTCAGCCCCTCTGTTTCAGCCCCTCTGTTTCATCCCCTCTGTTTCTCGCCCTCTATTTCTCACCCTCTGTTTCTCGCCCTCTGTTTCAGCCCCTCTGTTTCTCGCCCTCTGTTTCAGCCCCTCTGTTTCTCGCCCTCTGTTTCAGGCTCTCTGTTTCAGCCCATCTGTTTCAGCCCCTCCGTTTCAGCCCCACTGTTTCTCGCCCTCTGTTTCTCGCCCGCTGTTTCAGCCCATTTGTTTCTCGCCCTCTGTTTCAGCCCCTCTGTTTCAGCACCTCTGATTCAGCCCCTCTGATTCAGCCCCTCTGTTTCTCGCCCTCTGTTTCAGCCCCTCTGTTTCAGCCCCTCTGTTTCAGCTCCTCTGTTTCAGCCCCTCTGTTTCTCACCGTCTGTTTCAGCCACTCTGTTTCTCGCCCTCTGTTTCAGCCCCTCTGTTTCAGCCCCTCTGTTTCAGCCCCTCTGTTTGTCGCCCTCTGTTTCAGCCCCTCTGTTTCTCGCCCTGTGTTTCAGCCCCTCTGTTTCTCGCCCACTGTTTCAGCCCCTCTGTTTCAGCCCCTCTGTTCCAGCCCCTCTGTTTCTCGCACTCTGTTTCAGCCCCTCTGTTTCAGCCCCTCTGTTTCTCGCCCTCTGTTTCAGCCCCGCCTTTTCTCACCCTCTGTTTCAGCCACTCTGATTTAGCCCCTCTGTTTCTCGCCCTCTGTTTCAGCCCCTCTGTTTCTCGCCCTCTGTTTCAGCCCCTCTGTTTCAGCACCTCTGTTTCAGCCCCTCTGTTTCTCGCCCTCTGTTTCAGCCCCTCTGTTTTTCGCCCTCTGTTTTAGCCCCTCTGTTTCAGCCCCTCTGTTTCAGCCCCTCTGAATCAGCCCCTCTGATTCAGCCCCTCTGTTTCAGCCCCTCTGTTTCAGCCCCTCAGTTTCTTGCACTCTGTTCAGCCCCTCTGTTTCTCGCCCTCTGTTTCAGCACCTCTGTTTCTCGCCCTCTGTTTCAGCCCCTCTGATTCAGCCCCTCTGTTTCAGCCCCTCTGAATCAGCCCCTCTGTTTCAGCCCCTCTGTTTCAGCCCCTCTGTTTCAGCCCCTCTGTTTCTCACCCTCTGTTTCAGCCCCTCTGATTCAGCCCCTCTGATTCAGCCCCTCTGATTCAGCCCCTCTGTTTCCCGCCCCTCTGTTTCAGCCCCTCTGTTTAAGCCCCTCTGTTTCAGGCCCACTGTTTCAGCCCCTCTGTTTCAGTCCCTCTGTTTCACGCCCTCTGTTTCAGCCCCTCTGTTTCTCGCCTCCTGTTACAGCCCCTCTGTTTCTCGCCCTCTGTTTCAGCCCCTCTGATTCAGCCCCTCTGATTCATCCCCTCTGTTTCTCGCCCTCTATTTCTCACCCTCTATTTCTCGCCCTCTGTTTCAGCCCCTCTGTTTCTCGCCCTCTGTTTCAGCCCCTCAGTTTCTCGCCCTCTGTTTCAGGCTCTGTGTTTCAGCCCGTCTGTTTCAGCCCCTCCATTTCAGCCCCACTGTTTCTCGCCCTCTGTTTCTCGCCCGCTGTTTCAGCCCCTTTGTTTCTCGCCCTCGGTTTCAGCACCTCTGTTTCAGCCCCTCTGATTCAGTCCCTCTGATTCAGCCCCTCTGTTTCTCGCCCTCTGTTTCAGCCCATCTGTTTCAGCCCCTTTGTTTCAGCTCCTCTGTTTCAGCCGCTCTGTTTCTCGCCCTGTTTCAGCCCCTCTGTTTCTCGCCCTCTGTTTCAGCCGCTCTGTTTCTCGCCCTCTGTTTCAGCCCCTCTGTTTCAGCCCCTCTGTTTCAGCCCCTCTGTTTCAGCCCCTCTGTTTCTCACCCTCTGTTTCAGCCCCTCTGTTTCTCGCCCTCTGTTTCAGCCCCTCTGTTTCTCGCCCTCTGTTTCAGCCCATCTGTTTCAGCCCGTCTGTTCCAGCCCCACTGTTTCTCGCCCTCTGTTTCAGCCCCTCTGTTTCAGCTCCTCTGATTCAGCCCCTCTGTTTCTCGCCCTCTGTTTCAGCCCCTCTGATTCAGCCCTTCTGTTTCAGCCCCTCTGTATCAGCCCCTCTGTTTCTCGCCCTGTGTTCCAGCCACACTGTTTCTCGCCCTCTGTTTCAGCCCCTCTGTTTCTCGCCCTCTGTTTCAGCCCCTCTGTTTCAGCCCCTCTGTTTCGTCCCCTCTGTTTCTCGCCCTCTATTTCTCACCCTCTGTTTCTCGCCCTCTGTTTCAGCCCCTCTGTTTCTCGCCCTCTGTTTCAGCCCCTCAGTTTCTCGCCCTCTGTTTCAGGCTCTGTGTTTCAGCCCGTCTGTTTCAGCCCCTCCGTTTCAGCCCCACTGTTTCTCGCCCTCTGTTTCTCGCCCGCTGTTTCAGCCCCTTTGTTTCGCGCCCTCGGTTTCAGCACCTCTGTTTCAGCCCCTCTGATTCAGCCCCTCTGATTCAGCCCCTCTGTTTCTCGCCCTCTGTTTCAGCCCATCTGTTTCAGCCCCTCTGTTTCAGCTCCTCTGTTTCAGCCGCTCTGTTTCTCGCCCTGTTTCAGCCCCTCTGTTTCTCGCCCTCTGTTTCAGCCACTCTGTTTCTCGCCCTCTGTTTCAGCCCCTCTGTTTCAGCCCCTCTGTTTCAGCCCCTCTGTTTCTCACCCTCTGTTTCAGCCCCTCTGTTTCTCGCCCTCTGTTTCAGCCCCTCTGTTTCTCGCCCTCTGTTTCAGCCCATCTGTTTCAGCCCGTCTGTTCCAGCCCCACTGTTTCTCGCCCTCTGTTTCAGCCCCTCTGTTTCAGCCCCTCTGTTTCAGCCCCTCTGTTTCTCGCCCTCTGTTTCAGCCCCTCTGTTTCTCGCCCTCTGTTTCAGCCCCTCTGTTTCTCGCCCTCTGTTTCAGCCCCCCTGTTTTTCGCCCTCTGTTTCAGCCCCTCTGTTTCAGCCCCTCTGTTTCTCGCCCTCTGTTCCAGCCCCTCTGATTCAGCCCCTCTGTTTCAGCCCCTCTGATTCAGCCCCTCTTTTTCAGCCCCTCTGTTTCAGCCCCTCTGTTTCAGCCCCTCTGTTTCAGCCCCTCTGTGTCTCGCCCTCTTTTTCTCACCCTCTGTTTCTCGCCTATGTTTCAGCCCCTCTGTTTTTCGCCCTCTGTTTCAGCCCCTCTGTTTCTCGCCCTCTGTATCAGACCCTCTGTTTCAGCCCCTCTGTTTCAGCCCCTCTGTTTCAGCCCTCTGTTCCAGCCCCTCTGTTTCAGTCCCTCTGTTTCACGCCCTCTGTTTCAGCCCCTCTGTTTCTCGCCTCCTGTTACAGCCCCTCTGTTTCTCGCCCTCTGTTTCAGCCCCTCTGATTCAGCCCCTCTGATTCAGCCCCTGTGTTTCAGCCCCTCTGTTTCAGCCCCTCTGTTTCAGCCCCTCTGTTTCTCGCCCTCTGTTTCTCACCCTCTGTTTCTCGCCCTCTGTTTCAATCCCACTGTTTCTCGCCCTCTGTTTGAGCCCCTCTGTTTCTCGCCCTCTGTTTCAGCCCCTCTGATTCAGCCCCTCTGTTTCAGCCCCTCTGATTCAGCCCCTCTCTTTCTCGCCCTCTGTTTCAGCCCCTCTGTTTCTCGTCCTCTGTTTCAGCCCCTCTGTTTCAGCCCCTCTTTTTCTCGCCCTCTGTTTCAGCCCCGCTGATTCTGCCCCTCTGTTTCAGCTCCTCTGATTCAGCCCCTCTGTTTCTCGCCCTCTGTTTCAGCCCCTCTGATTCAGCCCTTCTGTTTCAGCCCCTCTGTATCAGCCCCTCTGTTTCTCGCCCTGTGTTCCAGCCACACTGTTTCTCGCCCTCTGTTTCAGCCCCTCTGTTTCACGCCCTCTGTTTCAGCCCCTCTGTTTCAGCCCCTCTGTTTCATCCCCTCTGTTTCTCGCCCTCTATTTCTCACCCTCTGTTTCTCGCCCTCTGTTTCAGCCCCTCTGTTTCTCGCCCTCTGTTTCAGTCCCTCAGTTTCTCGCCCTCTGTTTCAGGCTCTGTGTTTCAGCCCGTCTGTTTCAGCCCCTCCATTTCAGCCCCACTGTTTCTCGCCCTCTGTTTCTCGCCCGCTGTTTCAGCCCCTTTGTTTCTCGCCCTCGGTTTCAGCACCTCTGTTTCAGCCCCTCTGATTCAGTCCCTCTGATTCAGCCCCTCTGTTTCTCGCCCTCTGTTTCAGCCCATCTGTTTCAGCCCCTTTGTTTCAGCTCCTCTGTTTCAGCCGCTCGGTTTCTCGCCCTGTTTCAGCCCCTCTGTTTCTCGCCCTCTGTTTCAGCCACTCTGTTTCTCGCCCTCTGTTTCACCCCTCTGTTTCAGCCCCTCTGTTTCAGCCCCTCTGTTTCAGCCCCTCTGTTTCTCACCCTCTGTTTCAGCCCCTCTGTTTCTCGCCCTCTGTTTCAGCCCCTCTGTTTCTCGCCCTCTGTTTCAGCCCATCTGTTTCAGCCCGTCTGTTCCAGCCCCACTGTTTCTCGCCCTCTGTTTCAGCCCCTCTGTTTCAGCCCCTCTGTTTCAGCCCCTCTGTTTCTCGCCCTCTGTTTCAGCCCCTCTGTTTCTCGCCCTCTGTTTCAGCCCCTCTGTTTCTCGCCCTCTGTTTCAGCCCCCCTGTTTTTCGCCCTCTGTTTCAGCCCCTCTGTTTCAGCCCCTCTGTTTCTCGCCCTCTGTTCCAGCCCCTCTGATTCAGCCCCTCTGTTTCAGCCCCTCTGATTCAGCCCCTCTTTTTCAGCCCCTCTGTTTCAGCCCCTCTGTTTCAGCCCCTCTGTTTCAGCCCCTCTGTGTCTCGCCCTCTTTTTCTCACCCTCTGTTTCTCGCCTATGTTTCAGCCCCTCTGTTTTTCGCCCTCTGTTTCAGCCCCTCTGTTTCTCGCCCTCTGTATCAGACCCTCTGTTTCAGCCCCTCTGTTTCAGCCCCTCTGTTTCAGCCCTCTGTTCCAGCCCCTCTGTTTCAGTCCCTCTGTTTCACGCCCTCTGTTTCAGCCCCTCTGTTTCTCGCCTCCTGTTACAGCCCCTCTGTTTCTCGCCCTCTGTTTCAGCCCCTCTGATTCAGCCCCTCTGATTCAGCCCCTGTGTTTCAGCCCCTCTGTTTCAGCCCCTCTGTTTCAGCCCCTCTGTTTCTCGCCCTCTGTTTCTCACCCTCTGTTTCTCGCCCTCTGTTTCAATCCCACTGTTTCTCGCCCTCTGTTTGAGCCCCTCTGTTTCTCGCCCTCTGTTTCAGCCCCTCTGATTCAGCCCCTCTGTTTCAGCCCCTCTGATTCAGCCCCTCTCTTTCTCGCCCTCTCTTTCAGCCCCTCTGTTTCTCGTCCTCTGTTTCAGCCCCTCTGTTTCAGCCCCTCTTTTTCTCGCCCTCTGTTTCAGCCCCGCTGATTCTGCCCCTCTGTTTCAGCTCCTCTGATTCAGCCCCTCTGTTTCTCGCCCTCTGTTTCAGCCCCTCTGATTCAGCCCTTCTGTTTCAGCCCCTCTGTATCAGCCCCTCTGTTTCTGGCCCTGTGTTCCAGCCACACTGTTTCTCGCCCTCTGTTTCAGCCCCTCTGTTTCACGCCCTCTGTTTCAGCCCCTCTGTTTCAGCCCCTCTGTTTCATCCCCTCTGTTTCTCGCCCTCTATTTCTCACCCTCTGTTTCTCGCCCTCTGTTTCAGCCCCTCTGTTTCTCGCCCTCTGTTTCAGTCCCTCAGTTTCTCGCCCTCTGTTTCAGCCCCTCTGATTCAGTCCCTCTGATTCAGCCCCTCTGTTTCTCGCCCTCTGTTTCAGCCCATCTGTTTCAGCCCCTTTGTTTCAGCTCCTCTGTTTCAGCCGCTCGGTTTCTCGCCCTGTTTCAGCCCCTCTGTTTCTCGCCCTCTGTTTCAGCCGCTCTGTTTCTCGCCCTCTGTTTCACCCCTCTGTTTCAGCCCCTCTGTTTCAGCCCCTCTGTTTCAGCCCCTCTGTTTCTCACCCTCTGTTTCAGCCCCTCTGTTTCTCGCCCTCTGTTTCAGCCCCTCTGTTTCTCGCCCTCTGTTTCAGCCCATCTGTTTCAGCCCGTCTGTTCCAGCCCCACTGTTTCTCGCCCTCTGTTTCAGCCCCTCTGTTTCAGCTCCTCTGATTCAGCCCCTCTGTTTCTCGCCCTCTGTTTCAGCCCCTCTGATTCAGCCCTTGTGTTTCAGCCCCTCTGTATCAGCCCCTCTGTTTCTCGCCCTGTGTTCCAGCCACACTGTTTCTCGCCCTCTGTTTCAGCCCCTCTGTTTCTCGCCCTCTGTTTCAGCCCCTCTGTTTCAGCCCCTCTGTTTCGTCCCCTCTGTTTCTCGCCCTCTATTTCTCACCCTCTGTTTCTCGCCCTCTGTTTCAGCCCCTCTGTTTCTCGCCCTCTGTTTCAGCCCCTCAGTTTCTCGCCCTCTGTTTCAGGCTCTGTGTTTCAGCCCGTCTGTTTCAGCCCCTCCGTTTCAGCCCCACTGTTTCTCGCCCTCTGTTTCTCGCCCGCTGTTTCAGCCCCTTTGTTTCTCGCCCTCGGTTTCAGCACCTCTGTTTCAGCCCCTCTGATTCAGCCCCTCTGATTCAGCCCCTCTGTTTCTCGCCCTCTGTTTCAGCCCATCTGTTTCAGCCCCTCTGTTTCAGCTCCTCTGTTTCAGCCGCTCTGTTTCTCGCCCTGTTTCAGCCCCTCTGTTTCTCGCCCTCTGTTTCAGCCACTCTGTTTCTCGCCCTCTGTTTCAGCCCCTCTGTTTCAGCCCCTCTGTTTCAGCCCCTCTGTTTCTCACCCTCTGTTTCAGCCCCTCTGTTTCTCGCCCTCTGTTTCAGCCCCTCTGTTTCTCGCCCTCTGTTTCAGCCCATCTGTTTCAGCCCGTCTGTTCCAGCCCCACTGTTTCTCGCCCTCTGTTTCAGCCCCTCTGTTTCAGCCCCTCTGTTTCAGCCCCTCTGTTTCTCGCCCTCTGTTTCAGCCCCTCTGTTTCTCGCCCTCTGTTTCAGCCCCTCTGTTTCTCGCCCTCTGTTTCAGCCCCCCTGTTTTTCGCCCTCTGTTTCAGCCCCTCTGTTTCAGCCCCTCTGTTTCTCGCCCTCTGTTCCAGCCCCTCTGATTCAGCCCCTCTGTTTCAGCCCCTCTGATTCAGCCCCTATTTTTCAGCCCCTCTGTTTCAGCCCCTCTGTTTCAGCCCCTCTGTTTCAGCCCCTCTGTGTCTCGCCCTCTTTTTCTCACCCTCTGTTTCTCGCCTATGTTTCAGCCCCTCTGTTTTTCGCCCTCTGTTTCAGCCCCTCTGTTTCTCGCCCTCTGTATCAGACCCTCTGTTTCAGCCACTCTGTTTCAGCCCCTCTGTTTCAGCCCTCTGTTCCAGCCCCTCTGTTTCTCGCACTCTGTTTCAGCCCCTCTGTTTCAGCCCCTCTGTTTCTCGCCCTCTGTTTCAGCCACTCTGTATCTCACCCTCTGTTTCAACCCCTCTGTTTCTCGCCCTCTGTTCAGCCCCTTTGTTTCAGCCCCTCTGTTTCTCGCCCTCTGTTTCAGCCCCTCTGTTTCTCGTCCTCTGTTTCAGCCCCTCTGTTTCTCGCCCTCTGTTTCACCCCCGCTGATTCAGACCCTCTGTTTCAGCCCCTCTGATTCAGCCCCTCTGATTCAGCCGCTATGTTTCAGCACCTCTGTTTCAGCCCCTCTGTTTCAGCCCCTCTGTTTCTCGCCCTCTGTTTCAGCCCCTCTGTTTCAGCCCCTCTGTTTCTCGCCCTCTGTTTCAGCCCCGCTGATTCTGCCCCTCTGTTTCAGCTCCTCTGATTCAGCCGTTCTGTTTCTCGCCCTCTGTTTCAGCCCCTCTGATTCAGCCCTTCTGTTTCAGCCCCTCTGTATCAGCCCCTCTGTTTCTCGCCCTCTGTTCCAGCCACACTGTTTCTCGCCCTCTGTTTCAGCCCCTCTGTTTCTCGCCCTCTGTTTCAGCCCCTCTGTTTCAGCCCCTCTGTTTCATCCCCTCTGTTTCTCGCCCTCTATTTCTCACCCTCTGTTTCTCGCCCTCTGTTTCAACTCCTCTGTTTCTCGCCCTCTGTTTCAGCCCCTCTGTTTCTCGCCCTCTGTTTCAGCCCCTCTGTTTCTCGCCCTCTGTTTCAGCCCCCCTGTTTTTCGCCCTCTGTTTCAGCCCCTCTGTTTCAGCCCCTCTGTTTCTCGCCCTCTGTTCCAGCCCCTCTGATTCAGCCCCTCTGTTTCAGCCCCTCTGATTCAGCCCCTCTTTTTCAGCCCCTCTGTTTCAGCCCCTCTGTTTCAGCCCCTCTGTTTCAGCGCCTCTGTGTCTCGCCCTCTTTTTCTCACCCTCTGTTTCTCGCCTATGTTTCAGCCCCTCTGTTTTTCGCCCTCTGTTTCAGCCCCTCTGTTTCTCGCCCTCTGTATCAGACCCTCTGTTTCAGCCCCTCTGTTTCTCGCCCTCTGTTTCAGCCCCTCTGTTTCAGCCCCTCTGTTTCAGCCCTCTGTTCCAGCCCCTCTGTTTCTCGCACTCTGTTTCAGCCCCTCTGTTTCAGCCCCTCTGTTTCAGCCCCTCTGTTTCTCGCCCTCTGTTTCAGCCACTCTGTATCTCACCCTCTGTTTCAACCCCTCTGTTTCTCGCCCTCTGTTCAGCCCCTTTGTTTCAGCCCCTCTGTTTCTCGCCCTCTGTTTCAGCCCCTCTGTTTCTCGCCCTCTGTTTCAGCCCCTCTGTTTCTCGCCCTCTGTTTCACCCCCGCTGATTCAGACCCTCTGTTTCAGCCCCTCTGATTCAGCCCCTCTGTTTCAGCCCCTATGTTTCAGCACCTCTGTTTCAGCCCCTCTGTTTCAGCCCCTCTGTTTCTCGCCCTCTGTTTCAGCCCCTCTGTTTCAGCCCCTCTGTTTCTCGCCCTCTGTTTCAGCCCCGCTGATTCTGCCCTTCTGTTTCAGCCCCTCTGTATCAGCCCCTCTGTTTCTCGCCCTCTGTTTCAGCCCCTCTGATTCTGCCCTTCTGTTTCAGCTCCACTGATTCAGCCCCTCTGTTTCTCGCCCTCTGTTTCAGCCCCTCTGACTCAGCCCTTCTGTTTCAGCCCCTCTGTATCAGCCCCTCTGTTTCTCGCCCTCTGTTTCAGCCCCTCTGATTCAGCCCTTCTGTTTCAGCCCCTCTGTATCAGCCCCTCTGTTTCTCGCCCTCTGTTACAGCCCCTCTGTTTCTCGCCCTCTGTTTCAGCCCCTCTGTTTCAGCCCCTCTGTTTCATCCCCTCTGTTTCTCGCCCTCTATTTCTCACCCTCTGTTTCTCGCCCTCTGTTTCAGCCCCTCTGTTTCTCGCCCTTTGTTTCAGCCCCTCTGTTTCTCGCCCTCTGTTTCAGGCTCTCTGTTTCAGCCCATCTGTTTCAGCCCCTCCGTTTCAGCCCCACTGTTTCTCGCCCTCTGTTTCTCGCCCGCTGTTTCAGCCCATTTGTTTCTCGCCCTCTGTTTCAGCCCCTCTGTTTCAGCCCCTCTGATTCAGCCCCTCTGATTCAGCCCCTCTGTTTCTCGCCCTCTGTTTCAGCCCCTCTGTTTCAGCCCCTCTGTTTCAGCTCCTCTGTTTCAGCCCCTCTGTTTCTCGCCGTCTGTTTCAGCCACTCTGTTTCTCGCCCTCTGTTTCAGCCCCTCTGTTTCAGCCCCTCTGTTTCAGACCCTCTGTTTGTCGCCCTCTGTTTCAGCCCCTCTGTTTCTCGCCCTCTGTTTCAGCCCCTCTGTTTCTCGCCCACTGTTTCAGCCCCTCTGTTTCAGCCCCTCTGTTCCAGCCCCTCTGTTTCTCGCACTCTGTTTCAGCCCCTCTGTTTCAGCCCCTCTGTTTCTCGCCCTCTGTTTCAGCCCCGCCTTTTCTCACCCTCTGTTTCAGCCACTCTGATTTAGCCCCTCTGTTTCTCGCCCTCTGTTTCAGCCCCTCTGTTTCTCGCCCTCTGTTTCAGCCCCTCTGTTTCAGCACCTCTGTTTCAGCCCCTCTGTTTCAGCCCCTCTGTTTCTCGCCCTCTGTTTCAGCCCCTCTGTTTCTCGCCCTCTGTTTTAGCCCCTCTGTTTCAGCCCCCCTGTTTCAGCCCCTCTGAATCAGCCCCTCTGATTCAGCCCCTCTGTTTCAGCCCCTCTGTTTCAGCCCCTCAGTTTCTCGCCCTCTGTTCAGCCCCTCTGTTTCTCGCCCTCTGTTTCAGCACCTCTGTTTCTCGCCCTCTGTTTCAGCCCCTCTGATTCAGCCCCTCTGTTTCAGCCCCTCTGAATCAGCCCCTCTGATTCAGCCCCTCTGTTTCAGCCCCTCTGTTTCAGCCCCTCTGTATCAGCCCCTCTGTTTCTCACCCTCTGTTTCAGCCCCTCTGATTCAGCCCCTCTGATTCAGCCCCTCTGATTCAGCCCCTCTGTTTCCCGCCCCTCTGTTTCAGCCCCTCTGTTTAAGCCCCTCTGTTTCAGGCCCACTGTTTCAGCCCCTCTGTTTCAGTCCCTCTGTTTCACGCCCTCTGTTTCAGCCCCTCTGTTTCTCGCCTCCTGTTACAGCCCCTCTGTTTCTCGCCCTCTGTTTCAGCCCCTCTGATTCAGCCCCTCTGATTCAGCCCCTGTGTTTCAGCCCCTCTGTTTCAGCCCCTCTGTTTCAGCCCCTCTGTTTCTCGCCCTCTGTTTCTCACCCTCTGTTTATCGCCCTCTGTTTCAATCCCACTGTTTCTCGCCCTCTGTTTGAGCCCGTCTGTTTCTCGCCCTCTGTTTCAGCCCCTCTGATTCAGCCCCTCTGTTTCAGCCCCTCTGATTCAGCCCCTCTCTTTCTCGCCCTCTGTTTCAGCCCCTCTGTTTCTCGTCCTCTGTTTCAGCCCCTCTGTTTCAGCCCCTCTTTTTCTCGCCCTCTGTTTCAGCCCCGCTGATTCTGCCCCTCTGTTTCAGCTCCTCTGATTCAGCCCCTCTGTTTCTCGCCCTCTGTTTCAGCCCCTCTGATTCAGCCCTTCTGTTTCAGCCCCTCTGTATCAGCCCCTCTGTTTCTCGCCCTGTGTTCCAGCCACACTGTTTCTCGCCCTCTGTTTCAGCCCCTCTGTTTCTCGCCCTCTGTTTCAGCCCCACTGTTTCAGCCCCTCTGTTTCGTCCCCTCTGTTTCTCGCCCTCTATTTCTCACCCTCTGTTTCTCGCCCTCTGTTTCAGCCCCGCTGTTTCTCGCCCTCTGTTTCAGCCCCTCAGTTTCTCGCCCTCTGTTTCAGGCTCTGTGTTTCAGCCCGTCTGTTTCAGCCCCTCCATTTCAGCCCCACTGTTTCTCGCCCTCTGTTTCTCGCCCGCTGTTTCAGCCCCTTTGTTTCTCGCCCTCGGTTTCAGCACCTCTGTTTCAGCCCCTCTGATTCAGTCCCTCTGATTCAGCCCCTCTGTTTCTCGCCCTCTGTTTCAGCCCATCTGTTTCAGCCCCTCTGTTTCAGCTCCTCTGTTTCAGCCGCTCTGTTTCTCGCCCTGTTTCAGCCCCTCTGTTTCTCGCCCTCTGTTTCAGCCACTCTGTTTCTCGCCCTCTGTTTCAGCCCCTCTGTTTCAGCCCCTCTGTTTCAGCCCCTCTGTTTCAGCCCCTCTGTTTCTCACCCTCTGTTTCAGCCCCTCTGTTTCTCGCCCTCTGTTTCAGCCCCTCTGTTTCTCGCCCTCTGTTTCAGCCCATCTGTTTCAGCCCGTCTGTTCCAGCCCCACTGTTTCTCGCCCTCTGTTTCAGCCCCTCTGTTTCAGCCCCTCTGTTTCAGCCCCTCTGTTTCTCGCCCTCTGTTTCAGCCCCTCTGTTTCTCGCCCTCTGTTTCAGCCCCTCTGTTTCTCGCCCTCTGTTTCAGCCCCCCTGTTTTTCGCCCTCTGTTTCAGCCCCTCTGTTTCAGCCCCTCTGTTTCTCGCCCTCTGTTCCAGCCCCTCTGATTCAGCCCCTCTGTTTCAGCCCCTCTGATTCAGCCCCTCTTTTTCAGCCCCTCTGTTTCAGCCCCTCTGTTTCAGCCCCTCTGTTTCAGCCTGTCTGTGTCTCGCCCTCTTTTTCTCACCCTCTGTTTCTCGCCTATGTTTCAGCCCCTCTGTTTTTCGCCCTCTGTTTCAGCCCCTCTGTTTCTCGCCCTCTGTATCAGACCCTCTGTTTCAGCCACTCTGTTTCAGCCCCTCTGTTTCAGCCCTCTGTTCCAGCCCCTCTGTTTCTCGCACTCTGTTTCAGCCCCTCTGTTTCAGCCCCTCTGTTTCAGCCCCTCTGTTTCTCGCCCTGTGTTCCAGCCACACTGTTTCTCGCCCTCTGTTTCAGCCCCTCTGTTTCTCGCCCTCTGTTTCAGCCCCTCTGTTTCAGCCCCTCTGTTTCGTCCCCTCTGTTTCTCGCCCTCTATTTCTCACCCTCTGTTTCTCGCCCTCTGTTTCAGCCCCGCTGTTTCTCGCCCTCTGTTTCAGCCCCTCAGTTTCTCGCCCTCTGTTTCAGGCTCTGTGTTTCAGCCCGTCTGTTTCAGCCCCTCCATTTCAGCCCCACTGTTTCTCGCCCTCTGTTTCTCGCCCGCTGTTTCAGCCCCTTTGTTTCTCGCCCTCGGTTTCAGCACCTCTGTTTCAGCCCCTCTGATTCAGTCCCTCTGATTCAGCCCCTCTGTTTCTCGCCCTCTGTTTCAGCCCATCTGTTTCAGCCCCTCTGTTTCAGCTCCTCTGTTTCAGCCGCTCTGTTTCTCGCCCTGTTTCAGCCCCTCTGTTTCTCGCCCTCTGTTTCAGCCACTCTGTTTCTCGCCCTCTGTTTCAGCCCCTCTGTTTCAGCCCCTCTGTTTCAGCCCCTCTGTTTCAGCCCCTCTGTTTCTCACCCTCTGTTTCAGCCCCTCTGTTTCTCGCCCTCTGTTTCAGCCCCTCTGTTTCTCGCCCTCTGTTTCAGCCCATCTGTTTCAGCCCGTCTGTTCCAGCCCCACTGTTTCTCGCCCTCTGTTTCAGCCCCTCTGTTTCAGCCCCTCTGTTTCAGCCCCTGTTTCTCGCCCTCTGTTTCAGCCCCTCTGTTTCTCGCCCTCTGTTTCAGCCCCTCTGTTTCTCGCCCTCTGTTTCAGCCCCCCTGTTTTTCGCCCTCTGTTTCAGCCCCTCTGTTTCAGCCCCTCTGTTTCTCGCCCTCTGTTCCAGCCCCTCTGATTCAGCCCCTCTGTTTCAGCCCCTCTGATTCAGCCCCTCTTTTTCAGCCCCTCTGTTTCAGCCCCTCTGTTTCAGCCCCTCTGTTTCAGCCTGTCTGTGTCTCGCCCTCTTTTTCTCACCCTCTGTTTCTCGCCTATGTTTCAGCCCCTCTGTTTTTCGCCCTCTGTTTCAGCCCCTCTGTTTCTCGCCCTCTGTATCAGACCCTCTGTTTCAGCCACTCTGTTTCAGCCCCTCTGTTTCAGCCCTCTGTTCCAGCCCCTCTGTTTCTCGCACTCTGTTTCAGCCCCTCTGTTTCAGCCCCTCTGTTTCAGCCCCTCTGTTTCTCGCCCTCTGTTTCAGCCACTCTGTATCTCACCCTCTGTTTCAACCCCTCTGTTTCTCGCCCTCTGTTCAGCCCCTCTGTTTCAGCCCCTCTGTTTCTCGCCCTCTGTTTCAGCCCCTCTGTTTCTCGCCCTCTGTTTCAGCCCCTCTGTTTCTCGCCCTCTGTTTCACCCCCGCTGATTCAGACCCTCTGTTTCAGCCCCTCTGATTCAGCCCCTCTGATTCAGCCCCTATGTTTCAGCACCTCTGTTTCAGCCCCTCTGTTTCAGCCCCTCTGTTTCTCGCCCTCTGTTTCAGCCCCTCTGTTTCAGCCCCTCTGTTTCTCGCCCTCTGTTTCAGCCCCTCTGATTCAGCCCTTCTGTTTCAGCCCCTCTGTATCAGCCCCTCTGTTTCTCGCCCTCTGTTCCAGCCACACTGTTTCTCGCCCTCTGTTTCAGCCCCTCTGTTTCAGCCCCTCTGATTCAGCCCCTCTGTTTCTCGCCCTCTGTTTCAGCCCCTCTGTTTCAGCCCCTCTGTTTCAGCTCCTCTGTTTCAGCCCCTCTGTTTCTCGCGGTCTGTTTCAGCCACTCTGTTTCTCGCCCTCTGTTTCAGCCCCTCTGTTTCAGCCCCTCTGTTTCAGCCCCTCTGTTTGTCGCCCTCTGTTTCAGCCCCTCTGTTTCTCGCCCTCTGTTTCAGCCCCTCTGTTTCTCGCCCACTGTTTCAGCCCCTCTGTTTCAGCCCCTCTGTTCCAGCCCCTCTGTTTCTCGCACTCTGTTTCAGCCCCTCTATTTCAGCCCCTCTGTTTCTCGCCCTCTGTTTCAGCCCCGCCTTTTCTCACCCTCTGTTTCAGCCACTCTGATTTAGCCCCTCTGTTTCTCGCCCTCTGTTTCAGCCCCTCTGTTTCTCGCCCTCTGTTTCAGCCCCTCTGTTTCAGCACCTCTGTTTCAGCCCCTCTGTTTCAGCCCCTCTGTTTCTCGCCCTCTGTTTTAGCCCCTCTGTTTCAGCCCCTCAGTTTCTCGCCCTCTGTTCAGCCCCTCTGTTTCTCGCCCTCTGTTTCAGCACCTCTGTTTCTCGCCCTCTGTTTCAGCCCCTCTGATTCAGCCCCTCTGTTTCAGCCCCTCTGAATCAGCCCCTCTGATTCAGCCCCTCTGTTTCAGCCCCTCTGTTTCAGCCCCTCTGTTTCAGCCCCTCTGTTTCTCACCCTCTGTTTCAGCCCCTCTGATTCAGCCCCTCTGATTCAGCCCCTCTGATTCAGCCCCTCTGTTTCCCGCCCCTCTGTTTCAGCCCCTCTGTTTAAGCCCCTCTGTTTCAGGCCCACTGTTTCAGCCCCTCTGTTTCAGTCCCTCTGTTTCACGCCCTCTGTTTCAGCCCCTCTGTTTCTCGCCTCCTGTTACAGCCCCTCTATTTCTCGCCCTCTGTTTCAGCCCCTCTGATTCAGCTCCTCTGATTCAGCCCCTGTGTTTCAGCCCCTCTGTTTCAGCCCCTCTGTTTCAGCCCCTCTGTTTCTCGCCCTCTGTTTCTCACCCTCTGTTTCTCGCCCTCTGTTTCAATCCCACTGTTTCTCGCCCTCTGTTTGAGCCCCTCTGTTTCTCGCCCTCTGTTTCAGCCCCTCTGATTCAGCCCCTCTGTTTCAGCCCCTCTGATTCAGCCCCTCTCTTTCTCGCCCTCTGTTTCAGCCCCTCTGTTTCAGCCCCTCTGTTTCAGCCCCTCTGTTTCTCACCCTCTGTTTCAGCCCCTCTGTTTCTCGCCCTCGTTTTCAGCCCCTCTGTTTCAGCCCCTCTATTTCAGCCCCTCTGTTTATCACCCTCTGTTTCAGCCCGTCTGTTTCAGCCACTCTGTTTCTCGCACTCTGTTTCAGCCCCTCTTTTTCTCACCCTCTGTTTTAGCCACTCTGATTCAGCCCCTCTGTTTCTCGCCCTCTGTTTCAGCCCCTCTGTTTCTCGCCCTCTGTTTCAGCCCCTCTGTTTCAGCACCTCTGTTTCAGCCACTCTGTTTCAGCCCCTCTGTTTCTCGCCCTCTGTTTCGGCCCCTCTGTATCTCGCCCTCTGTTTCAGCCCCTCTGTTTCAGCCCCTCTGTTTCTCGCCCTCTGTTTCAGCCCCTCTGTTTCTCGCCCTCTATTTCAGCCCCTCTGTTTCCCGCCCTCTGTTTCAGCCCCTCTGTTTCAGCCCCTCTGTTCCAGCCCCTCTGTTTCTCGCACTCTGTGTCAGCCCCTCTGTTCCAGCCCCTCTGTTTCAGCCCCTCTGTTTCAGCCCGTCTGTTTCAGCCACTCTGTTTCTCGCACTCTGTTTCAGCCCCTCTTTTTCTCACCCTCTGTTTTAGCCACTCTGATTCAGCCCCTCTGTTTCTCGCCCTCTGTTTCAGCCCCTCTGTTTCTCGCCCTCTGTTTCAGCCCCTCTGTTTCAGCACCTCTGTTTCAGCCACTCTGTTTCAGCCCCTCTGTTTCTCGCCCTCTGTTTCAGCCCCTCTGTTTCTCGCCCTCTGTTTCAGCCCCTCTGTTTCAGCCACTCTGTTTCTCGCCCTCTGTTTCTGCCCCGCTGATCCTCGCCCTCTGTTTCAGCCCCTCTGTTTCTCGCCCTCTGTTTCAGCCCCGCTGATTCAGCCCCTCTGTTTCAGCCCCTCTGATTCAGCCCCTCTGATTCAGCCCCTCTGTTTCAGCCCCTCTGTTTCAGCCCCTCTGTTTCAGCCCCTCTGTTTCTTACCCTCTGTTTCAGCCCCTCTGTTTCTCGCCCTCTGTTTCAGCCCCTCTGTTTCTCGCCCTCTGATTTAACCCCTCTAATTCAGCCCCTCTCTTTCAGCCCCTCTGATTCAGCCCCTCTGTTTCGCGCCCTCTGTTTCAGCCCCTCTGTTTCAGCCCCTCTGTTTCAGCCCCTCTGTTTCTCACCCTCTGTGTCAGCCCCTCTGATTCAGCCCCTCTGATTCAGCCCCTCTGATTCAGCCCCTATGATTCAGCCCCTCTGTTTCTCGCCCTCTGTTTCAGCCCCTCTGATTCACCCCCTCTGATTCAGCCCCTGTGTTTCAGCCCCTCTGTTTCAGCCCCTCTGTTTCAGCCCCTCAGTTTCAGCCCCTCTGTTTCTCACCCTCTGTATCTCGCCCTCTGTTTCAGCCCCTCTGTTTCTCGCCCTCTGTTTCAGCCCCTCTGTTTCTCACCCTCTGTTTCAACACCTCTGATTCAGCCCCTCTGTTTCAGCCCCTCTGTTTCAGCCCCTCTGTTTCAGCCACTCTGTTTCTCGCCCTCTGTTTCTCACCCTCTGTTTCTCGCACTCTGTTTCAGCCCCTCTGTTTTTCGCCCTCTGTTTAGCCCCTCTGTTTCTCGCCCTCTGTATCAGACCCTCTGTTTCAGCAACTCTGTTTCAGCCCCTCTGTTTCAGCCCCTCTGTTTCTCGCCCTCTGTTTCTCGCCCCCTGTTTCAGCCCCTCTGTCTCTCGCCCTCTGTTTCAGCCCCTCTGTTTCGCGCTCTCTGTTTCAGCCCCTCTGTTTCAGCCCCTCTGTTTCTCGCCCTCTGTTTCTGACCCTCTGTTTCTCGCCCTCTGTTTCAGCCCCTCTGTTTTTCGCCCTCTGTTTCAGCCCCGCTGATTCAGCCCCTCTGTTTCAGCCCCTCTGATTCAGCCCCTCTGCTTCTCGCCCTCTGTTTCAGCCCCTCTGTTTCAGCCCTTCTGTTTCAGCCCCTCTGTTTCTCGCCCTCTGTTTCAGCCCCTCTGTTTCTCGCCCTCTGTTTCAGCCCCTCTGTTTCAGCCCCTCTGTTTCATCCCCTCTGTTTCTCGCCCTCTATTTCTCACCCTCTGTTTCTCGCCCTCTGTTTCAGCCTCTCTGTTTCTCGCCCTCTGTTTCAGCCCCTCAGTTTCTCGCCCTCTGTTTCAGGCTCTGTGTTTCAGCCCGTCTGTTTCAGCCCCTCCGTTTCAGCCCCACTGTTTCTCGCCCTCTGTTTCTCGCCCGCTGTTTCAGCCCCTTTGTTTCTCGCCCTCGGTTTCAGCACCTCTGTTTCAGCCCCTCTGATTCAGCCCCTCTGATTCAGCCCCTCTGTTTCTCGCCCTCTGTTTCAGCCCCTCTGTTTCAGCCGCTCTGTTTCTCGCCCTGTTTCAGCCCCTCTGTTTCTCGCCCTCTGTTTGAGCCCCTCTGTTTCTCGCCCTCTGTTTCTCACCCTCTGTTTCTCGCACTCTGTTTCAGCCCCCTATGTTTTTCGCCCTCTGTTTAGCCCCTCTGTTTCTCGCCCTCTGTATCAGACCCTCTGTTTCAGCAACTCTGTTTCAGCCCCTCTGTTTCTCGCCCTCTGTTTCTCGCCCTCTGTTTCAGCCCCTCTGTTTCTCGCCCTCTGTTTCAGCCCCTCTGTTTCGCGCTCTCTGTTTCAGCCCCTCTGTTTCAGCCCCTCTGTTTCTCGCCCTCTGTATCAGACCCTCTGTTTCAGCAACTCTGTTTCAGCCCCTCTGTTTCTCGCCCTCTGTTTCTCGCCCTCTGTTTCAGCCCCTCTGTTTCAGCCCCTCTGTTTCATCCCCTCTGTTTCTCGCCCTCTATTTCTCACCCTCTGTTTCTCGCCCTCTGTTTCAGCCCCTCTGTTTCTCGCCCTCTGTTTCAGCCCCTCAGTTTCTCGCCGTCTGTTTCAGGCTCTGTGTTTCAGCCCGTCTGTTTCAGCCCCTCCGTTTCAGCCCCACTGTTTCTCGCCCTCTGTTTCTCGCCCGCTGTTTCAGCCCCTTTGTTTCTCGCCCTCGGTTTCAGCACCTCTGTTTCAGCCCCTCTGATTCAGCCCCTCTGATTCAGCCCCTCTGTTTCAGCCCGTCTGTTCCAGCCCCACTGTTTCTCGCCCTCTGTTTCAGCCCCTCTGTTTCAGCCCCTCAGTTTCTCGCCCTCTGTTTCAGCCCCTCTGTTTCTCGCCCTCTGTTCAGCCCCTCTGTTTCTCGCCCTCTGTTTCAGCCCCCCTGTTTTTCGCCCTCTGTTTCAGCCCCTCTGTTTCAGCCCCTCTGTTTCTCGCCCTCTGTTTCAGCCTCTCTGATTCAGCCCCTCTGTTTCAGCCCCTCTGATTCAGCTCCTCTTTTTCAGCCCCTCTGCTTCAGCCCCTCGGTTTCAGCCCCTCTGTGTCTCGCCCTCTTTTTCTCACCCTCTGTTTCTCGCCTCTGTTTCAGCCCCTCTGTTTTTCGCCCTCTGTTTCAGACCCTCTGTTTCTTGCCCTCTGTATCAGACCCTCTGTTTCAGCCACTCTGTTTCAGCCCCTCTGTTTCAGCCCTCTGTTCCAGTCCCTCTGTTTCTCGCACTCTGTTTCAGCCACTCTGTATCTCGCCCTCTGTTTCAGCCCCTCTGTTTCTCGCCCTCTGTTCAGCCCCTTTGTTTCAGCCCCTCTGTTTCTCGCCCTCTGTTGCAGCCCCTCTGTTTCTCGCCCTCTGTTTCAGCCCCTCTGTTTCTCGCCCTCTGTTTCACCCCCGCTGATTCAGACCCTCTGTTTCAGCCCCTCTGATTCAGCCCCTCTGATTCAGCCCCTATGTTTCAGCACCTCTGTTTCAGCCCCACTGTTTCAGCCCCTCTGTTTCTCGCCCTCTGTTTCAGCCCCACTGTTTCTCGCCCTCTGTTTCAGCACCTCTGTTTCTCGCCCTCTGTTTCAGCCCCTCTGATTCAGCCCCTCTGTTTCAGCCACTCTGATTCAGCCCCTCTGATTCAGCCCCTTTGATTCAGACCCTCTGTTTCTCGCCCTCTGTTTCAGCCCCTCTGTTTCAGCCCCTCTGTTTCTCGCCCTCTGTTTCAGCCCCTCTGATTCAGCCCCTCTGATTCAGCCCCTCTGATTCAGCCCCTCTGATTCAGCCCCTATGATTCAGCCCCTCTGTTTCTCGCCCTCTGTTTCAGCCCCTCTGATTCACCCCCTCTGATTCAGCCCCTGTGTTTCAGCCCCTCTGTTTCAGCCCCTCTGTTTCAGCCCCTCTGTTTCAGGCCCTCTGTTTCTCACCCTCTGTATCTCGCCCTCTGTTTCAGCCCCTCTGTTTCTCGCCCTCTGTTTCAGCCCCTCTGTTTCTCGCCCTCTGTTTCAACACCTCTGATTCAGCCCCTCTGTTTCAGCCCCTCTGTTTCAGCCCCTCTGTTTCAGCCACTCTGTTTCTCGCCCTCTGTTTCTCACCCTCTGTTTCTCGCACTCTGTTTCAGCCCCTCTGTTTTTCGCCCTCTGTTTAGCCCCTCTGTTTCTCGCCCTCTGTATCAGACCCTCTGTTTCAGCAACTCTGTTTCAGCCCCTCTGTTTCAGCCCCTCTGTTTCTCGCCCTCTGTTTCTCGCCCCCTGTTTCAGCCCCTCTGTCTCTCGCCCTCTGTTTCAGCCCCTCTGTTTCGCGCTCTCTGTTTCAGCCCCTCTGTTTCAGCCCCTCTGTTTCTCGCCCTCTGTTTCTGACCCTCTGTTTCTCGCCCTCTGTTTCAGCCCCTCTGTTTTTCGCCCTCTGTTTCAGCCCCGCTGATTCAGCCCCTCTGTTTCAGCCCCTCTGATTCAGCCCCTCTGCTTCTCGCCCTCTGTTTCAGCCCCTCTGTTTCAGCCCTTCTGTTTCAGCCCCTCTGTTTCTCGCCCTCTGTTTCAGCCCCTCTGTTCCTCGCCCTCTGTTTCAGCCCCTCTGTTTCAGCCCCTCTGTTTCATCCCCTCTGTTTCTCGCCCTCTATTTCTCACCCTCTGTTTCTCGCCCTCTGTTTCAGCCTCTCTGTTTCTCGCCCTCTGTTTCAGCCCCTCAGTTTCTCGCCCTCTGTTTCAGGCTCTGTGTTTCAGCCCGTCTGTTTCAGCCCCTCCATTTCAGCCCCACTGTTTCTCGCCCTCTGTTTCTCGCCCGCTGTTTCAGCCCCTTTGTTTCTCGCCCTCGGTTTCAGCACCTCTGTTTCAGCCCCTCTGATTCAGCCCCTCTGATTCAGCCCCTCTGTTTCTCGCCCTCTGTTTCAGCCCCTCTGTTTCAGCCGCTCTGTTTCTCGCCCTGTTTCAGCCCCTCTGTTTCTCGCCCTCTGTTTGAGCCCCTCTGTTTCTCGCCCTCTGTTTCTCACCCTCTGTTTCTCGCACTCTGTTTCAGCCCCCTATGTTTTTCGCCCTCTGTTTAGCCCCTCTGTTTCTCGCCCTCTGTATCAGACCCTCTGTTTCAGCAACTCTGTTTCAGCCCCTCTGTTTCTCGCCCTCTGTTTCTCGCCCTCTGTTTCAGCCCCTCTGTTTCTCGCCCTCTGTTTCAGCCCCTCTGTTTCGCGCTCTCTGTTTCAGCCCCTCTGTTTCAGCCCCTCTGTTTCTCGCCCTCTGTATCAGACCCTCTGTTTCAGCAACTCTGTTTCAGCCCCTCTGTTTCTCGCCCTCTGTTTCTCGCCCTCTGTTTCAGCCCCTCTGTTTCAGCCCCTCTGTTTCATCCCCTCTGTTTCTCGCCCTCTATTTCTCACCCTCTGTTTCTCGCCCTCTGTTTCAGCCCCTCTGTTTCTCGCCCTCTGTTTCAGCCCCTCAGTTTCTCGCCGTCTGTTTCAGGCTCTGTGTTTCAGCCCGTCTGTTTCAGCCCCTCCGTTTCAGCCCCACTGTTTCTCGCCCTCTATTTCTCGCCCGCTGTTTCAGCCCCTTTGTTTCTCGCCCTCGGTTTCAGCACCTCTGTTTCAGCCCCTCTGATTCAGCCCCTCTGATTCAGCCCCTCTGTTTCAGCCCGTCTGTTCCAGCCCCACTGTTTCTCGCCCTCTGTTTCAGCCCCTCTGTTTCAGCCCCTCAGTTTCTCGCCCTCTGTTTCAGCCCCTCTGTTTCTCGCCCTCTGTTCAGCCCCTCTGTTTCTCGCCCTCTGTTTCAGCCCCCCTGTTTTTCGCCCTCTGTTTCAGCCCCTCTGTTTCAGCCCCTCTGTTTCTCGCCCTCTGTTTCAGCCTCTCTGATTCAGCCCCTCTGTTTCAGCCCCTCTGATTCAGCTCCTCTTTTTCAGCCCCTCTGCTTCAGCCCCTCGGTTTCAGCCCCTCTGTGTCTCGCCCTCTTTTTCTCACCCTCTGTTTCTCGCCTCTGTTTCAGCCCCTCTGTTTTTCGCCCTCTGTTTCAGACCCTCTGTTTCTTGCCCTCTGTATCAGACCCTCTGTTTCAGCCACTCTGTTTCAGCCCCTCTGTTTCAGCCCTCTGTTCCAGTCCCTCTGTTTCTCGCACTCTGTTTCAGCCACTCTGTATCTCGCCCTCTGTTTCAGCCCCTCTGTTTCTCGCCCTCTGTTCAGCCCCTTTGTTTCAGCCCCTCTGTTTCTCGCCCTCTGTTGCAGCCCCTCTGTTTCTCGCCCTCTGTTTCAGCCCCTCTGTTTCTCGCCCTCTGTTTCACCCCCGCTGATTCAGACCCTCTGTTTCAGCCCCTCTGATTCAGCCCCTCTGATTCAGCCCCTATGTTTCAGCACCTCTGTTTCAGCCCCACTGTTTCAGCCCCTCTGTTTCTCGCCCTCTGTTTCAGCCCCACTGTTTCTCGCCCTCTGATTCAGCCCCTCTGTTTCTCGCCCTCTGTTTCAGCCCCTCTGATTCAGCCCCTCTGTTTCAGCCACTCTGATTCAGCCCCTCTGATTCAGCCCCTTTGATTCAGACCCTCTGTTTCTCGCCCTCTGTTTCAGCCCCTCTGTTTCAGCCCCTCTGTTTCAGCCCCTCTGTTTCTCACCCTCTGTTTCACCCCCTCTGATTCAGCCCCTCTGATTCAGCCCCTCTGATTCAGCCCCTCTGTTTCCCGCCCCTCTGTTTCAGCCCCTCTGTTTCTCGCCCTCTGTTTTTGCCCCTCTGTTTCAGCCCCTCTTTTTCAGCGCCTCTGTTTCTCGCCCTCTGTTTCAGCCCCTCTGTTTCTCGCCCTCTATTTCAGCCCCTCTGTTTCTCGCCCTCTGTTTTAGCCCCTCTGTTTCAGCCCCTCTGTTTCAGCTCCTCTGTTTCAGCCCCTCTGTTTCTCGCTGTCTGTTTCAGTCCCTCTGTTTCTCGCCCTCTGTTTCACGCTCTCTGTTTCAGCCCCTCTGTTTCAGCCCCTCTGTTTCTCGCCCTCTGTTTCAGCCCCTCTGTTTCAGCCCTTCTGTTTCAGCCCCTCTGTATTAGCCCCTCTGTTTCTCTCCCTCTGTTCCAGCCCCACTGTTTCTCGCCCTCTGTTTCAGCCCCTCTGTTTCTCGCCCTCTGTTTCTTCCCTTCTGTTTCAGCCCCTCTGTTTCAGCCCCTCTGTTTCATCCCCTCTGTTTCTCACCCTATATTTCTCACCCTCTGTTTCTCGCCCTCTGTTTCAGCCCCTCTGTTTCTCGCCGTCTGTTTCAGCCCCTCTGTTTCTCGCCCTCTGTTTCAGGCTCTCTGTTTCAGCCCGTCTTTTTCAGCCCCTCCGTTTCAGCCCCTCTGTTTCTCGCCCTCTGTTTCTCACCCGCTGTTTCAGCCCCTTTGTTTCTCGCCCTCTGTTTCAGCCCCTCTGTTTCAGCCCCTCTGATTCAGCCCCTCAGATTCAGCCCCTCTGTTTCTCGCTCTCTGTTTCAGACCCTCTGTTTCAGCCCCTCTGTTTCAGCTCCTCAGTTTCAGCCCCTCTGTTTCTCGCCGTCTGTTTCAGCCCCTCTGTTTCTCGCCCTCTGCTTCAGCCCTTCTGTTTCAACCCCTCTGTTTCAACCCCTCTGTTTCTCGCCCTCTGTTTCAGCCCCTCTGTTTCAGCCCCTCTGTTCCAGCCCCTCTGTTTCTCGCAATCTGTTTCAGCCCCTCTGTTTCAGCCCCTCTGTTTCAGCCCCTCTGTTTCTCGCCCTCTGTTCAGCCCCTCTGTTTCTCGCCCTTTGTGACACACCCTCTGTTTCTCGCCCTCTGTTTCAGCCCCTCTGTTTCTCGTCCTCTGTTTCAGCCCCTCTGTTTCACCCCCGCTGATTCAGCCCCTCTGTTTTAGCCCCTCTGATTCAGCCCCTCTGATTCAGCCCGCTGTTTCAGCCCCTCTGTTTCAGCCCCTCTGATTCAGCCCCTCTGTTTCTCGCCCTCTGTTTCAGCACCTCTGTTTCTCGCTCTCTGTTTCAGCCCCTCTGTTTCTCGCCCTCTGTTTCAGCCCCTCTGATTCAGCCCCTCTGTTTAAGCCACTCTGATTCAGCCCCTCTGATTCAGCCCCTCTGATTCAGCCCCTCTCTTTCTCGCCCTCTGTTTCAGCCCCTCCGTTTCAGCCCCTCTGTTTCAGCCCCTCTGTTTCTAACCCTCTGTCTCAGCCCCTCTGATTCAGCCCCTCTGATTCAGCCCCTCTCATTCAGCCCCTCTGATTCAGCCCCTCTGTTTCCCGCCCCTCTGTTTCAGCCCCTCTGTTTCTCGCCCTCTGTTTCAGCCCCTCTGTTTCTCGCCCTCTGTTTCAGCCCCTCTGTTTCAGCCGCTCTGTTTCAGCCCCTCATTTTCAGCGCCTCTGTTTCTCGCCCTCTGTTTCAGCCCCTCTGTTTCAGCCCCTCTGTTTCTCGCCCGCTGTTTCAGCCCCTCTGTTTCAGCTCCTCTGTTTCAGCCCATCTGTTTCTCGCCGTCTGTTTCAGCCCCTCTGTTTCTCGCCCTCGATTTCATCCCCTCTGTTTCAGCCCCTCTGTTTCAGCCACTCTGTTTCTCGCCCTCTGTTTCAGCCCATCTGTTTCTCGCCGTTCGTTTCAGCCCCTCTGTTTCTCGCCCTCTGTTTCAGCCCCTCTGTTTCACCCCTCTGTTCCAGCCCCTCTGTTTCTCGCACTCTGTTTCAGCCCCTGTGTTCCAGCCCCTCTGTTTCAGCCCCTCTGTTTCAGCCCCTCTGTTTCTCGCCCTCTGTTTCAGCCCCTCTGTTTCAGCCCCTCTGTTTCAGCCCCTCTGTTTCTCGCCCTCTGTTTCCGTCCCTCTGTTTCAGCCCCTCTGTTTCTCGCCCTCTGTTTCAGCCCCTCTTTTTCTCACCCTCTGTTTTAGCCACTCTGATTCAGCCCCTCTGTTTCTCGCCCTCTGTTTCAGCCCCTCTGTTTCTCAGCCTCTGTTTCAGCCCGTCTGTTTCTCGCCCTCTGTTTCAGCCACTCTGTATCTCGCCCTCTGTTTCAGCCCCTCTGTCTCTCGCCCTCTGTTTCTCGCCCTCTGTTTCAGACCCTCTGTTTCTCGCCCTCTTTTTCTGCCCCTCTGATCCTCGCCCTCTGTTTCTGCCCCTCTGTTTCTCCCCCTCTGTTTCAGCCCCGCTGATTCAGCCTCTCTGTTTCAGCCCCTCTGAATCAGCCCCTCTGTTTCAGCCGCTCTGTTTCAGCCCCTCTGTTTCAGCCCCTCTGTTTCTCGCCCTCTGTTTTAACCCCCTCTAATTCAGCCCCTCTGTTTTATCCCCTCTGATTCAGCCACTCTGATTCAGCCCCTCTGATTCGCGCCCTCTGTTTCAGCCCCTCTGTTTCAGCCCCTCTGTTTCAGCCCCTCTGTTTCTCACCCTCTGTATCAGCCCCTCTGATTCAGCCCCTCTGATTCAGCCCCTCTGATTCAGCCACTCTGTTTCCCGCCCCTCTGTTTCAGCCCCTCTGTTTCAGCCCCTCTGTTTCAGCCCCTCTGTTTCTCGCCCTCTGTTTCAGATTCTCTGTTTCTCGCCCTCTGTTTCAGCCCCTCTGTTTCAGCCCCTCTGTTTCAGGCCTCTGATTCAGCCCCTCTGCTTCTCGCCCTCTGTTTCAGCCCCTCTGTTTCAGCCCTTCTGTTTCAGCCCCTCTGTATCAGCCCCGCTGTTTCGCGCCCTCTGTTTCAGCCCCTCTGTTTCTCGCCCTCTGTTTCAGCCCCTCTGTTTCTCGCCCTCTGTTTCAGCCCCTCTGTTTCAGCCACTCTGTTTCAGCCCCTCTGTTTCATCCCCTCTGTTTCTCGCCCTCTATTTCTCACCCATTGTTTCTCGCCCTCTGTTTCAGCCCCTCTGTTTCTCGCCCTCTGTTTCAGCCCCTCAGTTTCTCGCCCTCTGTTTCAGGCTCTGTGTTTCAGCCCCTCTGTTTCAGCCCCTCTGTTTCTCGCCCTCTGTTTCTCGCCCGCTGTTTCAGCCCCTTTGTTTCTCGCCCTCTGTTTCAGCACCTCTGTTTCAGCCCCTCTGATTCAGCCCCTCTGATTCAGCCCCTCTGTTTCTCGCCCTCTGTTTCAGCCCCTCTGTTTCAGCCCCTCTGTTTCAGCTCTGTTTCAGGCGCTCTGTTTCTCGCCCTTTTTCAGCCCCTCTGTTTCTCGCCCTCTGTTTCAGCACCTCTGTTTCTCGCCCTCTGTTTCTCGCCCTCTGTTTCAGCCCCTCTGTTTCAGCCCCTCTGTTTCTCACCCTCTGTTTCAGCCCCTCTGTTTCTCGCCCTCTGTTTCAGCCCCTCTGTTTCTCGCCCTCTGTTTCAGCCCCTCTGTTTCAGCCCCTCTGTTCCAGCCCCACTGTTTCTCGCCCTCTGTTTCAGCCCCTCTGTTTCAGCCCCTCTGTTTCAGCCTTTCTGTTTCTCGCCCTCTGTTTCAGCCACTCTGTTTCTCGTCCTCTGTTTCAGCCCCTCTGTTTCTCGCCTTCTGTTCAGCCCCTCTGTTTCTCACCCTCTGTTTCAGCCCCTCTGTTTTTCGCCCTCTGTTTCAGCCCCTCTGTTTCAGCCCCTCTGTTTCTCGCCCTCTGTTTCAGCCCCTCTGATTCAGCCCCTCTGTTTCAGCCCCTCTGATTCAGCCCCTCTGTTTCAGCCCCTCTGTTTCAGCCCCTCTGTTTCTCGACCTCTGTTTCAGCCCCTCTGTTTCTCGCCCTCTTTTTCTCACCTTCTGTTTCTCGCCCTCTGTTTCAGCCCCTCTGTTTTTCGCCCTCTTTTTCAGGCGCTCTGTTTCTCGCCCTCTGTATCAGACCCTCTGTTTCAGCCCCTCTGTTTCAGCCCCTCTGTTTCAGCCCCTCTGTTTCAGCCCCTCTGTTTCTCGCCCTCTGTTTCTCACCCTCTTTTTCTCGCACGCTGTTTCAGCCCGTCTGTTTTCGCCCTCTGTTTAGCCCCTCTGTTTCTCGCCCTCTGTATCAGAACCTCTGTTTCAGCAACTCTGTTTCAGCCCCTCTGCTTCAGCCCCTCTGTTTCTCGCCCTCTGTTTCTCGCCCTCTGTTTCACTCCCTCTGTTTCAGCCCCTCTGTTTCTCGCCCTCTCTTTCAGTCCCGCTGATTCAGCCCCTCTGTTTCAGCCCCTCTGATTCAGCACCTCTGCTTCTCGCCCTCTGTTTCAGCCCCTCTGTTTCAGCCCTTCTGTTTCAGCACCTCTGTATCAGCCCCTCTGTTTCTCGCCCTCTGTTTCAGCCCCTCTGTTTCTCGCCCTCTGTTTCAGCCCCACTGTTTCTCGCCCTCTGTTTCAGCCCCTCTGTTTCAGCCCCTCTGTTTCTGCCCCTCTGTTTCATCCCCTCTGTTTCACGCCCTCTATTTCTCACCCTCTGTTTCTCGCCATCCGTTTCAGCCCCTCTGTTTCTCGCCCTCTGTTTCAGCCCCTCAGTTTCTCGCCCTCTGTTTCAGGCTCTGTGTTTCAGCCCGTCTGTTTCAGCCCCTCCGTTTCAGCCCCTCTGTTTCTCGCCCTCTGTTTCTCGCACGCTGTTTCAGCCCCTTTGTTTCTCGCCCTCTGTTTCAGCCCCTCTGTTTCAGCCCCTCTTATTCAGCCCCTCTGATTCAGCCCCTCTGTTTCTCGCCCTCTGTTTCAGCCCCTCTGTTTCAGCCCCTCTGTTTTAGCTCCTCTGTTTCAGCCCCTCTGTTTCTCGCCCTGTTTCAGCCCCTCTGTTTCTCGCCCTCTGTTTCAGCCCCTCTGTTTCTCGCCCTCTGTTTCAGCCCCTCTGTTTCAGCCCCTCTGTTCCAGCCCCACTGTTTATCGCCCTCTGTTTCAGCCCCTCTGTTTCAGCCCCTCTGTTTCAGCCCCTCTGTTTCTCGCCCTCTGTTTCAGCCACTCTGTTTCTCGCCCTCTGTTTCAGCCCCGCTATTTCTCGCCCTCGGTTCAGCCCCTCTGTTTCTCGCCCTCTGTTTCTGCCCCTCTGTTTTTCGCCCTCTGTTTCAGCCCCTCTGTTTCAGCCCCTCTGTTTCTCGCCCTCTGTTTCAGCCCCTCTGATTCAGCCCCTCTGTTTCATCCCCTCTGATTCAGCCCCTCTGTTTCAGCCCCTCTGTTTCAGCCCCTCTGTTTCAGCCCCTCTTTTCCCGCCCTCTTTTTCTCACCCTCTGTTTCTCGCTCTCTGTTTCAGCCCCTCTGTTTTTCGCCCTCTGTTTCAGCCCCTCTGTTACTCGCACTCTGTATCAGACCCTCTGTTTCAGCCACTCTGTTTCAGCCACTCTGTATCAGCCCCTCTGTTTCTCGCCCACTTTTTCTCACCCACTGATTCAGCCCCTCTGTTTCGCGCTTTCTGTTTCAGCCCCTCTGTTTCAGCCCCTCTGTTTCTCGCCCTCTGTTTCTGCCCCTCTGTTTCGCGCTCTCTGTTTCAGCCCCTCTGTTTCAGCCCCTCTGTTTCTCGCCCTCTGTTTCTGCCCCTCTGTTTCTCGCCCTCTGTTTCAGCCCCTCTGTTTCTCGCCCTCTGTTTCAGCCCCGCTGATTCTGCCCCTCTGTTTCAGCCCCTCTGATTCAGCCCCTCTGTTTCTCGCCCTCTGTTTCAGCCCCTCTGTTTCAGCCACTCTGTTTCTCGCCCTCTGTTTCTGCCCCTCTGATCCTCGCCCTCTGTTTCAGCCCCTCTGTTTCTCGCCCTCTGTTTCAGCCCTGCTGATTCAACCCCTCTGTTTCAGCCCCTCTGAATCAGCCCCTCTGATTCAGCCGCTCTGTTTCAGCCCCTCTGTTTCAGCCCCTCTGTTTCAGCCCCTCTGTTTCTCACCCTCTGTTTCAGCCCCTGTGTTTCTCGCCCTCTGTTTCAGCCCCTCTGTTTCTCGCCCTCTGTTTTAACCCTCTCCAATTCAGCCCCTCTGTTTCAGCCCCTCTGATTCAGCCCCTCTGATTCAGCCCCTCTGTTTCACGCCCTCTGTTTCAGCCCTTCTGTTTCAGCCCCTCTGTTTCAGCCCCTCTGTTTCTCACCCTCTGTATCAGCCGATCTGATTCAGCCCCTCTGATTCAGCCCCTCTGATTCAGCCCCTCTGTTTCCCGCCCCTCTGTTTCAGCCCCTCTGTTTCAGCCCCTCTGTTTCAGCCCCACTGTGTCAGCCCCTCTGTTTCAGCCCCTCTGTTTCTCGCCCTCTGTTTCAGCCCCTCTGTTTCTCGCCCTCTGTTTCAGCCCCTCTGTTTCTCGCTCTCTGTTTCAGCCCCTCTGATTCAGCCCCTCTTATTCAGCCCCTGTGTTTCAGCCCCTATGTTTCAGCCCCTCTGTTTCAGCCCCTCTGTATCTCGCCCTCTGTTTCTCACCCTCTGTTTCTCGCCCTCTGTTTCAGCCCCTCTGTTTCTCGCCCTCTGTTTCAGCCCCTCTGTTTTTCGCCCTCTGTTTCAGCCCCTCTGTCTCTCGCCCTCTGTATCAGACCCTCTGTTTCAGCCACTCTGTTTTAGCCACTCTGATTCAGCCCCTCTGTTTCTCGCCCTCTTTTTCTCGCACTCTGTTTCAGCCCCTTTGTTTCTCGCCCTCTGTTTCAGCCCCTCTGTTTCGCGCTCTCTGTTTCTGCCCCTCTGTTTCAGCCCCTCTGTTTCTCGCCCTCTGTTTCTGCCCCTCTGTTTCTCGCCCTCTGTTTCAGCCCCTCTGTTTCTCGCCCTCTGTTTCAGCCCCGCTGATTCTGCCCCTCTGTTTCAGCCCTTCTGATTCTGCCCCTCTGTTTCTCGCCCTCTGTTTCAGCCCCTCTGTTTCTCACCCTCTGTATCAGCCCCTCTGATTCAGCCCCTTTGATTCAGCCCCTCTGATTCAGCCCCTCTGATTCAGCCCCTCTGTTTCCCGCCGCTCTGTTACAGCCCCTCTGTTTCAGCCCCTCTGTTTCAGCCCCACTGTTTCAGCCCCTCTGTTTCAGCCCCTCCGTTTCTCGCCCGCTGTTTCAGCCCCTCTGTTTCTCGTCCTCTGTTTCAGCCCCTCTGTTTCTCGCCCTCTGTTTCAGCCCCTCTGATTCAGCCCCTCTGATTCAGCCCCTGTGTTTCAGCCCCTCTGTTTCAGCCCCTCTGTTTCAGCCCCTCTGTTTCTCGCCCTCTGTTTCAGCCCCTCTGTTTTTCGCCCTCTGTTTCAGCCCCTCTGTTTCTCGCCCTCTGTATCAGACCCTCTGTTTCAGCCACTCTGTTTCAGCCCCTCTGTTTCAGCCCCTCTGTTTCTCGCCCTCTTTTTCTCACCCTCTGTTTGAGCCCCTCTGTTTCTCGCCCTCTGTATCTCACCCTCTGTTTCTCGCACTCTGTTTCAGCCCCTCTGTTTTTCGCCCTCTGTTCCAGCCCCTCTGTTTCGCGCTCTCTGTTTCAGCCCCGCTGTTTCAGCCCCTCTGTTTCTCGCCCTCTTTTTCTGCCCTTCTGTTTCTCGCCCTCTGTTTCAGCCCCTCTGTTTCTCGCCCTCTTTTACAGCCCCGCTGATTCTGCCCCACTGTTTCAGCCCCTCTGATTCAGCCCCTCTGTTTCTCGCCCTCTGTTTCAGCCCCTCTGTTTCAGCCACTCTGTTTCTCGCCCTCTGTTCCTGCCCCTCTTATCCTCGCCCTCTGTTTCAGCCCCTCTGTTTCTCGACCTCTGTTTCAGCCATGCTGATTCAGCCCCTCTGTTTCAGCCCCTCTGACTCAGCCCCTTTGATTCAGCCCCTCTGTTTCAGCCCCTCTCTTTCTCACCCTCTGTTTCAGCCCCTGTGTTTCTCGCCCTAAGTTTCAGCCCCTCTGTTTCTCACCCTCTGTTTTAACCCTCACCAATTCAGCCCCTCTGTTTCAGCCCCTCTGATTCAGCCCCTCTGATTCAGCCCCTCTGTTTTGCGCCCTCTGTTTCAGCCCCTCTGTTTCAGCGCCTCTGTTTCAGCCCCTCTATTTCTCACCCTCTGTATCAGCCTCTCTGAATCAGCCCCTCTGATTCAGCCCCTCTGATTCAGCCCCTCTGTTTCCCGCCCCTCTGATTCAGCCCCTCTGTTTCAGCCCCTCTGTTTCAGCCCCACTGTTTCAGCCCCTCTGTTTCAGCCCCTCTGTTTCAGCCCCTCTGTTTCAGCCCCTCTGTTTCTCGCCCTCTGTTTCAGCCCCTCTGTTTCTCGCCCTCTGTATCAGACCCTCTGTTTCAGCCACGCCGTTTCAGCACCTCTGTTTCAGCCCCTCTGTTTCTCGCCCTCTTTTTCTCGCCCTCTGTTATGCCCCTCTGTTTCTCGCCCTCTGTTTCAGCCCCTCAGTTTCGCGCTCTCTGTTTCAGCCCCTCTGTTTCAGCCCCTCTGTTTCTCGCCGTCTGTTTCTGCCCCTCTGTTTCTCGCCCTCTGTTTCAGCCCCGCTGATTCTGCCCCTCTGTTTCAGCCCCTCTGATTCAGCCCCTCTGTTTCTCGCCGTCTGTTTCAGCCCCTCTGTTTCAGCCACTCTGTTTCTCGCCCTCTGTTTCTGCCCCTCTGATCCTCGCCCTCTGTTTCAGCCCCTCTGTTTCTGGCCCTCTGTTTCAGCCCCGCTGATTCAGCCCCTCTGTTTCAGCCCCTCTGAATCAGCCCCTCTGATTCAGCCCCTCTGTTTCAGCCCCTGTGTTTCAGCCCCTCTGTTTCAGCCCCTCTGTTTCTCACCCTCTGTTTCAGCCCCTGTGTTTCTCGCCCTCTGTTTCAGCCCCTCTGTTTCTCGCCCTCTGTTTCAGCCCCTCTGTTTCTGGCCCTCTGTTTCAGCCCCTCTGTTTCAGCCACTCTTTTTCAGCGCCTCTGTTTCTCGCCCTGTTTCAGCCCCTCTGTTTCTCGCCCTCTGTTTCAGCCCCTCTGTTTCTCGCCCTCTGTTTCAGCCCCTCTGTTTCAGCCCCTCTGATTCAGCTCCTCTGTTTCAAACCCTCTGTTTCTCGCCGTCTGTTTCAGCCCCTCTGTTTCTCGCCCTCTGTTTCAGCCCCTCTGTTGCAGCCCCTCTGTTTCTCGCCCTCTGTTTCAGCCACTCTGTTTCTCGACCTCTGTTTCAGCCCCTCTGTTTCTCGCTCTCTGTTCAGCCCCTCTGTTTCTCACCCTTTGTTTCAGCCCCTCTGTTTCTCGCCCTCTGTTTCAGCCCCTCTGTTTCTTGCCCTCTGTTTCTCGCCCTCTGTTTCTCCCCTGCTGATTCCGCCCCTCTGTTTCAGCCCCTCTGATTCAGCCCCTCTGTTTCTCATCCTCTGTTTCAGCCCCTCTGTTTCAGCCCCTCTGTTTCAGCACCTCTGTTTCTCATCCTCTGTTTCAGCCCCTCTGATTCAGCCCCTCTGATTCAGCCCCTCTGATTCAGCCCCTCTGTTTCCCGCCCCTCTGTTTCAGCCCCTCCGTTTCTCGCCCTCTGTTTCAGCCCCTCTGTTTCTCGCCCTCTGTTTCAGCCCCTCTGTTTCAGCCCCTCTGTTTCAGCGCCTCTGTTTCTCGCCCTCTGTTTCAGCCCCTCTGTTTCTCGCCCTCTGTTTCAGCCCCTCTGTTTCTCGCCCTCTGTTTCAGCCCCTCTGTTTCAGCTCCTCTGTTTCAGCACCTCTGTTTCTCGCCGTCTGTTTCAGCCCCTCTGTTTCTCGCCCTCGGTTTCAGCCCCTCTGTTTCAGCCCCTCTGTTTCAGCCACTCTGTTGCTCGCCCTCTGTTTCAGCCCCTCTGTTTCTCCCCCTTTGTTTCAGCCCCTCTGTTTCTCGCCCTCTGTTTCAGCCCCTCAGTTTCAGCCCCTCTGTTCCAGCCCCTCTGTTTCTCGCACTCTGTTTCAGCCCCTCTGTTCCAGCCCCTCTGTTTCAGCCCCTCTGTTTCTCGCCCTCTGTTTCAGCCCCTCTGTTTCAGCCCCTCTGTTTCAGCCCCTCTGTTTCTCGCCCTCTGTTTCAGCCCCTCTGTTTCTCGCCCTCTGTTTCAGCCCCGCTTTTTCTCACCCTCTGTTTCAGCCCGTCTGTTTCAGCCCCTCTGTTTCTCGCCCTCTGTTTCAGCCCCGCTTTTTCTCACCCTCTGTTTCAGCCACTCTGATTCAGCCCCTCTGTTTCTCGCCCTCTGTTTCAGCCCCTCTGTTTCTCACCCTCTGTATCAGCCCCACTGTTTCTCGCTCTCTGTTTCAGAACCTCTTTTTCTCGCCCTCTGTTTCAGCCCCTCTGATTCAGTCCCTCTGATTCAGCCCCTCTGATTCAGCCCCTCTTTTTCTCGCCCTCTGTTTCAGCCCCTCTGTTTCAGCCCCTCTGTTTCAGCCCCTCTGTTTCTCGCCCTCTGTTTCAGCCCCTCTGTTTCTCGCCCTCTGTTTCAGCCCCTCTGATTCAGCCCCTCTGTTTCAGCCACTCTGATTCAGTCCCTCTGATTCAGCCACTCTCATTCAGCCCCTCTCTTTCTCGCCCTCTGTTTCAGCCCCTCTGTTTCAGCCCCTCTGTTTCAGCCCCTCTGATTCAGCCCCTCTGATTCAGCCCCTCTGTTTCGCGCCCTCAGTTTCAGCCCCTCTGTTTCAGCGCCTCTGTTTCAGCCCCTCTGTTTCTCACCCTCTGTTTCAGCCCCTCTGATTCAGCCCCTCTGTTTCCCGCCCCTCTGATTCAGCCCCACTGTTTCAGCCCCACTGTTTCAGCCCCTCTGTTTCTGCCCCTCTGTTTCAGCCCCTCTGTTTCTCGCCCTCTGTTTCAGCCCCTCTGTTTCTCGCCCTCTGTATCAGACCCTCTGTTTCAGCCACTCCGTTTCAGCCCCTCTGTTTCAGCCCCTCTGTTTCTCGCCCTCTTTTTCTCGCCCTCTGTTTCAGCCCCTCTGTTTCTCGCCCTCTGTTTCAGCCCCTCTGTTTCGCGCTCTCTGTTTCAGCCCCTCTGTTTCAGCCCCTCTGTTTCTCGCCCTCTGTTTCTGCCCCTCTGTTTCTCGCCCTCTGTTTCAGCCCCGCTGATTCTGCCCCTCTGTTTCAGCCCCTCTGATTCAGCCCCTCTGTTTCTCGCCCTCTGTTTCAGCCCCTCTGTTTCAGCCACTCTGTTTCTCGCCCTCTGTTTCTGCCCCGCTGATTCAGCCCCTCTGTTTCAGCCCCTCTGAATCAGCCCCTCTGATTCAGCCCCTCTGTTTCAGCCCCTCTGTTTCAGCCCCTCTGTTTCAGCCCCTCTGTTTCTCACCCTCTGTTTCAGCCCCTCTGTTTCTCGCCCTCTGTTTCAGCCCCTCTGTTTCTCGCCCTCTGTTTCACCCCTGCTGATTCCGCCCCTCTGTTTCAGCCCCTCTGATTCAGCCCCTCTGTTTCTCATCCTCTGTTTCAGCCCCTCTGATTCAGCCCCTCTGATTCAGCCCCTCTGATTCAGCCCCTCTGTTTCCCGCCCCGCTGTTTCAGCCCCTCTGTTTCAGGCCCTCTGTTTCAGCCCCTCTGTTTCAGCCCCTCTCTTTCTCGCCCTCTGTTTCCGCCCCTCTGTTTCAGCCCCTCTGTTTCAGCACCTCTGTTTCTCATCCTTTGTTTCAGCCCCTCTGATTCAGCCCCTCTGATTCAGCCCCTCTGATTCAGCCCCTCTGTTTCCCGCCCCTCTGTTTCAGCCCCTCTGTTTCTCGCCCTCTGTTTCAGCCCCTCTGTTTCTCGCCCTCTGTTTCAGCCCCTCTGTTTCAGCCCCTCTGTTTCAGCCCCTCTGTTTCAGCGCGTCTGTTTCTCGCCCTCTGTTTCAGCCCCTCTGTTTCAGCCACTCTGTTTCTCGCCCTCTGTTTCAGCCCCTCTGTTTCTCCCCCTTTGTTTCAGCCCCTCTGTTTCTCGCCCTGTGTTTCAGCCCCTCAGTTTCAGCCCCTCTGTTCCAGCCCCTCTGTTTCTCGCACTCTGTTTCAGCCCCTCTGTTCCAGCCCCTCTGTTTCAGCCCCGCTGTTTCTCGCCCTCTGTTTCAGCCCCTCTGTTTCAGCCCCTCTGTTTCAGCCCCTCTGTTTCAGCCCCTCTGTTTCTCGCCCTCTGTTTCAGCCCCTATGTTTCTCGCCCTCTGTTTCAGCTCCTCTGTTTCAGCCCGTCTGTTTCAGCCCCTCTGTTTCTCGCCCTCTGTTTCAGCCCCGCTTTTTCTCACGCTCTGTTTCAGCCACTCTGATTCAGCCCCTCTGTTTCTCACCCTCTGTATCAGCCCCTCTGTTTCTCGCCCTCTGTTTCAGCCCCTCTGTTTCAGCCCCTCTGATTCAGCCCCTCTGTTTCAGCCACTCTGATTCAGTCCCTCTGATTCAGCCCCTCTGATTCAGCCCCTCTTTTTCTCGCCCTCTGTTTCAGCCCCTCTGTTTCAGCCCCTCTGTTTCAGCCCCTCTGTTTCTCGCCCTCTGTTTCAGCCCCTCTGTTTCTCGCCCTCTGTTTCAGCCCCTCTGATTCAGCCCCTCTGTTTCAGCCACTCTGATTCAGTCCCTCTGATTCAGCCCCTCTCATTCAGCCCCTCTCTTTCTCGCCCACTGTTTCAGCCCCTCTGTTTCAGCCCCTCTGTTTCAGCCCCTCTGTTTCTCACCCTCTGTTTCAGCCCCTCTGTTTCTCGCCCTCTGTTTCAGCCCCTCTGTTTCAGCCCCTCTGTTTCAGCCCCTCTGTTTCTCACCCTCTGTTTCAGCCCCTCTGTTTCACCCCCTCTGATTCAGCCCCTCTGATTCTCGCCGTCAGTTTCAGCCCCTCTGTATCTCGCCCTCTGTTTCAGCCCCTCTGTTTCAGCCCCTCTGTTTCAGCCCCTCTGTTTCTCGCCCTCTGTTTCAGCCCCGCTTTTTCTCACCCTCTGTTTCAGCCACTCTGATTCAGCCCCTCTGTTTCTCGCCCTCTGTTTCAGCCCCTCTGATTCAGCCCCTCTGTTTCAGCCCCTCTGAATCAGCCCCACTGATTCAGCCCCTCTGTTTCAGCCCCTCTGTTTCAGCCCCTCTGTTTCAGCCCCTCTGTTTCTCACCCTCTGTTTCAGCCCCTCTGATTCAGCCCCTCTGATTCAGCCCCTCTGATTCAGCCCCTCTGATTCAGCCCCTCTGTTTCCCGCCCCTCTGTTTCAGCCCCTCTGTTTCAGCCCCTCTGTTTCAGCCCCACTGTTTCAGCCCCTCTGTTTCAGCCCCTCTGTTTCACGCCCTCTGTTTCAGCCCCTCTGTTTCTCGCCCCCTGTTACAGCTCCTCTGTTTCTCGCCCTCTGTTTCAGCCCCTCTGATTCAGCCCCTCTGATTCAGCCCCTGTGTTTCAGCCCCTCTGTTTCAGCCCCTCTGTTTCAGCCCCTCTGTTTCTCGCCCTCTGTTTCTCACCCTCTGTTTCTCGCCCTCTGTTTCAGTCCCTCTGTTTCTCGCCCTCTGTTTCAGCCCCTCTGTTTCTCGCCCTCTGTTTCAGCCCCTCTGATTCAGCCCCTCTGTTTCAGCCCCTCTGATTCAGCCCCTCTCTTTCTCGCCCTCTGTTTCAGCCCCTTTGTTTCAGCCCCTCTGTTTCAGCCCCTCTGTTTCAGCCCCTCTGTTTCTCACCCTCTGTTTCAGCCCCTCTGTTTCTCGCCCTCTGTTTCAGCCCCTCTGTTTCAGCCCCTCTGTTTCAGCCCCTCTGTTTCTCACCCTCTGTTTCAGCCCCTCTGTTTCAGCCCCTCTGATTCAGCCCCTCTGATTCTCGCCGTCAGTTTCAGCCCCTCTGTATTTCGCCCTCTGTTTCAGCCCCTCTGTTTCAGCCCCTCTGTTTCTCGCCCTCTGTTTCAGCCCCTCTGTTTCTCGCCCTCTATTTCAGCCCCTCTGTTTCCCGCCCTCTGTTTCTGCCCCTCTGTTTCAGCCCCTCTCTTTCAGCCCCTCTGTTCCAGCCCCTCTGTTTCAGCCCATCTGTTTCAGCCCCTCTGTTTCAGCCCCTCTGTTTCTCGCCCTCTGTTTCAGCCCCTCTGTTTCTCGCCCTCTGTTTCAGCCCCTCTGTTTCCACCCGTCTGTTTCAGCCACTCTGTTTCTCGCCCTCTGATTCAGCCCCTCTTTTTCTCACCCTCTGTTTTAGCCACTCTGATTCAGCCCCTCTGTTTCTCGCCCTCTGTTTCAGCCCCTCTGTTTCTCGCCCTCTGTTTCAGTCCCTCTGTTTCTCGCCGTCTGTTTCAGCCCCTCTGTTTCTCGCCCTCTGTTTCAGCCCCTGTGTTTCAGCCACTCTGTTTCTCGCCCTCTGTTTCTGCCCCGCTGATCCTTGCCCTCTGTTTCAGCCCCTCTGTTTCTCGCCCTCTGTTTCAGCCCCGCTGATTCAGCCCCTCTGTTTCAGCCCCTCTGAATCAGCCCCTCTGATTCAGCCCCTCTGTTTCAGCCCCTCTGTTTCGGACCCTCTGTTTCAGCCCCTCTGTTTCTTACCCTCTGTTTCAGCCCCTCTGTTTCTCGCCCTCTGTTTCAGCCCCTCTGTTTCTCGCCCTCTGATTTAACCCCTCTAATTCAGCCCCTCTCTTTCAGCCCCTCTGATTCAGCCCCTCTGATTCAGCCCCTCTGTTTCGCGCCCTCTGTTTCAGCCCCTCTGTTTCAGCCCCTCTGTTTCAGCCCCTCTGTTTCAGCCCCTCTGTTTCTCACCCTCTGTGTCAGCCCCTCTGATCCAGTCCCTCTGATTCAGCCCCTCTGATTCAGCCCCTCTGATTCAGCCCCTCTGTTTCCCGCCCCTTTGTTTCAGCCCCTCTGTTTCAGCCCCTCTGTTTCAGCCCCACTGTTTCAGCCCCTCTGTTTCAGCCCCTCTGTTTCTCCCCCTCTGTTTCAGCCCCTCTGTTTCAGCCCCTCTGTTTCTCACCCTCTGTGTCAGCCCCTCTGATTCAGCCCCTCTGATTCAGCCCCTCTGATTCAGCCCCTCTGATTCAGCCCCTCTGTTTCCCGCCCCTCTGTTTCAGCCCCTCTGTTTCAGCCCCTCTGTTTCAGCCCCACTGTTTCAGCCCCTCTGTTTCAGCCCCTCTGTTTCTCCCCCTCTGTTTCAGCCCCTCTGTTTCTCGCCCTCTGTTTCAGCCCCTCTGTTTCCCGCCCTCTGTTTCAGCCCCTCTGATTCAGCCCCACTGATTCAGCCCCTATGTTTCAGCCCCTCTGTTTCAGCCCCTCTGTTTCAGCCCCGCTGTTTCTCGCCCTCTGTTTCTCACCCTCTTTTTCTCGCCCTCTGTTTCAGCCCCTCTGTTTCTCGCCCTCTGTTTCAGCTCCTCTCTTTCTCGCCCTCTGTTTCAGCCCCTCTGATTTAGCCCCCCTGTTTCAGCTCCTCTGATTCAGCCCCTCTGTTTCAGCCCCTCGGATTCAGCCCCTCTGTTTCAGCCCCTCTATTTCAGCCCCTCTGTTTCAGCCCCTCTGTTTCATCCCCTCTGTTTCTCGCCCTCTTTTTCTCACCCTCTGTTTCACGCCCTCTGTTTCAGACCCTCTGTTTTTCGCCCTCTGTTTCAGCCCCTCTGTTTCTCGCCCTCTGTATCAGACCCTCTGTTTGAGCCACTCTGTTTTAGACCCTCTGTTTCAGCCCCTCTGTTTCTCGCCCTCTTTTTCTCGCCCTCTGTTTCAGCCCCTCTGTTTCTCGCCCTCTGTTTCAGCCACTCTGTTTCGCGCTCTCTGTTTCAGCCCCTCTGTTTCAGCCCCTCTGTTTCTCCCCCTCTGTTTCTGCACCTCTGTTTCTCGCCCTCTGTTTCAGCCCCTCTGTTTCTCGCCCTCTGTTTCAGCCCCGCTGATTCTGCCCCTCTGTTTCAGCCCCTCTGATTCAGCCCCTCTGTTTCTCGCCCTCTGTTTCAGCCCCTCTGATTCAGCCCTTCTGTTTCAGCCCCTCTGTATCAGCTCCTCTGTTTCTCGCCCTCTGTTCCAGCCCCACTGTTTCTCGCCCTCTGTTTCAGCCCCTCTGTTTCTCGCCCTCTGTTTCAGCCCCTCTGTTTCAGCCCCTCTGTTTCATCCCCTCTGTTTCTCGCCCTCTATTTCTCACCCTCTGTTGCTCGCCCTCTGTTTCAGCTCCTCTGTTTCTCGCCCTTTGTTTCAGCCCCTCTGTTTCTCGCCCTCTGTTTCAGGCTCTCTGTTACAGCCCGCCTGTTTCAGCCCCTCCGTTTCAGCCCCACTGTTTCTCGCCCTCTGTTTCTCGCCCGCTGTTTCAGCCCATTTGTTTCTCGCCCTCTGTTTCAGCCCCTCTGTTTCAGCACCTCTGATTCAGCCCCTCTGATTCAGCCCCTCTGTTTCTCGCCCTCTGTTTCAGCCCCTCTGTTTCAGCCCCTCTGTTTCAGCTCCTCTGTTTCAGCCCCTCTGTTTCTCGCCCTCTGTTTCAGCCCCTCTGTTTCTCGCACTCTGTGTCAGCCCCTCTGTTTCTCGCCCTCTGTTTCAGCCCCTCTGTTTCAGCCCCTCTGTTTCAGCCCCTCTGTTTCTCGCCCTCTGTTTCAGCCCCGCTTTTTCTCACCCTCTGTTTCAGCCACTCTGATTCAGCCCCTCTGTTTCTCGCCCTCTGTTTCAGCCCCTCTGATTCAGCCCCTCTGTTTCAGCCCCTCTGAATCAGCCCCACTGATTCAGCCCCTCTGCTTCAGCCCCTCTGTTTCAGCCCCTCTGTTTCAGCCCCTCTGTTTCTCACCCTCTGTTTCAGCCCCTCTGATTCAGCCCCTCTGATTCAGCCCCTCTGATTCAGCCCCTCTGATTCAGCCCCTCTGTTTCCCGCCCCTCTGTTTCAGCCCCTCTGTTTCAGCCCCTCTGTTTCAGCCCCACTGATTCAGCCCCTCTGTTTCAGCCCCTGTGTTTCACGCCCTCTGTTTCAGCCCCTCTGTTTCTCGCCCCCTGTTACAGCCCCCCTGTTTCTCGCCCTCTGTTTCAGCCCCTCTGATTCAGCCCCTCTGATTCAGCCCCTGTGTTTCAGCCCCTCTGTTTCAGCCCCTCTGTTTCAGCCCCTCTGTTTCTCGTCCTCTGTTTCTCACCCTCTGTTTCTCGCCCTCTGTTTCAGTCCCTCTGTTTCTCGCCCTCTGTTTCAGCCCCTCTGTTTCTCGCCCTCTGTTTCAGCCCCTCTGATTCAGGCCCTCTGTTTCAGCCCCTCTGATTCAGCCCCTCTCTTTCTCGCCCTCTGTTTCAGCCCCTCTGTTTCTCACCCTCTGTTTCAGCCCCTCTGTTTCTCGCCCTCTGTTTCAGCCCCTCTGTTTCAGCCGCTCTGTTTCAGCCCCTCTTTTTCAGCCCCTCTGTTTCTCACCCTCTGTTTCAGCCCCTCTGTTTCACCCCCTCTGATTCAGCCCCTCTGATTCTCGCCGTCAGTTTCAGCCCCTCTGTATCTCGCCCTCTGTTTCAGCCCCTCTGTTTCAGCCCCTCTGTTTCAGCCCCTCTGTTTCTCGCCCTCTGTTTCAGCCCCGCTTTTTCTCACCCTCTGTTTCAGCCACTCTGATTCAGCCCCTCTGTTTCTCGCCCTCTGTTTCAGCCCCTCTGATTCAGCCCCTCTGTTTCAGCCCCTCTGAATCAGCCCCACTGATTCAGCCCCTCTGTTTCAGCCCCTCTGTTTCAGCCCCTCTGTTTCAGCCCCTCTGTTTCTCACCCTCTGTTTCAGCCCCTCTGATTCAGCCCCTCTGATTCAGCCCCTCTGATTCAGCCCCTCTGATTCAGCCCCTCTGTTTCCCGCCCCTCTGTTTCCCGCCCCTCTGTTTCAGCCCCTCTGTTTCAGCCCCACTGTTTCAGCCCCTCTGTTTCAGCCCCTCTGTTTCACGCCCTCTGTTTCAGCCCCTCTGTTTCTCGCCCCCTGTTACAGCCCCTCTGTTTCTCGCCCTCTGTTTCAGCCCCTCTGATTCAGCCCCTCTGATTCAGCCCCTGTGTTTCAGCCCCTCTGTTTCAGCCCCTCTGTTTCAGCCCCTCTGTTTCTCGCCCTCTGTTTCTCACCCTCTGTTTCTCGCCCTCTGTTTCAGTCCCTCTGTTTCTCGCCCTCTGTTTCAGCCCCTCTGTTTCTCGCCCTCTGTTTCAGCCCCTCTGATTCAGCCCCTCTGTTTCAGCCCCTCTGATTCAGCCCCTCTCTTTCTCGCCCTCTGTTTCAGCCCCTCTGTTTCAGCCCCTCTGTTTCAGCCCCTCTGTTCCAGCCCCTCTGTTTCTCACCCTCTGTTTCAGCCCCTCTGTTTCTCGCCCTCTGTTTCAGCCCCTCTGTTTCAGCCCCTCTGTTTCAGCCCCTCTGTTTCTCACCCTCTGTTTCAGCCCCTCTGTTTCAGCCCCTCTGATTCAGCCCCTCTGATTCTCGCCGTCAGTTTCAGCCCCTCTGTATCTCGCCCTCTGTTTCAGCCCCTCTGTTTCAGCCCCTCTGTTTCTCGCCCTCTGTTTCAGCCCCTCTGTTTCTCGCCCTCTGTTTCAGCCCCTCTGATTCAGTCCCTCTGTTTCAGCCCCTCTGATTCAGCCCCTCTCTTTCTCGCCCTCTGTTTCAGCCCCTCTGTTTCAGCCCCTCTGTTTCAGCCCCTCTGTTTCTCACCCTCTGTTTCAGCCCCTCTGTTTCTCGCCCTCTGTTTCAGCCCCTCTGTTTCAGCCCCTCTGTTTCAGCCCCTCTGTTTCTCGCCCTCTGTTTCAGCCCCTCTGTTTCTCGCCCTCTGTTTCAGCCCCTCTGTTTCCGCCCGTCTGTTTCAGCCACTCTGTTTCTCGCCCTCTGATTCAGCCCCTCTTTTTCTCACCCTCTGTTTTAGCCACTCTGATTCAGCCCCTCTGTTTCTCGCCCTCTGTTTCAGCCCCTCTGTTTCTCGCCCTCTGTTTCAGTCCCTCTGTTTCTCGCCTTCTGTTTCAGCCCCTCTGTTTCTCGCCCTCTGTTTCAGCCCCTGTGTTTCAGCCACTCTGTTTCTCGCCCTCTGTTTCTGCCCCGCTGATCCTTGCCCTCTGTTTCAGCCCCTCTGTTTCTCGCCCTCTGTTTCAGCCCCGCTGATTCAGCCCCTCTGTTTCAGCCCCTCTGAATCAGCCCCTCTGATTCAGCCCCTCTGTTTCAGCCCCTCTGTTTCGGACCCTCTGTTTCAGCCCCTCTGTTTCTTACCCTCTGTTTCAGCCCCTCTGTTTCTCGCCCTCTGTTTCAGCCCCTCTGTTTCTCGCCCTCTGATTTAACCCCTCTAATTCAGCCCCTCTCTTTCAGCCCCTCTGATTCAGCCCCTCTGATTCAGCCCCTCTGTTTCGCGCCCTCTGTTTCAGCCCCTCTGTTTCAGCCCCTCTGTTTCAGCCCCTCTGTTTCTCACCCTCTGTGTCAGCCCCTCTGATTCAGCCCCTCTGATTCAGCCCCTCTGATTCAGCCCCTCTGTTTCCCGCCCCTCTGTTTCAGCCCCTCTGTTTCAGCCCCTCTGTTTCAGCCCCACTGTTTCAGCCCCTCTGTTTCAGCCCCTCTGTTTCTCCCCCTCTGTTTCAGCCCCTCTGTTTCTCGCCCTCTGTTTCAGCCCCTCTGTTTCTCGCCCTCTGTTTCAGCCCCTCTGATTCAGCCCCTCTGATTCAGCCCCTGTGTTTCAGCCCCTCTGTTTCAGCCCCTCTGTTTCAGCCCCTCTGTTTCTCGCCCTCTGTTTCAGCCCCACTGTTTCAGCCCCTCTGTTTCAGCCCCTCTGTTTCAGCCCCACTGTTTCAGCCCCTCTGTTTCAGCCCCTCTGTTTCTCCCCCTCTGTTTCAGCCCCTCTGTTTCTCGCCCTCTGTTTCAGCCCCTCTGTTTCTCGCCCTCTGTTTCAGCCCCTCTGATTCAGCCCCTCTGATTCAGCCCCTGTGTTTCAGCCCCTCTGTTTCAGCCCCTCTGTTTCAGCCCCTCTGTTTCTCGCCCTCTGTTTCAGCCCCTCTGTTTCTCGCCCTCTGTTTCAGCCCCTCTCTTTCTCGCCCTCTGTTTCAGCCCCTCTGATTCAGCCCCCCTGTTTCAGCTCCTCTGATTCAGCCCCTCTGTTTCAGCCCCTCTGTTTCAGCCCCTCTGTTTCAGCCCCTCTGTTTCTCGCCCTCTGTTTCAGCCCCTCTGATTCAGCCCCTCTGTTTCAGCCCCTCTGATTCAGCCCCTCTGTTTCAGCCCCTCTATTTCAGCCCCTCTGTTTCAGCCCCTCTGATTCAGCCCCTCTGTTTCTCGCCCTCTTTTTCTCACCCTCTGTTTCTCGCCCTCTGTTTCAGACCCTCTGTTTTTCGCCCTCTGTTTCAGCCCCTCTGTTTCTCGCCCTCTGTATCAGACCCTCTGTTTGAGCCACTCTGTTTTAGACCCTCTGTTTCAGCCCCTCTGTTTCTCGCCCTCTGTTTCAGCCCCTCTGTTTCGCGCTCTCTGTTTCAGCCCCTGTGTTTCAGCCCCTCTGTTTCTCCCCCTCTGTTTCTGCACCTCTGTTTCTCGCCCTCTGTTTCAGCCCCTCTGTTTCTCGCCCTCTGTTTCAGCCCCGCTGATTCTGCCCCTCTGTTTCAGCCCCTCTGATTCAGCCCCTCTGTTTCTCGCCCTCTGTTTCAGCCCCTCTGATTCAGCCCTTCTGTTTCAGCCCCTCTGTATCAGCCCCTCTGTTTCTCGCCCTCTGTTCCAGCCCCACTGTTTCTCGCCCTCTGTTTCAGCCCCTCTGTTTCAGCCCCTCTGTTTCAGCTCCTCTGTTTCAGCCCCTCTGTTTCAGCCCCTCCGTTTCAGCCCCACTGTTTCTCGCCCTCTGTTTCTCGCCCGCTGTTTCAGCCCATTTGTTTCTCGCCCTCTGTTTCAGCCCCTCTGTTTCAGCACCTCTGATTCAGCCCCTCTGATTCAGCCCCTCTGTTTCTCGCCCTCTGTTTCAGCCCCTCTGTTTCAGCCCCTCTGTTTCAGCTCCTCTGTTTCAGCCCCTCTGTTTCTCGCCCTCTGTTTCAGCCCCTCTGTTTCTCGCCCTCTGTTTCAGCCCCTCTGTTTCAGCCCCTCTGTTCCAGCCCCTCTGTTTCTCGCCCTCTGTTTCAGCCCCTCTGTTTCAGCCCCTCTGTTTCAGCCCCTCTGTTTCTCGCCCTCTGTTTCAGCCCCGCTTTTTCTCACCCTCTGTTTCAGCCACTCTGATTCAGCCCCTCTGTTTCTCGCCCTCTGTTTCAGCCCCTCTGATTCAGCCCCTCTGTTTCAGCCCCTCTGAATCAGCCCCACTGATTCAGCCCCTCTGCTTCAGCCCCTCTGTTTCAGCCCCTCTTTTTCAGCCCCTCTGTTTCTCACCCTCTGTTTCAGCCCCTCTGATTCAGCCCCTCTGATTCAGCCCCTCTGATTCAGCCCCTCTGATTCAGCCCCTCTGTTTCCCGCCCCTCTGTTTCAGCACCTCTGTTTCAGCCCCTCTGTTTCAGCCCCACTGTTTCAGCCCCTCTGTTTCAGCCCCTCTGTTTCACGCCCTCTGTTTCAGCCCCTCTGTTTCTCGCCCCCTGTTACAGCCCCTCTGTTTCTCGCCCTCTGTTTCAGCCCCTCTGATTCAGCCCCTCTGATTCAGCCCCTGTGTTTCAGCCCCTCTGTTTCAGCCCCTCTGTTTCAGCCCCTCTGTTTCTCGCCCTCTGTTTCTCACCCTCTGTTTCACGCCCTCTGTTTCAGTCCCTCTGTTTCTCGCCCTCTGTTTCAGCCCCTCTGTTTCTCGCCCTCTGTTTCAGCCCCTCTGATTCAGCCCCTCTGTTTCAGCCCCTCTGATTCAGCCCCTCTCTTTCTCGCCCTCTGTTTCAGCCCCTCTGTTTCTCACCCTCTGTTTCAGCCCCTCTGTTTCTCGCCCTCTGTTTCAGCCCCTATGTTTCAGCCCCTCTGTTTCAGCCCCTCTGTTTCTCACCCTCTGTTTCAGCCCCTCTGTTTCACCCCCTCTGATTCAGCCCCTCTGATTCTCGCCGTCAGTTTCAGCCCCTCTGTATCTCGCCCTCTGTTTCAGCCCCTCTGTTTCAGCCCCTCTGTTTCAGCCCCTCTGTTTCTCGCCCTCTGTTTCAGCCCCGCTTTTTCTCACCCTCTGTTTCAGCCACTCTGATTCAGCCCCTCTGTTTCTCGCCCTCTGTTTCAGCCCCTCTGATTCAGCCCCTCTGTTTCAGCCCCTCTGAATCAGCCCCACTGATTCAGCCCCTCTGTTTCAGCCCCTCGGTTTCAGCCCCTCTGTTTCAGCCCCTCTGTTTCTCACCCTCTGTTTCAGCCCCTCTGATTCAGCCCCTCTGATTCAGCCCCTCTGATTCAGCCCCTCTGATTCAGCCCCTCTGTTTCCCGCCCCTCTGTTTCCCGCCCCTCTGTTTCAGCCCCTCTGTTTCAGCCCCACTGTTTCAGCCCCTCTGTTTCAGCCCCTCTGTTTCACGCCCTCTGTTTCAGCCCCTCTGTTTCTCGCCCCCTGTTACAGCCCCTCTGTTTCTCGCCCTCTGTTTCAGCCCCTCTGATTCAGCCCCTCTGATTCAGCCCCTGTGTTTCAGCCCCTCTGTTTCAGCCCCTCTGTTTCAGCCCCTCTGTTTCTCGCCCTCTGTTTCAGCCCCTCTGTTTCTCGCCCTCTGTTTCAGCCCCTCTGATTCAGCCCCTCTGTTTCAGCCCCTCTGATTCAGCCCCTCTCTTTCTCGCCCTCTGTTTCAGCCCCTCTGTTTCAGCCCCTCTGTTTCAGCCCCTCTGTTTCAGCCCCTCTGTTTCTCACCCTCTGTTTCAGCCCCTCTGTTTCTCGCCCTCTGTTTCAGCCCCTCTGTTTCAGCCCCTCTGTTTCAGCCCCTCTGTTTCAGCCCCTCTGTTTCTCACCCTCTATTTCAGCCCCTCTGTTTCAGCCCCTCTGATTCAGCCCCTCTGATTCTCGCCGTCAGTTTCAGCCCCTCTGTATCTCGCCCTCTGTTTCAGCCCCTCTGTTTCAGCCCCTCTGTTTCTCGCCCTCTGTTTCAGCCCCTCTGTTTCTCGCCCTCTATTTCAGCCCCTCTGTTTCCCGCCCTCTGTTTCTGACCCTCTGTTTCAGCCCCTCTGTTCCAGCCCCTCTGTTTCTCGCACTCTGTGTCAGCCCCTCTGTTCCAGCCCCTCTGTTTCAGCCCCTCTGTTTCAGCCCCTCTGTTTCAGCCCCTCTGTTTCTCGCACTCTGTGTCAGCCCCTCTGTTCCAGCCCCTCTGATTCAGCCCCTCTGATTCAGCCCCTGTGTTTCAGCCCCTCTGTTTCAGCCCCTCTGTTTCAGCCCCTCTGTTTCTCGCCCTCTGTTTCAGCCCCTCTGTTTCTCGCCCTCTGTTTCAGCCCCTCTGATTCAGCCCCTCTGTTTCAGCCCCTCTGATTCAGCCCCTCTCTTTCTCGCCCTCTGTTTCAGCCCCTCTGTTTCAGCCCCTCTGTTTCAGCCCCTCTGTTTCAGCCCCTCTGTTTCTCACCCTCTGTTTCAGCCCCTCTGTTTCTCGCCCTCTGTTTCAGCCCCTCTGTTTCAGCCCCTCTGTTTCAGCCCCTCTGTTTCAGCCCCTCTGTTTCTCACCCTCTGTTTCAGCCCCTCTGTTTCAGCCCCTCTGATTCAGCCCCTCTGATTCTCGCCGTCAGTATCAGCCCCTCTGTATCTCGCCCTCTGTTTCAGCCCCTCTGTTTCAGCCCCTCTGTTTCTCGCCCTCTGTTTCAGCCCCTCTGTTTCTCGCCCTCTGTTTCAGCCCCTCTGTTTCCGCCCGTCTGTTTCAGCCACTCTGTTTCTCGCCCTCTGATTCAGCCCCTCTTTTTCTCACCCTCTGTTTTAGCCACTCTGATTCAGCCCCTCTGTTTCTCGCCCTCTGTTTCAGCCCCTCTGTTTCTCGCCCTCTGTTTCAGTCCCTCTGTTTCTCGCCCTCTGTTTCAGCCCCTCTGTTTCTCGCCCTCTGTTTCAGCCCCTGTGTTTCAGCCACTCTGTTTCTCGCCCTCTGTTTCTGCCCCGCTGATCCTTGCCCTCTGTTTCAGCCCCTCTGTTTCTCGCCCTCTGTTTCAGCCCCGCTGATTCAGCCCCTCTGTTCCAGCCCCTCTGAATCAGCCCCTCTGATTCAGCCCCTCTGTTTCAGCCCCTCTGTTTCGGACCCTCTGTTTCAGCCCTTCTGTTTCTTACCCTCTGTTTCAGCCCCTCTGTTTCTCGCCCTCTGTTTCAGCCCCTCTGTTTCTCGCCCTCTGATTTAACCCATCTAATTCAGCCCCTCTCTTTCAGCCCCTCTGTTTCAGCCCCTCTGTTTCAGCCCCTCTGTTTCTCACCCTCTGTGTCAGCCCCTCTGATTCAGCCCCTCTGATTCAGCCCCTCTGATTCAGCCCCTCTGATTCAGCCCCTCTGTTTCCCGCCCCTCTGTTTCAGCCCCTCTGTTTCAGCCCCTCTGTTTCAGCCCCACTGTTTCAGCCCCTCTGTTTCAGCCCCTCTGTTTCTCCCCCTCTGTTTCAGCCCCTCTGTTTCTCGCCCTCTGTTTCAGCCCCTCTGTTTCTCGCCCTCTGTTTCAGCCCCTCTGATTCAGCCCCTCTGATTCAAACCCTGTGTTTCAGCCCCTCTGTTTCAGCCCCTCTGTTTCAGCCCCTCTGTTTCTCGCCCTCTGTTTCAGCCCCTCTGTTTCAGCCCCTCTGTTTCAGCCCCTCTGTTTCAGCCCCTCTGTTTCTCACCCTCTGTTTCAGCCCCTCTGTTTCTCGCCCTCTGTTTCAGCCCCTCTGTTTCTCGCCCTCTGTTTCAGCCCCTCTGTTTCTCGCCCTCTGTTTCAGCCCCTCTCTTTCTCGCCCTCTGTTTCAGCCTCTCTGATTCAGCCCCTCTGTTTCAGCCCCTCTGTTTCAGCCCCTCTGTTTCAGCCCCTCTGTTTCTCGCCCTCTGTTTCAGCCCCTCTGATTCAGCCCCTCTGTTTCAGCCCCTCTGATTCAGCCCCTCTGTTTCAGCCCCTCTATTTCAGCCCCTCTGATTCAGCCCCTCTGATTCAGCCCCTCTGTTTCCCGCCCCTCTGTTTCAGCCCCTCTGTTTCAGACCCTCTGTTTCAGCCCCACTGTTTCAGCCCCTCTGTTTCAGCCCCTCTGTTTCTCCCCCTCTGTTTCAGCCCCTCTGTTTCTCGCCCTCTGTTTCAGCCCCTCTGTTTCTCGCCCTCTGTTTCAGCCCCTCTGTTTCGGACCCTCTGTTTCAGCCCCTCTGTTTCTTACCCTCTGTTTCAGCCCCTCTGTTTCACGCCCTCTGTTTCAGCCCCTCTGTTTCTCGCCCTCTGATTTAACCCCTCTAATTCAGCCCCTCTCTTTCAGCCCCTCTGATTCAGCCCCTCTGATTCAGCCCCTCTGTTTCGCGCCCTCTGTTTCAGCCCCTCTGTTTCAGCCCCTCTGTTTCAGCCCCTCTGTTTCTCACCCTCTGTGTCAGCCCCTCTGATTCAGCCCCTCTGATTCAGCCCCTCTGATTCAGCCCCTCTGATTCAGCCCCTCTGTTTCCCGCCCCTCTGTTTCAGCCCCTCTGTATCAGCCCCTCTGTTTCAGCCCCACTGTTTCAGCCCCTCTGTTTCAGCCCCTCTGTTTCTCCCCCTCTGTTTCAGCCCCTCTGTTTCTCGCCCTCTGTTTCAGCCCCTCTGTTTCTCGCCCTCTGTTTCAGCCCCTCTGTTTCTCGCCCTCTGTTTCAGCCCCTGTGTTTCAGCCCCTGTGTTTCAGCCCCTCTGTTTCAGCCCCTCTGTTTCAGCCCCTCTGTTTCTCGCCCTCTGTTTCTCACCCTCTGTTTCTCGCCCTCTGTTTCAGTCCCTCTGTTTCTCGCCCTCTGTTTCAGCCCCTCTGTTTCTCGCCCTCTGTTTCAGCCCCTCTGATTCAGCCCCTCTGTTTCAGCCCCTCTGATTCAGCCCCTCTCTTTCTCGCCCTCTGTTTCAGCCCCTCTGTTTCAGCCCCTCTGTTTCAGCCCCTCTGTTTCAGCCCCTCTGTTTCTCACCCTCTGTTTCAGCCCCTCTGTTTCTCGCCCTCTGTTTCAGCCCCTCTGTTTCAGCCCCTCTGTTTCAGCCCCTCTGTTTCAGCCCCTCTGTTTCTCACCCTCTGTTTCAGCCCCTCTGTTTCAGCCCCTCTGATTCAGCCCCTCTGATTCTCGCCGTCAGTTTCAGCCCCTCTGTATCTCGCCCTCTGTTTCAGCCCCTCTGTTTCAGCCCCTCTGTTTCTCGCCCTCTGTTTCAGCCCCTCTGTTTCTCGCCCTCTGTTTCAGCCCCTCTGTTTCTCGCCCTCTGTTTCAGCCCCTCTGATTCAGCCCCTCTGTTTCAGCCCCTCTGATTCAGCCCCTCTCTTTCTCGCCCTCTGTTTCAGCCCCTCTGATTCAGCCCCTCTGTTTCAGCCCCTCTGTTTCAGCCCCTCTGTTTCTCACCCTCTGTTTCAGCCCCTCTGTTTCTCGCCCTCTGTTTCAGCCCCTCTGTTTCAGCCCCTCTGTTTCAGCCCCTCTGTTTCTCGCCCTCTGTTTCAGCCCCTCTGTTTCTCGCCCTCTGTTTCAGCCCCTCTGTTTCCGCCCGTCTGTTTCAGCCACTCTGTTTCTCGCCCTCTGATTCAGCCCCTCTTTTTCTCACCCTCTGTTTTAGCCACTCTGATTCAGCCCCTCTGTTTCTCGCCCTCTGTTTCAGCCCCTCTGTTTCTCGCCCTCTGTTTCAGTCCCTCTGTTTCTCGCCTTCTGTTTCAGCCCCTCTGTTTCTCGCCCTCTGTTTCAGCCCCTGTGTTTCAGCCACTCTGTTTCTCGCCCTCTGTTTCTGCCCCGCTGATCCTTGCCCTCTGTTTCAGCCCCTCTGTTTCTCGCCCTCTGTTTCAGCCCCGCTGATTCAGCCCCTCTGTTTCAGCCCCTCTGAATCAGCCCCTCTGATTCAGCCCCTCTGTTTCAGCCCCTCTGTTTCGGACCCTCTGTTTCAGCCCCTCTGTTTCTTACCCTCTGTTTCAGCCCCTCTGTTTCTCGCCCTCTGTTTCAGCCCCTCTGTTTCTCGCCCTCTGATTTAACCCCTCTAATTCAGCCCCTCTCTTTCAGCCCCTCTGATTCAGCCCCTCTGATTCAGCCCCTCTGTTTCGCGCCCTCTGTTTCAGCCCCTCTGTTTCAGCCCCTCTGTTTCAGCCCCTCTGTTTCTCACCCTCTGTGTCAGCCCCTCTGATTCAGCCCCTCTGATTCAGCCCCTCTGATTCAGCCCCTCTGTTTCCCGCCCCTCTGTTTCAGCCCCTCTGTTTCAGCCCCTCTGTTTCAGCCCCACTGTTTCAGCCCCTCTGTTTCAGCCCCTCTGTTTCTCCCCCTCTGTTTCAGCCCCTCTGTTTGTCGCCCTCTGTTTCAGCCCCTCTGTTTCTCGCCCTCTGTTTCAGCCCCTCTGATTCAGCCCCTCTGATTCAGCCCCTGTGTTTCAGCCCCTCTGTTTCAGCCCCTCTGTTTCAGCCCCTCTGTTTCTCGCCCTCTGTTTCAGCCCCACTGTTTCAGCCCCTCTGTTTCAGCCCCTCTGTTTCAGCCCCACTGTTTCAGCCCCTCTGTTTCAGCCCCTCTGTTTCTCCCCCTCTGTTTCAGCCCCTCTGTTTCTCGCCCTCTGTTTCAGCCCCTCTGTTTCTCGCCCTCTGTTTCAGCCCCTCTGATTCAGCCCCTCTGATTCAGCCCCTGTGTTTCAGCCCCTCTGTTTCAGCCCCTCTGTTTCAGCCCCTCTGTTTCTCGCCCTCTGTTTCAGCCCCTCTGTTTCTCGCCCTCTGTTTCAGCCCCTCTCTTTCTCGCCCTCTGTTTCAGCCCCTCTGATTCAGCCCCCTGTTTCAGCTCCTCTGATTCAGCCCCTCTGTTTCAGCCCCTCTGTTTCAGCCCCTCTGTTTCAGCCCCTCTGTTTCTCGCCCTCTGTTTCAGCCCCTCTGATTCAGCCCCTCTGTTTCAGCCCCTCTGATTCAGCCCCTCTGTTTCAGCCCCTCTATTTCAGCCCCTCTGTTTCAGCCCCTCTGATTCAGCCCCTCTGTTTCTCGCCCTCTTTTTCTCACCCTCTGTTTCTCGCCCTCTGTTTCAGACCCTCTGTTTTTCGCCCTCTGTTTCAGCCCCTCTGTTTCTCGCCCTCTGTATCAGACCCTCTGTTTGAGCCACTCTGTTTTAGACCCTCTGTTTCAGCCCCTCTGTTTCTCGCCCTCTGTTCCAGCCCCACTGTTTCTCGCCCTCTGTTTCAGCCCCTCTGTTTCTCGCCCTCTGTTTCAGCCCCTCTGTTTCAGCCCCTCTGTTTCATCCCCTCTGTTTCTCGCCCTCTATTTCTCACCCTCTGTTGCTCGCCCTCTGTTTCAGCTCCTCTGTTTCTCGCCCTTTGTTTCAGCCCCTCTGTTTCTCGCCCTCTGTTTCAGGCTCTCTGTTACAGCCCGCCTGTTTCAGCCCCTCCGTTTCAGCCCCACTGTTTCTCGCCCTCTGTTTCTCGCCCGCTGTTTCAGCCCATTTGTTTCTCGCCCTCTGTTTCAGCCCCTCTGTTTCAGCACCTCTGATTCAGCCCCTCTGATTCAGCCCCTCTGTTTCTCGCCCTCTGTTTCAGCCCCTCTGTTTCAGCCCCTCTGTTTCAGCTCCTCTGTTTCAGCCCCTCTGTTTCTCGCCCTCTGTTTCAGCCCCTCTGTTTCTCGCCCTCTGTTTCAGCCCCTCTGTTTCTCGCCCTCTGTTTCAGCCCCTCTGTTTCAGCCCCTCTGTTCCAGCCCCTCTGTTTCTCGCACTCTGTTTCAGCCCCTCTGTTTCAGCCCCTCTGTTTCAGCCCCTCTGTTTCTCGCCCTCTGTTTCAGCCCCGCTTTTTCTCACCCTCTGTTTCAGCCACTCTGATTCAGCCCCTCTGTTTCTCGCCCTCTGTTTCAGCCCCTCTGATTCAGCCCCTCTGTTTCAGCCCCTCTGAATCAGCCCCACTGATTCAGCCCCTCTGCTTCAGCCCCTCTGTTTCAGCCCCTCTTTTTCAGCCCCTCTGTTTCTCACCCTCTGTTTCAGCCCCTCTGATTCAGCCCCTCTGATTCAGCCCCTCTGATTCAGCCCCTCTGTTTCCCGCCCCTCTGTTTCAGCACCTCTGTTTCAGCCCCTCTGTTTCAGCCCCACTGTTTCAGCCCCTCTGTTTCAGCCCCTCTGTTTCGCGCCCTCTGTTTCAGCCCCTCTGTTTCTCGCCCCCTGTTACAGCCCCTCTGTTTCTCGCCCTCTGTTTCAGCCCCTCTGATTCAGCCCCTCTGATTCAGCCCCTGTGTTTCAGCCCCTCTGTTTCAGCCCCTCTGTTTCAGCCCCTCTGTTTCTCGCCCTCTGTTTCTCACCCTCTGTTTCACGCCCTCTGTTTCAGTCCCTCTGTTTCTCGCCCTCTGTTTCAGCCCCTCTGTTTCTCGCCCTCTGTTTCAGCCCCTCTGATTCAGCCCCTCTGTTTCAGCCCCTCTGATTCAGCCCCTCTCTTTCTCGCCCTCTGTTTCAGCCCCTCTGTTTCTCACCCTCTGTTTCAGCCCCTCTGTTTCTCGCCCTCTGTTTCAGCCCCTCTGTTTCAGCCCCTCTGTTTCAGCCCCTCTGTTTCTCACCCTCTGTTTCAGCCCCTCTGTTTCACCCCCTCTGATTCAGCCCCTCTGATTCTCGCCGTCAGTTTCAGCCCCTCTGTATCTCGCCCTCTGTTTCAGCCCCTCTGTTTCAGCCCCTCTGTTTCTCGCCCTCTGTTTCAGCCCCGCTTTTTCTCACCCTCTGTTTCAGCCACTCTGATTCAGCCCCTCTGTTTCTCGCCCTCTGTTTCAGCCCCTCTGATTCAGCCCCTCTGTTTCAGCCCCTCTGAATCAGCCCCACTGATTCAGCCCCTCTGTTTCAGCCCCTCTGTTTCAGCCCCTCTGTTTCAGCCCCTCTGTTTCTCACCCTCTGTTTCAGCCCCTCTGATTCAGCCCCTCTGATTCAGCCCCTCTGATTCAGCCCCTCTGTTTCCCGCCCCTCTGTTTCCCGCCCCTCTGTTTCAGCCCCTCTGTTTCAGCCCCACTGTTTCAGCCCCTCTGTTTCAGCCCCTCTGTTTCACGCCCTCTGTTTCAGCCCCTCTGTTTCTCGCCCCCTGTTACAGCCCCTCTGTTTCTCGCCCTCTGTTTCAGCCCCTCTGATTCAGCCCCTCTGATTCAGCCCCTGTGTTTCAGCCCCTCTGTTTCAGCCCCTCTGTTTCAGCCCCTCTGTTTCTCGCCCTCTGTTTCAGCCCCTCTGTTTCTCGCCCTCTGTTTCAGCCCCTCTGATTCAGCCCCTCTGTTTCAGCCCCTCTGATTCAGCCCCTCTCTTTCTCGCCCTCTGTTCCAGCCCCTCTGTTTCAGCCCCTCTGTTTCAGACCCTCTGTTTCTCACCCTCTGTTTCAGCCCCTCTGTTTCTCGCCCTCTGTTTCAGCCCCTCTGTTTCAGCCCCTCTGTTTCAGCCCCTCTGTTTCAGCCCCTCTGTTTCTCGCCCCCTGTTACAGCCCCTCTGTTTCTCGCCCTCTGTTTCAGCCCCTCTGATTCAGCCCCTCTGATTCAGCCCCTGTGTTTCAGCCCCTCTGTTTCAGCCCCTCTGTTTCAGCCCCTCTGTTTCTCGCCCTCTGTTTCAGCCCCTCTGTTTCTCGCCCTCTGTTTCAGCCCCTCTGATTCAGCCCCTCTGTTTCAGCCCCTCTGATTCAGCCCCTCTCTTTCTCGCCCTCTGTTCCAGCCCCTCTGTTTCAGCCCCTCTGTTTCAGCCCCTCTGTTTCAGCCCCTCTGTTTCTCACCCTCTGTTTCAGCCCCTCTGTTTCTCGCCCTCTGTTTCAGCCCCTCTGTTTCAGCCCCTCTGTTTCAGCCCCTCTGATTCAGCCCCTCTGATTCTCGCCGTCAGTTTCAGCCCCTCTGTATTTCGCCCTCTGTTTCAGCCCCTCTGTTTCAGCCCCTCTGTTTCTCGCCCTCTGTTTCAGCCCCTCTGTTTCTCGCCCTCTATTTCAGCCCCTCTGTTTCCCGCCCTCTGTTTCTCGCCCTCTGTTTCAGGCTCTCTGTTACAGCCCGCCTGTTTCAGCCCCTCCGTTTCAGCCCCACTGTTTCTCGCCCTCTGTTTCTCGCCCGCTGTTTCAGCCCATTTGTTTCTCGCCCTCTGTTTCAGCCCCTCTGTTTCAGCCCCTCTGTTTCTCGCCCTCTGTTTCTCACCCTCTGTTTCACGCCCTCTGTTTCAGTCCTTCTGTTTCTCGCCCTCTGTTTCAGCCCCTCTGTTTCTCGCCCTCTGTTTCAGCCCCTCTGATTCAGCCCCTCTGTTTCAGCCCCTCTGATTCAGCCCCTCTCTTTCTCGCCCTCTGTTTCAGCCCCTCTGTTTCTCACCCTCTGTTTCAGCCCCTCTGTTTCTCGCCCTCTGTTTCAGCCCCTCTGTTTCAGCCCCTCTGTTTCAGCCCCTCTGTTTCTCACCCTCTGTTTCAGCCCCTCTGTTTCACCCCCTCTGATTCAGCCCCTCTGATTCTCGCCGTCAGTTTCAGCCCCTCTGTATCTCGCCCTCTGTTTCAGCCCCTCTGTTTCAGCCCCTCTGTTTCTCGCCCTCTGTTTCAGCCCCGCTTTTTCTCACCCTCTGTTTCAGCCACTCTGATTCAGCCCCTCTGTTTCTCGCCCTCTGTTTCAGCCCCTCTGATTCAGCCCCTCTGTTTCAGCCCCTCTGAATCAGCCCCACTGATTCAGCCCCTCTGTTTCAGCCCCTCTGTTTCAGCCCCTCTGTTTCAGCCCCTCTGTTTCTCACCCTCTGTTTCAGCCCCTCTGATTCAGCCCCTCTGATTCAGCCCCTCTGATTCAGCCCCTCTGTTTCCCGCCCCTCTGTTTCCCGCCCCTCTGTTTCAGCCCCTCTGTTTCAGCCCCTCTGTTTCAGCCCCTCTGTTTCAGCCCCTCTGTTTCACGCCCTCTGTTTCAGCCCCTCTGTTTCTCGCCCCCTGTTACAGCCCCTCTGTTTCTCGCCCTCTGTTTCAGCCCCTCTGATTCAGCCCCTCTGATTCAGCCCCTGTGTTTCAGCCCCTCTGTTTCAGCCCCTCTGTTTCAGCCCCTCTGTTTCTCGCCCTCTGTTTCAGCCCCTCTGTTTCTCGCCCTCTGTTTCAGCCCCTCTGATTCAGCCCCTCTGTTTCAGCCCCTCTGATTCAGCCCCTCTCTTTCTCGCCCTCTGTTCCAGCCCCTCTGTTTCAGCCCCTCTGTTTCAGACCCTCTGTTTCTCACCCTCTGTTTCAGCCCCTCTGTTTCTCGCCCTCTGTTTCAGCCCCTCTGTTTCAGCCCCTCTGTTTCAGCCCCTCTGTTTCAGCCCCTCTGTTTCTCGCCCCCTGTTACAGCCCCTCTGTTTCTCGCCCTCTGTTTCAGCCCCTCTGATTCAGCCCCTCTGATTCAGCCCCTGTGTTTCAGCCCCTCTGTTTCAGCCCCTCTGTTTCAGCCCCTCTGTTTCTCGCCCTCTGTTTCAGCCCCTCTGTTTCTCGCCCTCTGTTTCAGCCCCTCTGATTCAGCCCCTCTGTTTCAGCCCCTCTGATTCAGCCCCTCTCTTTCTCGCCCTCTGTTCCAGCCCCTCTGTTTCAGCCCCTCTGTTTCAGCCCCTCTGTTTCAGCCCCTCTGTTTCTCACCCTCTGTTTCAGCCCCTCTGTTTCTCGCCCTCTGTTTCAGCCCCTCTGTTTCAGCCCCTCTGTTTCAGCCCCTCTGATTCAGCCCCTCTGATTCTCGCCGTCAGTTTCAGCCCCTCTGTATTTCGCCCTCTGTTTCAGCCCCTCTGTTTCAGCCCCTCTGTTTCTCGCCCTCTGTTTCAGCCCCTCTGTTTCTCGCCCTCTATTTCAGCCCCTCTGTTTCCCGCCCTCTGTTTCTCGCCCTCTGTTTCAGGCTCTCTGTTACAGCCCGCCTGTTTCAGCCCCTCCGTTTCAGCCCCACTGTTTCTCGCCCTCTGTTTCTCGCCCGCTGTTTCAGCCCATTTGTTTCTCGCCCTCTGTTTCAGCCCCTCTGTTTCAGCACCTCTGATTCAGCCCCTCTGATTCAGCCCCTCTGTTTCTCGCCCTCTGTTTCAGCCCCTCTGTTTCAGCCCCTCTGTTTCAGCTCCTCTGTTTCAGCCCCTCTGTTTCTCGCCCTCTGTTTCAGCCCCTCTGTTTCTCGCCCTCTGTTTCAGCCCCTCTGTTTCTCGCCCTCTGTTTCAGCCCCTCTGTTTCAGCCCCTCTGTTCCAGCCCCTCTGTTTCTCGCACTCTGTTTCAGCCCCTCTGTTTCAGCCCCTCTGTTTCAGCCCCTCTGTTTCTCGCCCTCTGTTTCAGCCCCGCTTTTTCTCACCCTCTGTTTCAGCCACTCTGATTCAGCCCCTCTGTTTCTCGCCCTCTGTTTCAGCCCCTCTGATTCAGCCCCTCTGTTTCAGCCCCTCTGAATCAGCCCCACTGATTCAGCCCCTCTGCTTCAGCCCCTCTGTTTCAGCCCCTCTTTTCCAGCCCCTCTGTTTCTCACCCTCTGTTTCAGCCCCTCTGATTCAGCCCCTCTGATTCAGCCCCTCTGATTCAGCCCCTCTGATTCAGCCCCTCTGTTTCCCGCCCCTCTGTTTCAGCACCTCTGTTTCAGCCCCTCTGTTTCAGCCCCACTGTTTCAGCCCCTCTGTTTCAGCCCCTCTGTTTCACGCCCTCTGTTTCAGCCCCTCTGTTTCTCGCCCCCTGTTACAGCCCCTCTGTTTCTCGCCCTCTGTTTCAGCCCCTCTGATTCAGCCCCTCTGATTCAGCCCCTGTGTTTCAGCCCCTCTGTTTCAGCCCCTCTGTTTCAGCCCCTCTGTTTCTCGCCCTCTGTTTCTCACCCTCTGTTTCACGCCCTCTGTTTCAGTCCCTCTGTTTCTCGCCCTCTGTTTCAGCCCCTCGTTTCTCGCCCTCTGTTTCAGCCCCTCTGATTCAGCCCCTCTGTTTCAGCCCCTCTGATTCAGCCCCTCTCTTTCTCGCCCTCTGTTTCAGCCCCTCTGTTTCTCACCCTCTGTTTCAGCCCCTCTGTTTCTCGCCCTCTGTTTCAGCCCCTCTGTTTCAGCCCCTCTGTTTCAGCCCCTCTGTTTCTCACCCTCTGTTTCAGCCCCTCTGTTTCACCCCCTCTGATTCAGCCCCTCTGATTCTCGCCGTCAGTTTCAGCCCCTCTGTATCTCGCCCTCTGTTTCAGCCCCTCTGTTTCAGCCCCTCTGTTTCAGCCCCTCTGTTTCTCGCCCTCTGTTTCAGCCCCGCTTTTTCTCACCCTCTGTTTCAGCCACTCTGATTCAGCCCCTCTGTTTCTCGCCCTCTGTTTCAGCCCCTCTGATTCAGCCCCTCTGTTTCAGCCCCTCTGAATCAGCCCCACTGATTCAGCCCCTCTGTTTCAGCCCCTCTGTTTCAGCCCCTCTGTTTCAGCCCCTCTGTTTCTCACCCTCTGTTTCAGCCCCTCTGATTCAGCCCCTCTGATTCAGCCCCTCTGATTCAGCCCCTCTGTTTCCCGCCCCTCTGTTTCCCGCACCTCTGTTTCAGCCCCTCTGTTTCAGCCCCACTGTTTCAGCCCCTCTGTTTCAGCCCCTCTGTTTCACGCCCTCTGTTTCAGCCCCTCTGTTTCTCGCCCCCTGTTACAGCCCCTCTGTTTCTCGCCCTCTGTTTCAGCCCCTCTGATTCAGCCCCTCTGATTCAGCCCCTGTGTTTCAGCCCCTCTGTTTCAGCCCCTCTGTTTCAGCCCCTCTGTTTCTCGCCCTCTGTTTCAGCCCCTCTGTTTCTCGCCCTCTGTTTCAGCCCCTCTGATTCAGCCCCTCTGTTTCAGCCCCTCTGATTCAGCCCCTCTCTTTCTCGCCCTCTGTTTCAGCCCCTCTGTTTCAGCCCCTCTGTTTCAGCCCCTCTGTTTCAGCCCCTCTGTTTCTCACCCTCTGTTTCAGCCCCTCTGTTTCTCGCCCTCTGTTTCAGCCCCTCTGTTTCAGCCCCTCTGTTTCAGCCCCTCTGTTTCAGCCCCTCTGTTTCTCACCCTCTGTTTCAGCCCCTCTGTTTCAGCCCCTCTGATTCAGCCCCTCTGATTCTCGCCGTCAGTTTCAGCCCCTCTGTATCTCGCCCTCTGTTTCAGCCCCTCTGTTTCAGCCCCTCTGTTTCTCGCCCTCTGTTTCAGCCCCTCTGTTTCTCGCACTCTGTGTCAGCCCCTCTGTTCCAGCCCCTCTGTTTCAGCCCCTCTGTTTCAGCCCCTCTGTTTCTCGCCCTCTGTTTCAGCCCCTCTGTTTCTCGCCCTCTGTTTCAGCCCCTCTGTTTCCGCCCGTCTGTTTCAGCCACTCTGTTTCTCGCCCTCTGATTCAGCCCCTCTTTTTCTCACCCTCTGTTTTAGCCACTCTGATTCAGCCCCTCTGTTTCTCGCCCTCTGTTTCAGCCCCTCTGTTTCTCGCCCTCTGTTTCAGTCCCTCTGTTTCTCGCCGTCTGTTTCAGCCCCTCTGTTTCTCGCCCTCTGTTTCAGCCCCTGTGTTTCAGCCACTCTGTTTCTCGCCCTCTGTTTCTGCCCCGCTGATCCTTGCCCTCTGTTTCAGCCCCTCTGTTTCTCGCCCTCTGTTTCAGCCCCGCTGATTCAGCCCCTCTGTTCCAGCCCCTCTGAATCAGCCCCTCTGATTCAGCCCCTCTGTTTCAGCCCCTCTGTTTCGGACCCTCTGTTTCAGCCCCTCTGTTTCTTACCCTCTGTTTCAGCCCCTCTGTTTCTCGCCCTCTGTTTCAGCCCCCCTGTTTCTCGCCCTCTGATTTAACCCATCTAATTCAGCCCCTCTCTTTCAGCCCCTCTGTTTCAGCCCCTCTGTTTCAGCCCCTCTGTTTCTCACCCTCTGTGTCAGCCCCTCTGATTCAGCCCCTCTGATTCAGCCCCTCTGATTCAGCCCCTCTGATTCAGCCCCTCTGTTTCCCGCCCCTCTGTTTCAGCCCCTCTGATTCAGCCCCTCTGTTTCAGCCCCACTGTTTCAGCCCCTCTGTTTCAGCCCCTCTGTTTCTCCCCCTCTGTTTCAGCCCCTCTGTTTCTCGCCCTCTGTTTCAGCCCCTCTGTTTCTCGCCCTCTGTTTCAGCCCCTCTGATTCAGCCCCTCTGATTCAAACCCTGTGTTTCAGCCCCTCTGTTTCAGCCCCTCTGTTTCAGCCCCTCTGTTTCTCGCCCTCTGTTTCAGCCCCTCTGTTTCAGCCCCTCTGTTTCAGCCCCTCTGTTTCAGCCCCTCTGTTTCTCACCCTCTGTTTCAGCCCCTCTGTTTCTCGCCCTCTGTTTCAGCCCCTCTGTTTCTAGCCCTCTGTTTCAGCCCCTCTGTTTCTCGCCCTCTGTTTCAGCCCCTCTCTTTCTCGCCCTCTGTTTCAGCCCCTCTGATTCAGCCCCTCTGTTTCAGCCCCTCTGTTTCAGCCCCTCTGTTTCAGCCCCTCTGTTTCTCGCCCTCTGTTTCAGCCCCTCTGATACAGCCCCTCTGTTTCAGCCCCTCTGATTCAGCCCCTCTGTTTCAGCCCCTCTATTTCAGCCCCTCTGATTCAGCCCCTCTGATTCAGCCCCTCTGTTTCCCGCCCCTCTGTTTCAGCCCCTCTGTTTCAGACCCTCTGTTTCAGCCCCACTGTTTCAGCCCCTCTGTTTCAGCCCCTCTGTTTCTCGCCCTCTGTTTCAGCCCCTCTGTTTCTCGCCCTCTGTTTCAGCCCCTCTGTTTCGGACCCTCTGTTTCAGCCCCTCTGTTTCTTACCCTCTGTTTCAGCCCCTCTGTTTCACGCCCTCTGTTTCAGCCCCTCTGTTTCTCGCCCTCTGATTTAACCCCTCTAATTCAGCCCCTCTCTTTCAGCCCCTCTGATTCAGCCCCTCTGATTCAGCCCCTCTGTTTCGCGCCCTCTGTTTCAGCCCCTCTGTTTCAGCCCCTCTGTTTCAGCCCCTCTGTTTCTCACCCTCTGTGTCAGCCCCTCTGATTCAGCCCCTCTGATTCAGCCCCTCTGATTCAGCCCCTCTGATTCAGCCCCTCTGTTTCCCGCCCCTCTGTTTCAGCCCCTCTGTATCAGCCCCTCTGTTTCAGCCCCACTGTTTCAGCCCCACTGTTTCAGCCCCTCTGTTTCTCCCCCTCTGTTTCAGCCCCTCTGTTTCTCGCCCTCTGTTTCAGCCCCTCTGTTTCTCGCCCTCTGTTTCAGCCCCTCTGATTCAGCCCCTCTGATTCAGCCCCTGTGTTTCAGCCCCTGTTTTTCAGCCCCTCTGTTTCAGCCCCTCTGTTTCAGCCCCTCTGTTTCTCGCCCTCTGTTTCTCACCCTCTGTTTCTCGCCCTCTGTTTCAGTCCCTCTGTTTCTCGCCCTCTGTTTCAGCCCCTCTGTTTCTCGCCCTCTGTTTCAGCCCCTCTGATTCAGCCCCTCTGTTTCAGCCCCTCTGATTCAGCCCCTCTCTTTCTCGCCCTCTGTTTCAGCCCCTCTGTTTCAGCCCCTCTGTTTCAGCCCCTCTGTTTCAGCCCCTCTGTTTCTCACCCTCTGTTTCAGCCCCTCTGTTTCTCGCCCTCTGTTTCAGCCCCTCTGTTTCAGCCCCTCTGTTTCAGCCCCTCTGTTTCAGCCCCTCTGTTTCTCACCCTCTGTTTCAGCCCCTCTGTTTCAGCCCCTCTGATTCAGCCCCTCTGATTCTCGCCGTCAGTTTCAGCCCCTCTGTATCTCGCCCTCTGTTTCAGCCCCTCTGTTTCAGCCCCTCTGTTTCTCGCCCTCTGTTTCAGCCCCTCTGTTTCTCGCCCTCTGTTTCAGCCCCTCTGTTTCTCGCCCTCTGTTTCAGCCCCTCTGATTCAGCCCCTCTGTTTCAGCCCCTCTGATTCAGCCCCTCTCTTTCTCGCCCTCTGTTTCAGCCCCTCTGTTTCAGCCCCTCTGTTTCAGCCCCTCTGTTTCAGCCCCTCTGTTTCTCACCCTCTGTGTCAGCCCCTCTGATTCAGCCCCTCTGATTCAGCCCCACTGATTCAGCCCCTCTGATTCAGCCCCTCTGTTTCCCGCCCCTCTGTTTCAGCCCCTCTGTATCAACCCCTCTGTTTCAGCCCCACTGTTTCAGCCCCTCTGTTTCAGCCCCTCTGTTTCTCCCCCATCTGTTTCAGCCCCTCTGTTTCTCGCCCTCTGTTTCAGCCCCTCTGTATCTCGCCCTCTGTTTCAGCCCCTCTGATTCAGCCCCTCTGATTCAGCCCCTGTGTTTCAGCCCCTGTGTTTCAGCCCCTCTGTTTCAGCCCCTCTGTTTCAGCCCCTCTGTTTCTCGCCATCTGTTTCTCACCCTCTGTTTCTCGCCCTCTGTTTCAGTCCCTCTGTTTCTCGCCCTCTGTTTCAGCCCCTCTGTTTCTCGCCCTCTGTTTCAGCCCCTCTGATTCAGCCCCTCTGTTTCAGCCCCTCTGATTCAGCCCCTCTCTTTCTCGCCCTCTGTTTCAGCCCCTCTGTTTCAGCCCCTCTGTTTCAGCCCCTCTGTTTCAGCCCCTCTGTTTCTCACCCTCTGTTTCAGCCCCTCTGTTTCTCACCCTCTGTTTCAGCCCCTCTGTTTCAGCCCCTCTGTTTCAGCCCCTCTGTTTCAGCCCCTCTGTTTCTCACCCTCTGTTTCAGCCCCTCTGTTTCAGCCCCTCTGATTCAGCCCCTCTGATTCTCGCCGTCAGTTTCAGCCCCTCTGTATCTCGCCCTCTGTTTCAGCCCCTCTGTTTCAGCCCCTCTGTTTCTCGCCCTCTGTTTCAGCCCCTCTGTTTCTCGCCCTCTGTTTCAGCCCCTCTGTTTCTCGCCCTCTGTTTCAGCCCCTCTGATTCAGCCCCTCTGTTTCAGCCCCTCTGATTCAGCCCCTCTCTTTCTCGCCCTCTGTTTCAGCCCCTCTGTTTCAGCCCCTCTGTTTCAGCCCCTCTGTTTCAGCCCCTCTGTTTCTCACCCTCTGTTTCAGCCCCTCTGTTTCTCGCCCTCTGTTTCAGCCCCTCTGTTTCAGCCCCTCTGTTTCAGCCCCTCTGTTTCTCGCCCTCTGTTTCAGCCCCTCTGTTTCTCGCCCTCTGTTTCAGCCCCTCTGTTTCCGCCCGTCTGTTTCAGCCACTCTGTTTCTCGCCCTCTGATTCAGCCCCTCTTTTTCTCACCCTCTGTTTTAGCCACTCTGATTCAGCCCCTCTGTTTCTCGCCCTCTGTTTCAGCCCCTCTGTTTCTCGCCCTCTGTTTCAGTCCCTCTGTTTCTCGCCTTCTGTTTCAGCCCCTCTGTTTCTCGCCCTCTGTTTCAGCCCCTGTGTTTCAGCCACTCTGTTTCTCGCCCTCTGTTTCTGCCCCGCTGATCCTTGCCCTCTGTTTCAGCCCCTCTGTTTCTCGCCCTCTGTTTCAGCCCCGTTGATTCAGCCCCTCTGTTTCAGCCCCTCTGAATCAGCCCCTCTGATTCAGCCCCTCTGTTTCAGCCCCTCTGTTTCGGACCCTCTGTTTCAGCCCCTCTGTTTCTTACCCTCTGTTTCAGCCCCTCTGTTTCTCGCCCTCTGTTTCAGCCCCTCTGTTTCTCGCCCTCTGATTTAACCCCTCTAATTCAGCCCCTCTCTTTCAGCCCCTCTGATTCAGCCCCTCTGATTCAGCCCCTCTGTTTCGCGCCCTCTGTTTCAGCCCCTCTGTTTCAGCCCCTCTGTTTCAGCCCCTCTGTTTCTCACCCTCTGTGTCAGCCCCTCTGATTCAGCCCCTCTGATTCAGCCCCTCTGATTCAGCCCCTCTGTTTCCCGCCCCTCTGTTTCAGCCCCTCTGTTTCAGCCCCTCTGTTTCAGCCCCACTGTTTCAGCCCCTCTGTTTCAGCCCCTCTGTTTCTCCCCCTCTGTTTCAGCCCCTCTGTTTGTCGCCCTCTGTTTCAGCCCCTCTGTTTCTCGCCCTCTGTTTCAGCCCCTCTGATTCAGCCCCTCTGATTCAGCCCCTGTGTTTCAGCCCCTCTGTTTCAGCCCCTCTGTTTCAGCCCCTCTGTTTCTCGCCCTCTGTTTCAGCCCCACTGTTTCAGCCCCTCTGTTTCAGCCCCTCTGTTTCAGCCCCACTGTTTCAGCCCCTCTGTTTCAGGACCTCTGTTTCTCCCCCTCTGTTTCAGCCCCTCTGTTTCTCGGCCTCTGTTTCAGCCCCTCTGTTTCTCGCCCTCTGTTTCAGCCCCTCTGATTCAGCCCCTCTGATTCAGCCCCTGTGTTTCAGCCCCTCTGTTTCAGCCCCTCTGTTTCAGCCCCTCTGTTTCTCGCCCTCTGTTTCAGCCCCTCTGTTTCTCGCCCTCTGTTTCAGCCCCTCTCTTTCTCGCCCTCTGTTTCAGCCCCTCTGATTCAGCCCCCCTGTTTCAGCTCCTCTGATTCAGCCCCTCTGTTTCAGCCCCTCTGTTTCAGCCCCTCTGTTTCAGCCCCTCTGTTTCTCGCCCTCTGTTTCAGCCCCTCTGATTCAGCCCCTCTGTTTCAGCCCCTCTGATTCAGCCCCTCTGTTTCAGCCCCTCTATTTCAGCCCCTCTGTTTCAGCCCCTCTGATTCAGCCCCTCTGTTTCTCGCCCTCTTTTTCTCACCCTCTGTTTCTCGCCCTCTGTTTCAGACCCTCTGTTTTTCGCCCTCTGTTTCAGCCCCTCTGTTTCTCGCCCTCTGTATCAGACCCTCTGTTTGAGCCACTCTGTTTTAGACCCTCTGTTTCAGCCCCTCTGTTTCTCGCCCTCTGTTTCAGCCCCTCTGTTTCGCGCTCTCTGTTTCAGCCCCTCTGTTTCAGCCCCTCTGTTTCTCCCCCTCTGTTTCTGCACCTCTGTTTCTCGCCCTCTGTTTCAGCCCCTCTGTTTCTCGCCCTCTGTTTCAGCCCCGCTGATTCTGCCCCTCTGTTTCAGCCCCTCTGATTCAGCCCCTCTGTTTCTCGCCCTCTGTTTCAGCCCCTCTGATTCAGCCCTTCTGTTTCAGCCCCTCTGTATCAGCCCCTCTGTTTCTCGCCCTCTGTTCCAGCCCCACTGTTTCTCGCCCTCTGTTTCAGCCCCTCTGTTTCTCGCCCTCTGTTTCAGCCCCTCTGTTTCAGCCCCTCTGTTTCATCCCCTCTGTTTCTCGCCCTCTATTTCTCACCCTCTGTTGCTCGCCCTCTGTTTCAGCTCCTCTGTTTCTCGCCCTTTGTTTCAGCCCCTCTGTTTCTCGCCCTCTGTTTCAGGCTCTCTGTTACAGCCCGCCTGTTTCAGCCCCTCCGTTTCAGCCCCACTGTTTCTCGCCCTCTGTTTCTCGCCCGCTGTTTCAGCCCATTTGTTTCTCGCCCTCTGTTTCAGCCCCTCTGTTTCAGCACCTCTGATTCAGCCCCTCTGATTCAGCCCCTCTGTTTCTCGCCCTCTGTTTCAGCCCCTCTGTTTCAGCCCCTCTGTTTCAGCTCCTCTGTTTCAGCCCCTCTGTTTCTCGCCCTCTGTTTCAGCCCCTCTGTTTCTCGCCCTCTGTTTCAGCCCCTCTGTTTCTCGCCCTCTGTTTCAGCCCCTCTGTTTCAGCCCCTCTGTTCCAGCCCCTCTGTTTCTCGCACTCTGTTTCAGCCCCTCTGTTTCAGCCCCTCTGTTTCAGCCCCTCTGTTTCTCGCCCTCTGTTTCAGCCCCGCTTTTTCTCACCCTCTGTTTCAGCCACTCTGATTCAGCCCCTCTGTTTCTCGCCCTCTGTTTCAGCCCCTCTGATTCAGCCCCTCTGTTTCAGCCCCTCTGAATCAGCCCCACTGATTCAGCCCCTCTGCTTCAGCCCCTCTGTTTCAGCCCCTCTTTTTCAGCCCCTCTGTTTCTCACCCTCTGTTTCAGCCCCTCTGATTCAGCCCCTCTGATTCAGCCCCTCTGATTCAGCCCCTCTGTTTCCCGCCCCTCTGTTTCAGCACCTCTGTTTCAGCCCCTCTGTTTCAGCCCCACTGTTTCAGCCCCTCTGTTTCAGCCCCTCTGTTTCACGCCCTCTGTTTCAGCCCCTCTGTTTCTCGCCCCCTGTTACAGCCCCTCTGTTTCTCGCCCTCTGTTTCAGCCCCTCTGATTCAGCCCCTCTGATTCAGCCCCTGTGTTTCAGCCCCTCTGTTTCAGCCCCTCTGTTTCAGCCCCTCTGTTTCTCGCCCTCTGTTTCTCACCCTCTGTTTCACGCCCTCTGTTTCAGTCCCTCTGTTTCTCGCCCTCTGTTTCAGCCCCTCTGTTTCTCGCCCTCTGTTTCAGCCCCTCTGATTCAGCCCCTCTGTTTCAGCCCCTCTGATTCAGCCCCTCTCTTTCTCGCCCTCTGTTTCAGCCCCTCTGTTTCTCACCCTCTGTTTCAGCCCCTCTGTTTCTCGCCCTCTGTTTCAGCCCCTCTGTTTCAGCCCCTCTGTTTCAGCCCCTCTGTTTCTCACCCTCTGTTTCAGCCCCTCTGTTTCACCCCCTCTGATTCAGCCCCTCTGATTCTCGCCGTCAGTTTCAGCCCCTCTGTATCTCGCCCTCTGTTTCAGCCCCTCTGTTTCAGCCCCTCTGTTTCAGCCCCTCTGTTTCTCGCCCTCTGTTTCAGCCCCGCTTTTTCTCACCCTCTGTTTCAGCCACTCTGATTCAGCCCCTCTGTTTCTCGCCCTCTGTTTCAGCCCCTCTGATTCAGCCCCTCTGTTTCAGCCCCTCTGAATCAGCCCCACTGATTCAGCCCCTCTGTTTCAGCCCCTCTGTTTCAGCCCCTCTGTTTCAGCCCCTCTGTTTCTCACCCTCTGTTTCAGCCCCTCTGATTCAGCCCCTCTGATTCAGCCCCTCTGATTCAGCCCCTCTGTTTCCCGCCCCTCTGTTTCCCGCACCTCTGTTTCAGCCCCTCTGTTTCAGCCCCACTGTTTCAGCCCCTCTGTTTCAGCCCCTCTGTTTCACGCCCTCTGTTTCAGCCCCTCTGTTTCTCGCCCCCTGTTACAGCCCCTCTGTTTCTCGCCCTCTGTTTCAGCCCCTCTGATTCAGCCCCTCTGATTCAGCCCCTGTGTTTCAGCCCCTCTGTTTCAGCCCCTCTGTTTCAGCCCCTCTGTTTCTCGCCCTCTGTTTCAGCCCCTCTGTTTCTCGCCCTCTGTTTCAGCCCCTCTGATTCAGCCCCTCTGTTTCAGCCCCTCTGATTCAGCCCCTCTCTTTCTCGCCCTCTGTTTCAGCCCCTCTGTTTCAGCCCCTCTGTTTCAGCCCCTCTGTTTCAGCCCCTCTGTTTCTCACCCTCTGTTTCAGCCCCTCTGTTTCTCGCCCTCTGTTTCAGCCCCTCTGTTTCAGCCCCTCTGTTTCAGCCCCTCTGTTTCAGCCCCTCTGTTTCTCACCCTCTGTTTCAGCCCCTCTGTTTCAGCCCCTCTGATTCAGCCCCTCTGATTCTCGCCGTCAGTTTCAGCCCCTCTGTATCTCGCCCTCTGTTTCAGCCCCTCTGTTTCAGCCCCTCTGTTTCTCGCCCTCTGTTTCAGCCCCTCTGTTTCTCGCCCTCTATTTCAGCCCCTCTGTTTCCCGCCCTCTGTTTCTGCCCCTCTGTTTCAGCCCCTCTGTTCCAGCCCCTCTGTTTCTCGCACTCTGTGTCAGCCCCTCTGTTCCAGCCCCTCTGTTTCAGCCCCTCTGTTTCAGCCCCTCTGTTTCTCGCCCTCTGTTTCAGCCCCTCTGTTTCTCGCCCTCTGTTTCAGCCCCTCTGTTTCCGCCCGTCTGTTTCAGCCACTCTGTTTCTCGCCCTCTGATTCAGCCCCTCTTTTTCTCACCCTCTGTTTTAGCCACTCTGATTCAGCCCCTCTGTTTCTCGCCCTCTGTTTCAGCCCCTCTGTTTCTCGCCCTCTGTTTCAGTCCCTCTGTTTCTCGCCGTCTGTTTCAGCCCCTCTGTTTCTCGCCCTCTGTTTCAGCCCCTGTGTTTCAGCCACTCTGTTTCTCGCCCTCTGTTTCTGCCCCGCTGATCCTTGCCCTCTGTTTCAGCCCCTCTGTTTCTCGCCCTCTGTTTCAGCCCCGCTGATTCAGCCCCTCTGTTCCAGCCCCTCTGAATCAGCCCCTCTGATTCAGCACCTCTGTTTCAGCCCCTCTGTTTCGGACCCTCTGTTTCAGCCCCTCTGTTTCTTACCCTCTGTTTCAGCCCCTCTGTTTCTCGCCCTCTGTTTCAGCCCCCCTGTTTCTCGCCCTCTGATTTAACCCATCTAATTCAGCCCCTCTCTTTCAGCCCCTCTGTTTCAGCCCCTCTGTTTCAGCCCCTCTGTTTCTCACCCTCTGTGTCAGCCCCTCTGATTCAGCCCCTCTGATTCAGCCCCTCTGATTCAGCCCCTCTGATTCAGCCCCTCTGTTTCCCGCCCCTCTGTTTCAGCCCCTCTGTTTCAGCCCCTCTGTTTCAGCCCCACTGTTTCAGCCCCTCTGTTTCAGCCCCTCTGTTTCTCCCCCTCTGTTTCAGCCCCTCTGTTTCTCGCCCTCTGTTTCAGCCCCTCTGTTTCTCGCCCTCTGTTTCAGCCCCTCTGATTCAGCCCCTCTGATTCAAACCCTGTGTTTCAGCCCCTCTGTTTCAGCCCCTCTGTTTCAGCCCCTCTGTTTCTCGCCCTCTGTTTCAGCCCCTCTGTTTCAGCCCCTCTGTTTCAGCCCCTCTGTTTCTCACCCTCTGTTTCAGCCCCTCTGTTTCTCGCCCTCTGTTTCAGCCCCTCTGTTTCTAGCCCTCTGTTTCAGCCCCTCTGTTTCTCGCCCTCTGTTTCAGCCCCTCTCTTTCTCGCCCTCTGTTTCAGCCCCTCTGATTCAGCCCCTCTGTTTCAGCCCCTCTGTTTCAGCCCCTCTGTTTCAGCCCCTCTGTTTCTCGCCCTCTGTTTCAGCCCCTCTGATACAGCCCCTCTGTTTCAGCCCCTCTGATTCAGCCCCTCTGTTTCAGCCCCTCTATTTCAGCCCCTCTGATTCAGCCCCTCTGATTCAGCCCCTCTGTTTCCCGCCCCTCTGTTTCAGCCCCTCTGTTTCAGACCCTCTGTTTCAGCCCCACTGTTTCAGCCCCTCTGTTTCAGCCCCTCTGTTTCTCGCCCTCTGTTTCAGCCCCTCTGTTTCTCGCCCTCTGTTTCAGCCCCTCTGTTTCGGACCCTCTGTTTCAGCCCCTCTGTTTCTTACCCTCTGTTTCAGCCCCTCTGTTTCACGCCCTCTGTTTCAGCCCCTCTGTTTCTCGCCCTCTGATTTAACCCCTCTAATTCAGCCCCTCTCTTTCAGCCCCTCTGATTCAGCCCCTCTGATTCAGCCCCTCTGTTTCGCGCCCTCTGTTTCAGCCCCTCTGTTTCAGCCCCTCTGTTTCAGCCCCTCTGTTTCTCACCCTCTGTGTCAGCCCCTCTGATTCAGCCCCTCTGATTCAGCCCCTCTGATTCAGCCCCTCTGATTCAGCCCCTCTGTTTCCCGCCCCTCTGTTTCAGCCCCTCTGTATCAGCCCCTCTGTTTCAGCCCCACTGTTTCAGCCCCACTGTTTCAGCCCCTCTGTTTCTCCCCCTCTGTTTCAGCCCCTCTGTTTCTCGCCCTCTGTTTCAGCCCCTCTGTTTCTCGCCCTCTGTTTCAGCCCCTCTGATTCAGCCCCTCTGATTCAGCCCCTGTGTTTCAGCCCCTGTTTTTCAGCCCCTCTGTTTCAGCCCCTCTGTTTCAGCCCCTCTGTTTCTCGCCCTCTGTTTCTCACCCTCTGTTTCTCGCCCTCTGTTTCAGTCCCTCTGTTTCTCGCCCTCTGTTTCAGCCCCTCTGTTTCTCGCCCTCTGTTTCAGCCCCTCTGATTCAGCCCCTCTGTTTCAGCCCCTCTGATTCAGCCCCTCTCTTTCTCGCCCTCTGTTTCAGCCCCTCTGTTTCAGCCCCTCTGTTTCAGCCCCTCTGTTTCAGCCCCTCTGTTTCTCACCCTCTGTTTCAGCCCCTCTGTTTCTCGCCCTCTGTTTCAGCCCCTCTGTTTCAGCCCCTCTGTTTCAGCCCCTCTGTTTCAGCCCCTCTGTTTCTCACCCTCTGTTTCAGCCCCTCTGTTTCAGCCCCTCTGATTCAGCCCCTCTGATTCTCGCCGTCAGTTTCAGCCCCTCTGTATCTCGCCCTCTGTTTCAGCCCCTCTGTTTCAGCCCCTCTGTTTCTCGCCCTCTGTTTCAGCCCCTCTGTTTCTCGCCCTCTGTTTCAGCCCCTCTGTTTCTCGCCCTCTGTTTCAGCCCCTCTGATTCAGCCCCTCTGTTTCAGCCCCTCTGATTCAGCCCCTCTCTTTCTCGCCCTCTGTTTCAGCCCCTCTGTTTCTCGCCCTCTGTTTCAGCCCCTCTGTTTCTTACCCTCTGTTTCAGCCCCTCTGTTTCTCGCCCTCTGTTTCAGCCCCCCTGTTTCTCGCCCTCTGATTTAACCCATCTAATTCAGCCCCTCTCTTTCAGCCCCTCTGTTTCAGCCCCTCTGTATCAGCCCCTCTGTTTCTCGCCCTCTGTTCCAGCCCCACTGTTTCTCGCCCTCTGTTTCAGCCCCTCTGTTTCTCGCCCTCTGTTTCAGCCCCTCTGTTTCAGCCCCTCTGTTTCATCCCCTCTGTTTCTCGCCCTCTATTTCTCACCCTCTGTTGCTCGCCCTCTGTTTCAGCTCCTCTGTTTCTCGCCCTTTGTTTCAGCCCCTCTGTTTCTCGCCCTCTGTTTCAGGCTCTCTGTTACAGCCCGCCTGTTTCAGCCCCTCCGTTTCAGCCCCACTGTTTCTCGCCCTCTGTTTCTCGCCCGCTGTTTCAGCCCATTTGTTTCTCGCCCTCTGTTTCAGCCCCTCTGTTTCAGCACCTCTGATTCAGCCCCTCTGATTCAGCCCCTCTGTTTCTCGCCCTCTGTTTCAGCCCCTCTGTTTCAGCCCCTCTGTTTCAGCTCCTCTGTTTCAGCCCCTCTGTTTCTCGCCCTCTGTTTCAGCCCCTCTGTTTCTCGCCCTCTGTTTCAGCCCCTCTGTTTCTCGCCCTCTGTTTCAGCCCCTCTGTTTCAGCCCCTCTGTTCCAGCCCCTCTGTTTCTCGCACTCTGTTTCAGCCCCTCTGTTTCAGCCCCTCTGTTTCAGCCCCTCTGTTTCTCGCCCTCTGTTTCAGCCCCGCTTTTTCTCACCCTCTGTTTCAGCCACTCTGATTCAGCCCCTCTGTTTCTCGCCCTCTGTTTCAGCCCCTCTGATTCAGCCCCTCTGTTTCAGCCCCTCTGAATCAGCCCCACTGATTCAGCCCCTCTGCTTCAGCCCCTCTGTTTCAGCCCCTCTTTTTCAGCCCCTCTGTTTCTCACCCTCTGTTTCAGCCCCTCTGATTCAGCCCCTCTGATTCAGCCCCTCTGATTCAGCCCCTCTGTTTCCCGCCCCTCTGTTTCAGCACCTCTGTTTCAGCCCCTCTGTTTCAGCCCCACTGTTTCAGCCCCTCTGTTTCAGCCCCTCTGTTTCACGCCCTCTGTTTCAGCCCCTCTGTTTCTCGCCCCCTGTTACAGCCCCTCTGTTTCTCGCCCTCTGTTTCAGCCCCTCTGATTCAGCCCCTCTGATTCAGCCCCTGTGTTTCAGCCCCTCTGTTTCAGCCCCTCTGTTTCAGCCCCTCTGTTTCTCGCCCTCTGTTTCTCACCCTCTGTTTCACGCCCTCTGTTTCAGTCCCTCTGTTTCTCGCCCTCTGTTTCAGCCCCTCTGTTTCTCGCCCTCTGTTTCAGCCCCTCTGATTCAGCCCCTCTGTTTCAGCCCCTCTGATTCAGCCCCTCTCTTTCTCGCCCTCTGTTTCAGCCCCTCTGTTTCTCACCCTCTGTTTCAGCCCCTCTGTTTCTCGCCCTCTGTTTCAGCCCCTCTGTTTCAGCCCCTCTGTTTCAGCCCCTCTGTTTCTCACCCTCTGTTTCAGCCCCTCTGTTTCACCCCCTCTGATTCAGCCCCTCTGATTCTCGCCGTCAGTTTCAGCCCCTCTGTATCTCGCCCTCTGTTTCAGCCCCTCTGTTTCAGCCCCTCTGTTTCAGCCCCTCTGTTTCTCGCCCTCTGTTTCAGCCCCGCTTTTTCTCACCCTCTGTTTCAGCCACTCTGATTCAGCCCCTCTGTTTCTCGCCCTCTGTTTCAGCCCCTCTGATTCAGCCCCTCTGTTTCAGCCCCTCTGAATCAGCCCCACTGATTCAGCCCCTCTGTTTCAGCCCCTCTGTTTCAGCCCCTCTGTTTCAGCCCCTCTGTTTCTCACCCTCTGTTTCAGCCCCTCTGATTCAGCCCCTCTGATTCAGCCCCTCTGATTCAGCCCCTCTGTTTCCCGCCCCTCTGTTTCCCGCACCTCTGTTTCAGCCCCTCTGTTTCAGCCCCACTGTTTCAGCCCCTCTGTTTCAGCCCCTCTGTTTCACGCCCTCTGTTTCAGCCCCTCTGTTTCTCGCCCCCTGTTACAGCCCCTCTGTTTCTCGCCCTCTGTTTCAGCCCCTCTGATTCAGCCCCTCTGATTCAGCCCCTGTGTTTCAGCCCCTCTGTTTCAGCCCCTCTGTTTCAGCCCCTCTGTTTCTCGCCCTCTGTTTCAGCCCCTCTGTTTCTCGCCCTCTGTTTCAGCCCCTCTGATTCAGCCCCTCTGTTTCAGCCCCTCTGATTCAGCCCCTCTCTTTCTCGCCCTCTGTTTCAGCCCCTCTGTTTCAGCCCCTCTGTTTCAGCCCCTCTGTTTCAGCCCCTCTGTTTCTCACCCTCTGTTTCAGCCCCTCTGTTTCTCGCCCTCTGTTTCAGCCCCTCTGTTTCAGCCCCTCTGTTTCAGCCCCTCTGTTTCAGCCCCTCTGTTTCTCACCCTCTGTTTCAGCCCCTCTGTTTCAGCCCCTCTGATTCAGCCCCTCTGATTCTCGCCGTCAGTTTCAGCCCCTCTGTATCTCGCCCTCTGTTTCAGCCCCTCTGTTTCAGCCCCTCTGTTTCTCGCCCTCTGTTTCAGCCCCTCTGTTTCTCGCCCTCTATTTCAGCCCCTCTGTTTCCCGCCCTCTGTTTCTGCCCCTCTGTTTCAGCCCCTCTGTTCCAGCCCCTCTGTTTCTCGCACTCTGTGTCAGCCCCTCTGTTCCAGCCCCTCTGTTTCAGCCCCTCTGTTTCAGCCCCTCTGTTTCTCGCCCTCTGTTTCAGCCCCTCTGTTTCTCGCCCTCTGTTTCAGCCCCTCTGTTTCCGCCCGTCTGTTTCAGCCACTCTGTTTCTCGCCCTCTGATTCAGCCCCTCTTTTTCTCACCCTCTGTTTTAGCCACTCTGATTCAGCCCCTCTGTTTCTCGCCCTCTGTTTCAGCCCCTCTGTTTCTCGCCCTCTGTTTCAGTCCCTCTGTTTCTCGCCGTCTGTTTCAGCCCCTCTGTTTCTCGCCCTCTGTTTCAGCCCCTGTGTTTCAGCCACTCTGTTTCTCGCCCTCTGTTTCTGCCCCGCTGATCCTTGCCCTCTGTTTCAGCCCCTCTGTTTCTCGCCCTCTGTTTCAGCCCCGCTGATTCAGCCCCTCTGTTCCAGCCCCTCTGAATCAGCCCCTCTGATTCAGCACCTCTGTTTCAGCCCCTCTGTTTCGGACCCTCTGTTTCAGCCCCTCTGTTTCTTACCCTCTGTTTCAGCCCCTCTGTTTCTCGCCCTCTGTTTCAGCCCCCCTGTTTCTCGCCCTCTGATTTAACCCATCTAATTCAGCCCCTCTCTTTCAGCCCCTCTGTTTCAGCCCCTCTGTTTCAGCCCCTCTGTTTCTCACCCTCTGTGTCAGCCCCTCTGATTCAGCCCCTCTGATTCAGCCCCTCTGATTCAGCCCCTCTGATTCAGCCCCTCTGTTTCCCGCCCCTCTGTTTCAGCCCCTCTGTTTCAGCCCCTCTGTTTCAGCCCCACTGTTTCAGCCCCTCTGTTTCAGCCCCTCTGTTTCTCCCCCTCTGTTTCAGCCCCTCTGTTTCTCGCCCTCTGTTTCAGCCCCTCTGTTTCTCGCCCTCTGTTTCAGCCCCTCTGATTCAGCCCCTCTGATTCAAACCCTGTGTTTCAGCCCCTCTGTTTCAGCCCCTCTGTTTCAGCCCCTCTGTTTCTCGCCCTCTGTTTCAGCCCCTCTGTTTCAGCCCCTCTGTTTCAGCCCCTCTGTTTCTCACCCTCTGTTTCAGCCCCTCTGTTTCTCGCCCTCTGTTTCAGCCCCTCTGTTTCTAGCCCTCTGTTTCAGCCCCTCTGTTTCTCGCCCTCTGTTTCAGCCCCTCTCTTTCTCGCCCTCTGTTTCAGCCCCTCTGATTCAGCCCCTCTGTTTCAGCCCCTCTGTTTCAGCCCCTCTGTTTCAGCCCCTCTGTTTCTCGCCCTCTGTTTCAGCCCCTCTGATACAGCCCCTCTGTTTCAGCCCCTCTGATTCAGCCCCTCTGTTTCAGCCCCTCTATTTCAGCCCCTCTGATTCAGCCCCTCTGATTCAGCCCCTCTGTTTCCCGCCCCTCTGTTTCAGCCCCTCTGTTTCAGACCCTCTGTTTCAGCCCCACTGTTTCAGCCCCTCTGTTTCAGCCCCTCTGTTTCTCGCCCTCTGTTTCAGCCCCTCTGTTTCTCGCCCTCTGTTTCAGCCCCTCTGTTTCGGACCCTCTGTTTCAGCCCCTCTGTTTCTTACCCTCTGTTTCAGCCCCTCTGTTTCACGCCCTCTGTTTCAGCCCCTCTGTTTCTCGCCCTCTGATTTAACCCCTCTAATTCAGCCCCTCTCTTTCAGCCCCTCTGATTCAGCCCCTCTGATTCAGCCCCTCTGTTTCGCGCCCTCTGTTTCAGCCCCTCTGTTTCAGCCCCTCTGTTTCAGCCCCTCTGTTTCTCACCCTCTGTGTCAGCCCCTCTGATTCAGCCCCTCTGATTCAGCCCCTCTGATTCAGCCCCTCTGATTCAGCCCCTCTGTTTCCCGCCCCTCTGTTTCAGCCCCTCTGTATCAGCCCCTCTGTTTCAGCCCCACTGTTTCAGCCCCACTGTTTCAGCCCCTCTGTTTCTCCCCCTCTGTTTCAGCCCCTCTGTTTCTCGCCCTCTGTTTCAGCCCCTCTGTTTCTCGCCCTCTGTTTCAGCCCCTCTGATTCAGCCCCTCTGATTCAGCCCCTGTGTTTCAGCCCCTGTTTTTCAGCCCCTCTGTTTCAGCCCCTCTGTTTCAGCCCCTCTGTTTCTCGCCCTCTGTTTCTCACCCTCTGTTTCTCGCCCTCTGTTTCAGTCCCTCTGTTTCTCGCCCTCTGTTTCAGCCCCTCTGTTTCTCGCCCTCTGTTTCAGCCCCTCTGATTCAGCCCCTCTGTTTCAGCCCCTCTGATTCAGCCCCTCTCTTTCTCGCCCTCTGTTTCAGCCCCTCTGTTTCAGCCCCTCTGTTTCAGCCCCTCTGTTTCAGCCCCTCTGTTTCTCACCCTCTGTTTCAGCCCCTCTGTTTCTCGCCCTCTGTTTCAGCCCCTCTGTTTCAGCCCCTCTGTTTCAGCCCCTCTGTTTCAGCCCCTCTGTTTCTCACCCTCTGTTTCAGCCCCTCTGTTTCAGCCCCTCTGATTCAGCCCCTCTGATTCTCGCCGTCAGTTTCAGCCCCTCTGTATCTCGCCCTCTGTTTCAGCCCCTCTGTTTCAGCCCCTCTGTTTCTCGCCCTCTGTTTCAGCCCCTCTGTTTCTCGCCCTCTGTTTCAGCCCCTCTGTTTCTCGCCCTCTGTTTCAGCCCCTCTGATTCAGCCCCTCTGTTTCAGCCCCTCTGATTCAGCCCCTCTCTTTCTCGCCCTCTGTTTCAGCCCCTCTGTTTCAGCCCCTCTGTTTCAGCCCCTCTGTTTCAGCCCCTCTGTTTCTCACCCTCTGTGTCAGCCCCTCTGATTCAGCCCCTCTGATTCAGCCCCACTGATTCAGCCCCTCTGATTCAGCCCCTCTGTTTCCCGCCCCTCTGTTTCAGCCCCTCTGTATCAACCCCTCTGTTTCAGCCCCACTGTTTCAGCCCCTCTGTTTCAGCCCCTCTGTTTCTCCCCCTCTGTTTCAGCCCCTCTGTTTCTCGCCCTCTGTTTCAGCCCCTCTGTATCTCGCCCTCTGTTTCAGCCCCTCTGATTCAGCCCCTCTGATTCAGCCCCTGTGTTTCAGCCCCTGTGTTTCAGCCCCTCTGTTTCAGCCCCTCTGTTTCAGCCCCTCTGTTTCTCGCCATCTGTTTCTCACCCTCTGTTTCTCGCCCTCTGTTTCAGTCCCTCTGTTTCTCGCCCTCTGTTTCAGCCCCTCTGTTTCTCGCCCTCTGTTTCAGCCCCTCTGATTCAGCCCCTCTGTTTCAGCCCCTCTGATTCAGCCCCTCTCTTTCTCGCCCTCTGTTTCAGCCCCTCTGTTTCAGCCCCTCTGTTTCAGCCCCTCTGTTTCAGCCCCTCTGTTTCTCACCCTCTGTTTCAGCCCCTCTGTTTCTCACCCTCTGTTTCAGCCCCTCTGTTTCAGCCCCTCTGTTTCAGCCCCTCTGTTTCAGCCCCTCTGTTTCTCACCCTCTGTTTCAGCCCCTCTGTTTCAGCCCCTCTGATTCAGCCCCTCTGATTCTCGCCGTCAGTTTCAGCCCCTCTGTATCTCGCCCTCTGTTTCAGCCCCTCTGTTTCAGCCCCTCTGTTTCTCGCCCTCTGTTTCAGCCCCTCTGTTTCTCGCCCTCTGTTTCAGCCCCTCTGTTTCTCGCCCTCTGTTTCAGCCCCTCTGATTCAGCCCCTCTGTTTCAGCCCCTCTGATTCAGCCCCTCTCTTTCTCGCCCTCTGTTTCAGCCCCTCTGTTTCAGCCCCTCTGTTTCAGCCCCTCTGTTTCAGCCCCTCTGTTTCTCACCCTCTGTTTCAGCCCCTCTGTTTCTCGCCCTCTGTTTCAGCCCCTCTGTTTCAGCCCCTCTGTTTCAGCCCCTCTGTTTCTCGCCCTCTGTTTCAGCCCCTCTGTTTCCGCCCGTCTGTTTCAGCCACTCTGTTTCTCGCCCTCTGATTCAGCCCCTCTTTTTCTCACCCTCTGTTTTAGCCACTCTGATTCAGCCCCTCTGTTTCTCGCCCTCTGTTTCAGCCCCTCTGTTTCTCGCCCTCTGTTTCAGTCCCTCTGTTTCTCGCCTTCTGTTTCAGCCCCTCTGTTTCTCGCCCTCTGTTTCAGCCCCTGTGTTTCAGCCACTCTGTTTCTCGCCCTCTGTTTCTGCCCCGCTGATCCTTGCCCTCTGTTTCAGCCCCTCTGTTTCTCGCCCTCTGTTTCAGCCCCGTTGATTCAGCCCCTCTGTTTCAGCCCCTCTGAATCAGCCCCTCTGATTCAGCCCCTCTGTTTCAGCCCCTCTGTTTCGGACCCTCTGTTTCAGCCCCTCTGTTTCTTACCCTCTGTTTCAGCCCCTCTGTTTCTCGCCCTCTGTTTCAGCCCCTCTGTTTCTCGCCCTCTGATTTAACCCCTCTAATTCAGCCCCTCTCTTTCAGCCCCTCTGATTCAGCCCCTCTGATTCAGCCCCTCTGTTTCGCGCCCTCTGTTTCAGCCCCTCTGTTTCAGCCCCTCTGTTTCAGCCCCTCTGTTTCTCACCCTCTGTGTCAGCCCCTCTGATTCAGCCCCTCTGATTCAGCCCCTCTGATTCAGCCCCTCTGTTTCCCGCCCCTCTGTTTCAGCCCCTCTGTTTCAGCCCCTCTGTTTCAGCCCCACTGTTTCAGCCCCTCTGTTTCAGCCCCTCTGTTTCTCCCCCTCTGTTTCAGCCCCTCTGTTTGTCGCCCTCTGTTTCAGCCCCTCTGTTTCTCGCCCTCTGTTTCAGCCCCTCTGATTCAGCCCCTCTGATTCAGCCCCTGTGTTTCAGCCCCTCTGTTTCAGCCCCTCTGTTTCAGCCCCTCTGTTTCTCGCCCTCTGTTTCAGCCCCACTGTTTCAGCCCCTCTGTTTCAGCCCCTCTGTTTCAGCCCCACTGTTTCAGCCCCTCTGTTTCAGGACCTCTGTTTCTCCCCCTCTGTTTCAGCCCCTCTGTTTCTCGGCCTCTGTTTCAGCCCCTCTGTTTCTCGCCCTCTGTTTCAGCCCCTCTGATTCAGCCCCTCTGATTCAGCCCCTGTGTTTCAGCCCCTCTGTTTCAGCCCCTCTGTTTCAGCCCCTCTGTTTCTCGCCCTCTGTTTCAGCCCCTCTGTTTCTCGCCCTCTGTTTCAGCCCCTCTCTTTCTCGCCCTCTGTTTCAGCCCCTCTGATTCAGCCCCCCTGTTTCAGCTCCTCTGATTCAGCCCCTCTGTTTCAGCCCCTCTGTTTCAGCCCCTCTGTTTCAGCCCCTCTGTTTCTCGCCCTCTGTTTCAGCCCCTCTGATTCAGCCCCTCTGTTTCAGCCCCTCTGATTCAGCCCCTCTGTTTCAGCCCCTCTATTTCAGCCCCTCTGTTTCAGCCCCTCTGATTCAGCCCCTCTGTTTCTCGCCCTCTTTTTCTCACCCTCTGTTTCTCGCCCTCTGTTTCAGACCCTCTGTTTTTCGCCCTCTGTTTCAGCCCCTCTGTTTCTCGCCCTCTGTATCAGACCCTCTGTTTGAGCCACTCTGTTTTAGACCCTCTGTTTCAGCCCCTCTGTTTCTCGCCCTCTGTTTCAGCCCCTCTGTTTCGCGCTCTCTGTTTCAGCCCCTCTGTTTCAGCCCCTCTGTATCTCCCCCTCTGTTTCTGCACCTCTGTTTCTCGCCCTCTGTTTCAGCCCCTCTGTTTCTCGCCCTCTGTTTCAGCCCCGCTGATTCTGCCCCTCTGTTTCAGCCCCTCTGATTCAGCCCCTCTGTTTCTCGCCCTCTGTTTCAGCCCCTCTGATTCAGCCCTTCTGTTTCAGCCCCTCTGTATCAGCCCCTCTGTTTCTCGCCCTCTGTTCCAGCCCCACTGTTTCTCGCCCTCTGTTTCAGCCCCTCTGTTTCTCACCCTCTGTTTCAGCCCCTCTGTTTCAGCCCCTCTGTTTCATCCCCTCTGTTTCTCGCCCTCTATTTCTCACCCTCTGTTGCTCGCCCTCTGTTTCAGCTCCTCTGTTTCTCGCCCTTTGTTTCAGCCCCTCTGTTTCTCGCCCTCTGTTTCAGGCTCTCTGTTACAGCCCGCCTGTTTCAGCCCCTCCGTTTCAGCCCCACTGTTTCTCGCCCTCTGTTTCTCGCCCGCTGTTTCAGCCCATTTGTTTCTCGCCCTCTGTTTCAGCCCCTCTGTTTCAGCACCTCTGATTCAGCCCCTCTGATTCAGCCCCTCTGTTTCTCGCCCTCTGTTTCAGCCCCTCTGTTTCAGCCCCTCTGTTTCAGCTCCTCTGTTTCAGCCCCTCTGTTTCTCGCCCTCTGTTTCAGCCCCTCTGTTTCTCGCCCTCTGTTTCAGCCCCTCTGTTTCTCGCCCTCTGTTTCAGCCCCTCTGTTTCAGCCCCTCTGTTCCAGCCCCTCTGTTTCTCGCACTCTGTTTCAGCCCCTCTGTTTCAGCCCCTCTGTTTCAGCCCCTCTGTTTCTCGCCCTCTGTTTCAGCCCCGCTTTTTCTCACCCTCTGTTTCAGCCACTCTGATTCAGCCCCTCTGTTTCTCGCCCTCTGTTTCAGCCCCTCTGATTCAGCCCCTCTGTTTCAGCCCCTCTGAATCAGCCCCACTGATTCAGCCCCTCTGCTTCAGCCCCTCTGTTTCAGCCCCTCTTTTTCAGCCCCTCTGTTTCTCACCCTCTGTTTCAGCCCCTCTGATTCAGCCCCTCTGATTCAGCCCCTCTGATTCAGCCCCTCTGATTCAGCCCCTCTGTTTCCCGCCCCTCTGTTTCAGCACCTCTGTTTCAGCCCCTCTGTTTCAGCCCCACTGTTTCAGCCCCTCTGTTTCAGCCCCTCTGTTTCACGCCCTCTGTTTCAGCCCCTCTGTTTCTCGCCCCCTGTTACAGCCCCTCTGTTTCTCGCCCTCTGTTTCAGCCCCTCTGATTCAGCCCCTCTGATTCAGCCCCTGTGTTTCAGCCCCTCTGTTTCAGCCCCTCTGTTTCAGCCCCTCTGTTTCTCGCCCTCTGTTTCTCACCCTCTGTTTCACGCCCTCTGTTTCAGTCCCTCTGTTTCTCGCCCTCTGTTTCAGCCCCTCTGTTTCTCGCCCTCTGTTTCAGCCCCTCTGATTCAGCCCCTCTGTTTCAGCCCCTCTGATTCAGCCCCTCTCTTTCTCGCCCTCTGTTTCAGCCCCTCTGTTTCTCACCCTCTGTTTCAGCCCCTCTGTTTCTCGCCCTCTGTTTCAGCCCCTCTGTTTCAGCCCCTCTGTTTCAGCCCCTCTGTTTCTCACCCTCTGTTTCAGCCCCTCTGTTTCACCCCCTCTGATTCAGCCCCTCTGATTCTCGCCGTCAGTTTCAGCCCCTCTGTATCTCGCCCTCTGTTTCAGCCCCTCTGTTTCAGCCCCTCTGTTTCAGCCCCTCTGTTTCTCGCCCTCTGTTTCAGCCCCGCTTTTTCTCACCCTCTGTTTCAGCCACTCTGATTCAGCCCCTCTGTTTCTCGCCCTCTGTTTCAGCCCCTCTGATTCAGCCCCTCTGTTTCAGCCCCTCTGAATCAGCCCCACTGATTCAGCCCCTCTGTTTCAGCCCCTCTGTTTCAGCCCCTCTGTTTCAGCCCCTCTGTTTCTCACCCTCTGTTTCAGCCCCTCTGATTCAGCCCCTCTGATTCAGCCCCTCTGATTCAGCCCCTCTGATTCAGCCCCTCTGTTTCCCGCCCCTCTGTTTCCCGCCCCTCTGTTTCAGCCCCTCTGTTTCAGCCCCACTGTTTCAGCCCCTCTGTTTCAGCCCCTCTGTTTCACGCCCTCTGTTTCAGCCCCTCTGTTTCTCGCCCCCTGTTACAGCCCCTCTGTTTCTCGCCCTCTGTTTCAGCCCCTCTGATTCAGCCCCTCTGATTCAGCCCCTGTGTTTCAGCCCCTCTGTTTCAGCCCCTCTGTTTCAGCCCCTCTGTTTCTCGCCCTCTGTTTCAGCCCCTCTGTTTCTCGCCCTCTGTTTCAGCCCCTCTGATTCAGCCCCTCTGTTTCAGCCCCTCTGATTCAGCCCCTCTCTTTCTCGCCCTCTGTTTCAGCCCCTCTGTTTCAGCCCCTCTGTTTCAGCCCCTCTGTTTCAGCCCCTCTGTTTCTCACCCTCTGTTTCAGCCCCTCTGTTTCTCGCCCTCTGTTTCAGCCCCTCTGTTTCAGCCCCTCTGTTTCAGCCCCTCTGTTTCAGCCCCTCTGTTTCTCACCCTCTGTTTCAGCCCCTCTGTTTCAGCCCCTCTGATTCAGCCCCTCTGATTCTCGCCGTCAGTTTCAGCCCCTCTGTATCTCGCCCTCTGTTTCAGCCCCTCTGTTTCAGCCCCTCTGTTTCTCGCCCTCTGTTTCAGCCCCTCTGTTTCTCGCCCTCTATTTCAGCCCCTCTGTTTCCTGCCCTCTGTTTCTGCCCCTCTGTTTCAGCCCCTCTGTTCCAGCCCCTCTGTTTCTCGCACTCTGTGTCAGCCCCTCTGTTCCAGCCCCTCTGTTTCAGCCCCTCTGTTTCAGCCCCTCTGTTTCAGCCCCTCTGTTTCTCGCCCTCTGTTTCAGCCCCTCTGTTTCTCGCCCTCTGTTTCAGCCCCTCTGTTTCCGCCCGTCTGTTTCAGCCACTCTGTTTCTCGCCCTCTGATTCAGCCACTCTTTTTCTCACGCTCTGTTTTAGCCACTCTGATTCAGCCCCTCTGTTTCTCGCCCTCTGTTTCAGCCCCTCTGTTTCTCGCCCTCTGTTTCAGTCCCTCTGTTTCTCGCCCTCTGTTTCAGCCCCTCTGTTTCTCGCCCTCTGTTTCAGCCCCTGTGTTTCAGCCACTCTGTTTCTCGCCCTCTGTTTCTGCCCCGCTGATCCTTGCCCTCTGTTTCAGCCCCTCTGTTTCTCGCCCTCTGTTTCAGCCCCGCTGATTCAGCCCCTCTGTTCCAGCCCCTCTGAATCAGCCCCTCTGATTCAGCCCCTCTGTTTCAGCCCCTCTGTTTCGGACCCTCTGTTTCAGCCCCTCTGTTTCTTACCCTCTGTTTCAGCCCCTCTGTTTCTCGCCCTCTGTTTCAGCCCCTCTGTTTCTCGCCCTCTGATTTAACCCATCTAATTCAGCCCCTCTCTTTCAGCCCCTCTGTTTCAGCCCCTCTGTTTCAGCCCCTCTGTTTCTCACCCTCTGTGTCAGCCCCTCTGATTCAGCCCCTCTGATTCAGCCCCTCTGATTCAGCCCCTCTGATTCAGCCCCTCTGTTTCCCGCCCCTCTGTTTCAGCCCCTCTGTTTCAGCCCCTCTGTTTCAGCCCCACTGTTTCAGCCCCTCTGTTTCAGCCCCTCTGTTTCTCCCCCTCTGTTTCAGCCTCTCTGTTTCTCGCCCTATGTTTCAGCCCCTCTGTTTCTCGCCCTCTGTTTCAGCCCCTCTGATTCAGCCCCTCTGATTCAAACCCTGTGTTTCAGCCCCTCTGTTTCAGCCCCTCTGTTTAAGCCCCTCTGTTTCTCGCCCTCTGTTTCAGCCCCTCTGTTTCAGCCCCTCTGTTTCAGCCCCTCTGTTTCTCACCCTCTGTTTCAGCCCCTCTGTTTCTCGCCCTCTGTTTCAGCCCCTCTGTTTCTCGCCCTCTGTTTCAGCCCCTCTGTTTCTCGCCCTCTGTTTCAGCCCCTCTCTTTCTCGCCCTCTGTTTCAGCCCCTCTGATTCAGCCCCCCTGTTTCAGCTCCTCTGATTCAGCCCCTCTGTTTCAGCCCCTCTGTTTCAGCCCCTCTGTTTCAGCCCCTCTGTTTCTCGCCCTCTGTTTCAGCCCCTCTGATTCAGCCCCTCTGTTTCAGCCCCTCTGATTCAGCCCCTCTGTTTCAGCCCCTCTATTTCAGCCCCTCTGATTCAGCCCCTCTGATTCAGCCCCTCTGTTTCCCGCCCCTCTGTTTCAGCCCCTCTGTTTCAGACCCTCTGTTTCAGCCCCACTGTTTCAGCCCCTCTGTTTCAGCCCCTCTGTTTCTCCCCCTCTGTTTCAGCCCCTCTGTTTCTCGCCCTCTGTTTCAGCCCCTCTGTTTCTCGCCCTCTGTTTCAGCCCCTCTGTTTCGGACCCTCTGTTTCAGCCCCTCTGTTTCTTACCCTCTGTTTCAGCCCCTCTGTTTCACGCCCTCTGTTTCAGCCCCTCTGTTTCTCGCCCTCTGATTTAACCCCTCTAATTCAGCCCCTCTCTTTCAGCCCCTCTGATTCAGCCCCTCTGATTCAGCCCCTCTGTTTCGCGCCCTCTGTTTCAGCCCCTCTGTTTCAGCCCCTCTGTTTCAGCCCCTCTGTTTCTCACCCTCTGTGTCAGCCCCTCTGATTCAGCCCCTCTGATTCAGCCCCTCTGATTCAGCCCCTCTGATTCAGCCCCTCTGTTTCCCGCCCCTCTGTTTCAGCCCCTCTGTATCAGCCCCTCTGTTTCAGCCCCACTGTTTCAGCCCCTCTGTTTCAGCCCCTCTGTTTCTCCCCCTCTGCTTCAGCCCCTCTGTTTCTCGCCCTCTGTTTCAGCCCCTCTGTTTCTCGCCCTCTGTTTCAGCCCCTCTGATTCAACCCCTCTGATTCAGCCCCTGTGTTTCAGCCCCTCTGTTTCAGCCCCTCTGTTTCAGCCCCTCTGTTTCTCGCCCTCTGTTTCAGCCCCTCTGTTTCAGCCCCTCTGTTTCAGCCCCTCTGTTTCAGCCCCTCTGTTTCTCACCCTCTGTTTCAGCCCCTCTGTTTCTCGCCCTCTGTTTCAGCCCCTCTGTTTCTCGCCCTCTGTTTCAGCCCCTCTCTTTCTCGCCCTCTGTTTCAGCCCCTCTGATTCAGCCCCCCTGTTTCAGCTCCTCTGATTCAGCCCCTCTGTTTCAGCCCCTCTGTTTCAGCCCCTCTGTTTCAGCCCCTCTGTTTCTCGCCCTCTGTTTCAGCCCCTCTGATTCAGCCCCTCTGTTTCAGCCCCTCTGATTCAGCCCCTCTGTTTCAGCCCCTCTATTTCAGCCCCTCTGATTCAGCCCCTCTGATTCAGCCCCTCTGTTTCCCGCCCCTCTGTTTCAGCCCCTCTGTTTCAGCCCCTCTGTTTCAGCCCCTCTGTTTCAGCCCCTCTGTTTCTCCCCCTCTGTTTCAGCCCCTCTGTTTCTCGCCCTCTGTTTCAGCCCCTCTGTTTCTCGCCCTCTGTTTCAGCCCCTCTGATTCAGCCCCTCTGATTCAGCCCCTGTGTTTCAGCCCCTCTGTTTCAGCCCCTCTGTTTCAGCCCCTCTGTTTCTCGCCCTCTGTTTCTCACCATCTTTTTCTCGCCCTCTGTTTCAGCCCCTCTGTTTCAGCCCCTCTCTTTCTCGCCCTCTGTTTCAGCCCCTCTGATTCAGCCCCCCTGTTTCAGCTCCTCTGATTCAGCCCCTCTGTTTCAGCCCCTCTGTTTCAGCCCCTCTGTTTCAGCCCCTCTGTTTCTCGCCCTCTGTTTCAGCCCCTCTGATTCAGCCCCTCTGTTTCAGCCCCTCTGATTCAGCCCCTCTGTTTCAGCCCCTCTATTTCAGCCCCTCTGTTTCAGCCCCACTGTTTCAGCCCCTCTGTTTCTCGCCCTCTTTTTCTCACCCTCTGTTTCTCGCCCTCTGTTTCAGACCCTCTGTTTTTCGCCCTCTGTTTCAGCCCCTCTGTTTCTCGCCCTCTGTATCAGACCCTCTGTTTGAGCCACTCTGTTTTAGACCCTCTGTTTCAGCCCCTCTGTTTCTCGCCCTCTTTTTCTCGCCCTCTGTTTCAGCCCCTCTGTTTCTCGCCCTCTGTTTCAGCCCCTCTGTTTCGCGCTCTCTGTTTCAGCCCCTCTGTTTCAGCCCCTCTGTTTCTCCCCCTCTGTTTCTGCACCTCTGTTTCTCGCCCTCTGTTTCAGCCCCTCTGTTTCTCGCCCTCTGTTTCAGCCATGCTGATTCAGCCCCTCTGTTTCAGCCCCTCTGATTCAGCCCCTCTGTTTCTCGCCCTCTGTTTCAGCCCCTCTGATTCAGCCCTTCTGTTTTAGCCCCTCTGTATCAGCCCCTCTGTTTCTCGCCCTCTGTTCCAGCCCCACTGTTTCTCGCCCTCTGTTTCAGCCCCTCTGTTTCTCGCCCTCTGTTTCAGCCCCTCTGTTTCAGCCCCTCTGTTTCATCCCCTCTGTTTCTCGCCCTCTATTTCTCACCCTCTGTTGCTCGCCCTCTGTTTCAGCTCCTCTGTTTCTCGCCCTTTGTTTCAGCCCCTCTGTTTCTCGCCCTCTGTTTCAGGCTCTCTGTTACAGCCCGCCTGTTTCAGCCCCTCCGTTTCAGCCCCACTGTTTCTCGCCCTCTGTTTCTCGCCCGCTGTTTCAGCCCATTTGTTTCTCGCCCTCTGTTTCAGCCCCTCTGTTTCAGCACCTCTGATTCAGCCCCTCTGTTTCTCGCCCTCTGTTTCAGCCCCTCTGTTTCAGCCCCTCTGTTTCAGCTCCTCTGTTTCAGCCCCTCTGTTTCTCGCCCTCTGTTTCAGCCCCTCTGTTTCAGCCCCTCTGATTCAGCCCCTCTGTTTCAGCCCCTCTGAATCAGCCCCACTGATTCAGCCCCTCTTTTTCAGCCCCTCTGTTTCAGCCCCTCTGTTTTAGCCCCTCTGTTTCTCACCCTCTGTTTCAGCCCCTCTGATTCAGCCCCTCTGATTCAGCCCCTCTGATTCAGCCCCTCTGATTCAGCCCCTCTGTTTCCCGCCCCTCTGTTTCAGCCCCTCTGTTTCAGCCCCTCTGTTTCAGCCCCACTGTTTCAGCCCCTCTGTTTCAGCCCCTCTGTTTCACGCCCTCTGTTTCAGCCCCTCTGTTTCTCGCCCCCTGTTACGGCCCTTCTTTTTCTCGCCCTCTGTTTCAGCCCCTCTGATTCAGCCCCTCTGATTCAGCCCCTGTGTTTCAGCCCCTCTGTTTCAGCCCCTCTGTTTCAGCCCCTCTGTTTCTCGCCCTCTGTTTCTCACCCTCTGTTTCTCGCCCTCTGTTTCAGTCCCTCTGTTTCTCGCCCTCTGTTTCAGCCGCTCTGTTTCTCGCCCTCTGTTTCAGCCCCTCTGATTCAGCCCCTCTGTTTCAGCCCCTCTGTTTCAGCCCCTCTGTTTCAGCCCCTCTGTTTCTCACCCTCTGTTTCAGCCCCTCTGTTTCAGCCCCTATGTTTCAGCCCCTCTGTTTCTCACCCTCTGTTTCAGCCCCTCTGTTTCAGCCCCTCTGTTTCTCACCCTCTGTTTCAGCCCCTCTGTTTCAGCCCCTCTGATTCAGCCCCTCTGATTCTCGCCGTCAGTTTCAGCCCCTCTGTATCTCGCCCTCTGTTTCAGCCCCTCTGTTTCAGCCCCTCTGTTTCAGCCCCTCTGTTTCTCGCCCTCTGTTTCAGCCCCTCTGTTTCTCGCCCTCTATTACAGCCCCTCTGTTTCCCGCCCTCTGTTTCAGCCCCTCTGTTTCAGCCCCTCTGTTCCAGCCCCTCTGTTTCTCGCACTCTGTGTCAGCCCCTCTGTTCCAGCCCCTCTGTTTCAGCCCCTCTGTTTCAACCCCTCTGTTTCAGCCCCTCTGTTTCTCGCCCTCTGTTTCAGCCCCTCTGTTTCTCGCCCTCTGTTTCAGCCCCTCTGTTTCCGCCCGTCTGTTTCAGCCACTCTGTTTGTCGCCCTCTGATTCAGCCCCTCTTTTTCTCACCCTCTGTTTTAGCCACTCTGATTCAGCCCCTCTGTTTCTCGCCCTCTGTTTCAGCCCCTCTGTTTCAGTCCCTCTGTTTCTCACCCTCTGTTTCAGCCCCTCTGTTTCTCACCCTCTGTTTCAGCCCCTGTGTTTCAGCCACTCTGTTTCTCGCCCTCTGTTTCTGCCCCGCTGATCCTTGCCCTCTGTTTCAGCCCCTCTGTTTCTCGCCCTCTGTTTCAGCCCCGCTGATTCAGCCCCTCTGTTTCAGCCCCTCTGAATCAGCCCCTCTGATTCAGCCCCTCTGTTTCAGCCCCTCTGTTTCGGACCCTCTGTTTCTCGCCCTCTGTTTCAGTCCCTCTGTTTCTCGCCCTCTGTTTCAGCCCCTCTGTTTCTCGCCCTCTGTTTCAGCCCCTGTGTTTCAGCCACTCTGTTTCTCGCCCTCTGTTTCTGCCCCGCTGATCCTTGCCCTCTGTTTCAGCCCCTCTGTTTCTCGCCCTCTGTTTCAGCCCCGCTGATTCAGCCCCTCTGTTTCAGCCCCTCTGAATCAGCCCCTCTGAATCAGCCCCTCTGATTCAGCCCCTCTGTTTCAGCCCCTCTGTTTCGGACCCTCTGTTTCAGCCCCTCTGTTTCTTACCCTCTGTTTCAGCCCCTCTGTTTCTCGCCCTCTGTTTCAGCCCCTCTGTTTCTCGCCCTCTGATTTAACCCCTCTAATTCAGCCCCTCTCTTTCAGCCCCTCTGATTCAGCCCCTCTGATTCAGCCCCTCTGTTTCGCGCCCTCTGTTTCAGCCCCTCTGTTTCAGCCCCTCTGTTTCAGCCCCTCTGTTTCTCACCCTCTGTGTCAGCCCCTCTGATTCAGCTCCTCTGATTCAGCCCCTCTGATTCAGCCCCTCTGATTCAGCCCCACTGTTTCAGCCCCTCTGTTTCAGCCCCTCTGTTTCTCCCCCTCTGTTTCAGCCCCTCTGTTTCTCGCCCTCTGTTTCAGCCCCTCTGTTTCTCGCCCTCTGTTTCAGCCCCTCTGATTCAGCCCCTCTGATTCAGCCCCTCTGTTTCAGCCCCACTGTTTCAGCCCCTCTGTTTCAGCCCCTCTGTTTCACGCCCTCTGTTTCAGCCCCTCTGTTTCTCGCCCCCTGTTACAGCCCCTCTGTTTCTCGCCCTCTGTTTCAGCCCCTCTGATTCAGCCCCTCTGATTCAGCCCCTGTGTTTCAGCCCCTCTGTTTCAGCCCCTCTGTTTCAGCCCCTCTGTTTCTCGCCCTCTGTTTCTCACCCTCTGTTTCTCGCCCTCTGTTTCAGTCCCTCTGTTTCTCGCCCTCTGTTTCAGCCCCTCTATTTCTCGCCCTCTGTTTCAGCCCCTCTGATTCAGCCCCTCTGTTTCAGCCCCTCTGTTTCAGCCCCTCTCTTTCTCGCCCTCTGTTTCAGCCCCTCTGTTTCAGCCCCTCTGTTTCAGCCCCTCTGTTTCAGCCCCTCTGTTTCTAACCCTCTGTTTCAGCCCCTCTGTTTCAGCCCCTCTGTTTCAGCCCCTCTGTTTCAGCCCCTCTGTTTCTCACCCTCTGTTTCAGCCCCTCTGTTTCAGCCCCTCTGATTCAGCCCCTCTGATTCTCGCCGTCAGTTTCAGCTCCTCTCTTTCTCGCCCTCTGTTTCAGCCCCTCTGTTTCAGCCCCTCTGTTTCAGCCCCTCTGTTTCTCGCCCTCTGTTTCAGCCCCTCTGTTTCAGCCCCTCTGTTTCAGCCCCTCTGTTTCAGCCCCTCTGTTTCTCACCCTCTGTTTCAGCCCCTCTGTTTCAGCCCCTCTGATTCAGCCCCTCTGATTCTCGCCGTCAGTTTCAGCCCCTCTGTATCTCGCCCTCTGTTTCAGCCCCTCTGTTTCAGCCCCTCTGTTTCAGCCCCTCTGTTTCTCGCCCTCTGTTTCAGCCCCGCTTTTTCTCACCCTCTGTTTCAGCCACTCTGATTCAGCCCCTCTGTTTCTCGCCCTCTGTTTCAGCCCCTCTGATTCAGCCCCTCTGTTTCAGCCCCTCTGAATCAGCCCCACTGATTCAGCCCCTCTGTTTCAGCCCCTCTGTTTCAGCCCCTCTGTTTCAGCCCCTCTGTTTCTCACCCTCTGTTTCAGCCCCTCTGATTCAGCCCCTCTGATTCAGCCCCTCTGATTCAGCCCCTCTGATTCAGCCCCTCTGTTTCCCGCCCCTCTGTTTCAGCCCCTCTGTTTCAGCCCCTCTGTTTCAGCCCCACTGTTTCAGCCCCTCTGTTTCAGCCCCTCTGTTTCACGCCCTCTGTTTCAGCCCCTCTGTTTCTCGCCCCCTGTTACATCCCCTCTGTTTCAGCCCCTCTGATTCAGCCCCTCTGATTCAGCCCCTGTGTTTCAGCCCCTCTGTTTCAGCCCCTCTGTTTCAGCCCCTCTGTTTCTCGCCCTCTGTTTCTCACCCTCTGTTTCTCGCCCTCTGTTTCAGTCCCTCTGTTTCTCGCCCTCTGTTTCAGCCCCTCTGTTTCTCGCCCTCTGTTTCAGCCCCTCTGATTCAGCCCCTCTGTTTCAGCCCCTCTGATTCAGCCCCTCTCTTTCTCGCCCTCTGTTTCAGCCCCTCTGTTTCAGCCCCTCTGTTTCAGCCCCTCTGTTTCAGCCCCTCTGTTTCTCACCCTCTGTTTCAGCCCCTCTGTTTCTCGCCCTCTGTTTCAGCCCCTCTGTTTCAGCCCCTCTGTTTCAGCCCCTCTGTTTCAGCCCCTCTGTTTCTCACCCTCTGTTTCAGCCCCTCTGTTACAGCCCCTCTGATTCAGCCCCTCTGATTCTCGCCGTCAGTTTCAGCCCCTCTGTATCTCGCCCTCTGTTTCAGCCCCTCTGTTTCAGCCCCTCTGTTTCAGCCCCTCTGTTTCTCGCCCTCTGTTTCAGCCCCTCTGTTTCTCGCCCTCTATTACAGCCCCTCTGTTTCCCGCCCTCTGTTTCAGCCCCTCTGTTTCAGCCCCTCTGTTCCAGCCCCTCTGTTTCTCGCTCTCTGTGTCAGCCCCTCTGTTCCAGCCCCTCTGTTTCAGCCCCTCTGTTTCAGCCCCTCTGTTTCAGCCCCTCTGTTTCTCGCCCTCTGTTTCAGCCCCTCTGTTTCTCGCCCTCTGTTTCAGCCCCTCTGTTTCCGCCCGTCTGTTTCAGCCACTCTGTTTCTCGCCCTCTGATTCAGCCCCTCTTTTTCTCACCCTCTGTTTTAGCCACTCTGATTCAGCCCCTCTGTTTCTCGCCCTCTGTTTCAGCCCCTCTGTTTCTCGCCCTCTGTTTCAGTCCCTCTGTTTCTCGCCCTCTGTTTCAGCCCCTCTGTTTCTCGCCCTCTGTTTCAGCCCCTGTGTTTCAGCCACTCTGTTTCTCACCCTCTGTTTCTGCCCCGCTGATCCTTGCCCTCTGTTTCAGCCCCTCTGTTTCTCGCCCTCTGTTTCAGCCCCGCTGATTCAGCCCCTCTGTTTCAGCCCCTCTGAATCAGCCCCTCTGATTCAGCCCCTCTGTTTCAGCCCCACTGTTTCGGACCCTCTGTTTCTCGCCCTCTGTTTCAGTCCCTCTGTTTCTCGCCCTCTGTTTCAGCCCCTCTGTTTCTCGCCCTCTGTTTCAGCCCCTGTGTTTCAGCCACTCTGTTTCTCGCCCTCTGTTTCTGCCCCGCTGATCCTTGCCCTCTGTTTCAGCCCCTCTGTTTCTCGCCCTCTGTTTCAGCCCCGCTGATTCAGCCCCTCTGTTTCAGCCCCTCTGAATCAGCCCCTCTGAATCAGCCCCTCTGGTTTAGCCCCTCTGTTTCAGCCCCTCTGTTTCGGACCCTCTGTTTCAGCCCCTCTGTTTCTTACCCTCTGTTTCAGCCCCTCTGTTTCTCGCCCTCTGTTTCAGCCCCTCTGTTTCTCGCCCTCTGATTTAACCCCTCTAATTCAGCCCCTCTCTTTCAGCCCCTCTGATTCAGCCCCTCTGATTCAGCCCCTCTGTTTCGCGCCCTCTGTTTCAGCCCCTCTGTTTCAGCCCCTCTGTTTCAGCCCCTCTGTTTCTCACCCTCTGTGTCAGCCCCTCTGATTCAGCCCCTCTGATGCAGCCCCTCTGATTCAGCCCCTCTGTTTCCCGCCCCTCTGTTTCAGCCCCTCTGTTTCAGCCCCTCTGTTTCAGCCCCACTGTTTCAGCCCCTCTGTTTCAGCCCCTCTGTTTCTCGCCCTCTGTTTCAGCCCCTCTGTTTCTCGCCCTCTGCTTCAGCCCCTCTGATTCAGCCCCTCTGATTCAGCCCCTGTGTTTCAGCCCCTCTGTTTCAGCCCCTCTGTTTCAGCCCCTCTGTTTCTCGCCCTCCGTTTCAGCCCCTCTGTTTCAGCCCCTCTGTTTCAGCCCCTCTGTTTCAGCCCCTCTGTTTCTCACCCTCAGTTTCAGCCCCTCTGTTTCTCGCCCTCTGTTTCAGCCCCTCTGTTTCTCGCCCTCTGTTTCAGCCCCTCTGTTTCTCGCCCTCTGTTTCAGCCCCTCTGATTCAGCCCCCCTGTTTCAGCTCCTCTGATTCAGCCCCTCTGTTTCAGCCCCTCTGTTTCAGCCCCTCTGTTTCAGCCCCTCTGTTTCTCGCCCTCTGTTTCAGCCCCTCTGATTCAGCCCCTCTGTTTCAGCCCCTCTGATTCAGCCCCTCTGTTTGAGCCCCTCTATTTCAGCCCCTCTGTTTCAGCCCCTCTGTTTCAGCCCCTCTGTTTCTCGCCCTCTTTTTCTCACCCTCTGTTTCTCGCCCTCTGTTTCAGACCCTCTGTTTTTCGCCCTCTGTTTCAGCCCCTCTGTTTCTCGCCCTCTGTATCAGACCCTCTGTTTGAGCCACTCTGATTTAGACCCTCTGTTTCAGCCCCTCTGTTTCTCGCCCTCTTTTTCTCGCCCTCTGTTTCAGCCCCTCTGTTTCTCGCCCTCTGTTTCAGCCCCTCTGTTTCGCGCTCTCTGTTTCAGCCCCTCTGTTTCAGCCCCTCTGTTTCTCCCCCTCTGTTTCTGCACCTCTGTTTCTCGCCCTCTGTTTCAGCCCCGCTGATTCTGCCCCTCTGTTTCAGCCCCTCTGATTCAGCCCCTCTGTTTCTCGCCCTCTGTTTCAGCCCCTCTGATTCAGCCCTTCTGTTTCAGCCCCTCTGTATCAGCCCCTCTGTTTCTCGCCCTCTGTTCCAGCCCCACTGTTTCTCGCCCTCTGTTTCAGCCCCTCTGTTTCTCGCCCTCTGTTTCAGCCCCTCTGTTTCATCCCCTCTGTTTCTCGCCCTCTATTTCTCACCCTCTGTTGCTCGCCCTCTGTTTCAGCTCCTCTGTTTCTCGCCCTTTGTTTCAGCCCCTCTGTTTCTCGCCCTCTGTTTCAGGCTCTCTGTTACAGCCCGCCTGTTTCAGCCCCTCCGTTTCAGCCCCACTGTTTCTCGCCCTCTGTTTCTCGCCCGCTGTTTCAGCCCATTTGTTTCTCGCCCTCTGTTTCAGCCCCTCTGTTTCAGCACCTCTGATTCAGCCCCTCTGATTCAGCCCCTCTGTTTCTCGCCCTCTGTTTCAGCCCCTCTGTTTCAGCCCCTCTGTTTCAGCTCCTCTGTTTCAGCCCCTCTGTTTCTCGCCCTCTGTTTCAGCCCCTCTGTTTCTCGCCCTCTGTTTCAGCCCCTCTGTTTCTCGCCCTCTGTTTCAGCCCCTCTGTTTCAGCCCCTCTGTTCCAGCCCCTCTGTTTCTCGCACTCTGCTTCAGCCCCTCTGTTTCAGCCCCTCTGTTTCAGCCCCTCTTGTTTCTCGCCCTCTGTTTCAGCCCCGCTTTTTCTCACCCTCTGTTTCAGCCACTCTGATTCAGCCCCTCTGTTTCTCGCCCTCTGTTTCAGCCCCTCTGATTCAGCCCCTCTGTTTCCCGCCCCTCTGTTTCAGCCCCTCTGTTTCAGCCCCTCTGTTTCAGCCCCACTGTTTCAGCCCCTCTGTTTCAGCCCCTCTGTTTCTCGCCCTCTGTTTCAGCCCCTCTGTTTCTCGCCCTCTGTTTCAGCCCCTCTGTTTCTCGCCCTCTGTTTCAGCCCCTCTGATTCAGCCCCTCTGATTCAGCCCCTGTGTTTCAGCCCCTCTGTTTCAGCCCCTCTGTTTCAGCCCCTCTGTTTCTCGCCCTCTGTTTCAGCCCCTCTGTTTCAGCCCCTCTGTTTCAGCCCCTCTGTTTCAGCCCCTCTGTTTCTCACCCTCTGTTTCAGCCCCCCTGTTTCTCGCCCTCTGTTTCAGCCCCTCTGTTTCTCGCCCTCTGTTTCAGCCCCTCTGTTTCTCGCCCTCTGTTTCAGCCCCTCCCTTTCTCGCCCTCTGTTTCAGCCCCTCTGATTCAGCCCCCCTGTTTCAGCTCCTCTGATTCAGCCCCTCTGTTTCAGCCCCTCTGTTTCAGCCCCTCTGTTTCAGCCCCTCTGTTTCTCGCCCTCTGTTTCAGCCCCTCTGATTCAGCCCCTCTGTTTCAGCCCCTCTGATTCAGCCCCTCTGTTTCGGCCCCTCTATTTCAGCCCCCCTGTTTCTCGCCCTCTGTTTCAGCCCCTCTGTTTCTCGCCCTCTGTTTCAGCCCCTCTGTTTCAGCCCCTCTGTTTCAGCTCCTCTGTTTCAGCCCCTCTGTTTCTCGCCCTCTGTTTCAGCCCCTCTGTTTCTCGCCCTCTGTTTCAGCCCCTCTGTTTCTCGCCCTCTGTTTCAGCCCCTCTGTTTCAGCCCCTCTGTTCCAGCCCCTCTGTTTCTCGCACTCTGCTTCAGCCCCTCTGTTTCAGCCCCTCTGTTTCAGCCCCTCTTGTTTCTCGCCCTCTGTTTCAGCCCCGCTTTTTCTCACCCTCTGTTTCAGCCACTCTGATTCAGCCCCTCTGTTTCTCGCCCTCTGTTTCAGCCCCTCTGATTCAGCCCCTCTGTTTCCCGCCCCTCTGTTTCAGCCCCTCTGTTTCAGCCCCTCTGTTTCAGCCCCACTGTTTCAGCCCCTCTGTTTCAGCCCCTCTGTTTCTCGCCCTCTGTTTCAGCCCCTCTGTTTCTCGCCCTCTGTTTCAGCCCCTCTGTTTCTCGCCCTCTGTTTCAGCCCCTCTGATTCAGCCCCTCTGATTCAGCCCCTGTGTTTCAGCCCCTCTGTTTCAGCCCCTCTGTTTCAGCCCCTCTGTTTCTCGCCCTCTGTTTCAGCCCCTCTGTTTCAGCCCCTCTGTTTCAGCCCCTCTGTTTCAGCCCCTCTGTTTCTCACCCTCTGTTTCAGCCCCCCTGTTTCTCGCCCTCTGTTTCAGCCCCTCTGTTTCTCGCCCTCTGTTTCAGCCCCTCTGTTTCTCGCCCTCTGTTTCAGCCCCTCCCTTTCTCGCCCTCTGTTTCAGCCCCTCTGATTCAGCCCCCCTGTTTCAGCTCCTCTGATTCAGCCCCTCTGTTTCAGCCCCTCTGTTTCAGCCCCTCTGTTTCAGCCCCTCTGTTTCTCGCCCTCTGTTTCAGCCCCTCTGATTCAGCCCCTCTGTTTCAGCCCCTCTGATTCAGCCCCTCTGTTTCGGCCCCTCTATTTCAGCCCCCCTGTTTTTCGCCCTCTGTTTCAGCCCCTCTGTTTAAGCCCCTCTGTTTCTCGCCCTCTGTTTCAGCCCCTCTGTTTCAGCCCCTCTGTTTCAGCCCCTCTGTTTCAGCCCCTCTGTTTCTCGCCCTCTGTTTCAGCCCCTCTGTTTCTCGCCCTCTGTTTCAGCCCCTCTGTTTCCGCCCGTCTGTTTCAGCCACTCTGTTTCTCGCCCTCTGATTCAGCCCCTCTTTTTCTCACGCTCTGTTTTAGCCACTCTGATTCAGCCCCTCTGTTTCTCGCCCTCTGTTTCAGCCCCTCTGTTTCTCGCCCTCTGTTTCAGTCCCTCTGTTTCTCGCCCTCTGTTTCAGCCCCTCTGTTTCTCGCCCTCTGTTTCAGCCCCTGTGTTTCTCGCCCACTGTTTCTCGTCCTCTGTTTCAGACCCTCTGTTTCTCACCTTCTGTTTCTCACCTTCTGTTTCAGACCCTCTGATTCTCGTCCTGTTTCTCACCCTCTGTTTCTCGCCCTCTGTTTCTCGCACTCTGTTTCACGCTCACTGTTTCACGCCCTCTGTTTCTACCCCTCTGTTTCAGCACCTCTGTTTCTCGCCCTCTGTTTCAGCCCCACTGTAACAGACACTCTGTTTCTCGCCCTGTTTCTCATCCTCTGTTTCTCGCCCCCTGTTTCAGAAACTCTGTTTCTCGCCCTCTGTTTCAGCCCCTCTGTTTCTCGCCCTCTGGTTCAGCCCCTCTGTTTCTCACTTGCTATTTCTTGCCCTCTGTTTCACCCCCTCTGGTTCAGCCCCTCTGTTTCTCACTTGCTATTTCTTGCCCTCTGTTTCACCCCCTCTGTTTCAGCCTGTCTGTTTCTCGCCCTCTGTTTCAGGCCCCCTGTTTCAGGCCCTCTGTTTCTCGTCCACTGTTTCAGCCCGACTGTTTCAGCCCCTCTGTTTCTCGTCCACTGTTTGAGCCCCTCTGTTTCAGCCCCTCTGCTTCTCGCTCTTTGTTTCTTACCCTCTGTTTCAGCCCCTCTGTTTCAGCCCCTCTGTTTCTCGCCCTCTGTTTCTCGCCTTCTGTTTCAGCCCGACTGTTTCAGCCCCTCTGTTTCAGCCCCTCTGTTTCAGCCACTCTGTTTCAGCCCCTCTGTTTCAGCCCCTCTGTTTCAGCCCCTCTGCTTCTCGCTCTTTGGTTCTTACCCTCTGTTTCAGTCCCTCTGTTTCAGCCCCTCTGTTTCTCGCCCTCTGTTTCTCGCCTTCTGTTTCAGCCCGACTGTTTCAGCCCCTCTGTTTCAGCCCCTCTGTTTCTCGCCCTCTGTTTCTCACCTTCTGTTTCAGCCCGACTGTTTCAGCCACTCTATTTCAGCCCCTCTGTTTCAGCCCCTCTGTTTCAGCCCCTCTGTTTCAGACCCTCTGTTTCAGGCCCTCTGTTTCTCGTTCATAGTTTCAGCCCCTCTGTTTCAGACCCTCTGTTTCTCGCCCACTGTTTCTCGTCCTCTGTTTCAGACCCTCTGTTTCTCACCTTCGGTTTCTCACCTTCTGTTTCAGACCCTCTGATTCTCACCCTCTGTTTCTCACCCTCTGTTTCTTGCCCTCTGTTTCTCGCACTCTGTTTCAGCACCTCTGTTTCTCACTCTCTGTTTCTCGCTCACTGTTTCACGCCCTCTGTTTCAGCCCCTCTGTATCAGACCCTCTGTTTCTCGCCCTGTTTCTCATCCTCTGTTTCTCGCCCTCTGTTTCGGAAACTGTTTCAGCCCCTCTGTTTCAGCCCCTCTGTTTCTCGCCCACTGGTTCAGCCCCTCTGTTTCTCACTTGCTATTTCTTGCCCTCTGTTTCACCCCCTCTGTTTCAGCACCTCTGTTTCAGCCCCTCTGTTTCTCGTCGACTGTTTGAGCACCTCTGTTTCCGCCCCTCTGTTTCAGGCCCTCTGTTGCTTGCCCACGGTTTCTCGCCCTCTGTTTCACGCCTTCTGCTTCTCGCCCTCTGTTTCTCACCCTCTGTTTCAGGCCCTCTGTTTCTTGTCCACTGTTTCAGCCCCTCTGTTTCAGCCCCTATGTTTCTCGCCCTCTGTTTCTCGCCCTCTGTTTCAGCCCCTCTGTTTCAGCCCCTATGTTTCTCGCCCTCTGTTTCTCGCTCTCTGTTTCAACCCCTCTGTTTTAGCCTCTCTGTTTCTCGCACTTCGTTTCTTACCCGCTGTTTCAGCCCCTCTGTTTCAGCCCCACTGTTTCAGCCCCTCTGCTTCTCACCCTCCCTTTCTCGCCCTCTGTTTCTCGCCTCTGTTTCCTATACTCTGTTTCAGCCCCTCTGTTTCAGCCCGTCTGCTTCCCGCCCTCTTTTTCACACCCTCTGTTTCTCGCCCTAACCCAAACCCTAACCCTAACCCTAACCCTATCCCTAACACGGGCCTCCCTTCCTAACCCTAACCCTAACCCTAATCCTAAACCTGACCCTAAACTTGATCCTGAGCCTAACCCTCACCCCTAAACCTAACCCTATCCGTAACCCTAACCCTAACCCTAACACAGGCCTCCCTCCCTAACACTAACCCTAACCCTAACCCTAACCCAATCCCTAACCCTGACCCTAAACCTAACCCTGACCCGAACCCTAACCCTATCGCACAGGCCTTCCTCCCTCACCCTAACCCTAACCCTAACCCTAGCCCTAGCCCTAGCCCTGACCCGAACCATATCCCTAGCTCTAACCCTATCCCTAGCCCTTGCCATAACCCTAGCCCTAACCTTTACCCTAACCCTAACCCTAACCCTCACCCGTAAACTCTAACCCTAACCCTGACTCTATCGCATGGGCCTCCCTAACCCAACCCTAACCCTAACCATAATCCTAACCCTTACTTTTATCCTACTCTAGCAGTCGGAAGCGGCAGAAGGGTTATCAGCAACATCTCCTCAAAGTACAGTTGAAGACAGCCAAAAAGGCTTACCTTGACAGGCCATCGTTGGTCACGGTAGAGGATTATAACGTTGCGGTCTGCATTGAATTCCACACACACAGTAAAGAAGGAGCTTACTTTTGGAAAGGAAAGCTTATATGACCATGGTGACAGGTCAGGCAAAGACTTAGCATATCTTGCCAGGAAAACGAGTGCCCATCAAGCCTGTATAGTAATTAGAGAAGGGTCTGGGAACCTAACATGCAACTCCAAATAGATTAATGTGGCATTCCAGGGATTTTACTCTGTTATACTAATCTGAGGGTTGTGAGGAGGGGCGGGCCAAATTGGAGTCTTTTCTTAAGGATCTGGACTCCCAGGCATGACCCCTCGAAAAGTCTTTTTTCAATGCCCCGTATGCAAGAAGTACAGGAGTCTGTGAAGCACCTTCAGAGTGGAACGGCACCCACTCCTGATGGACTTACCAGTGAATTCTATAAGGAATTTATAAACACACTGTCAGGCCCGATGCTCAACATGTTTAATGACTCATACAGTCATGATTGTCTCCCGTCATCTCTGAGAGAGGCCAATATTTCACTTACTCTTAAAAAAGGGATGGTCTCAGAGGACTGTTTCATACAGGGCCCATTTCACTCTTAAATGTGGACTTTAAATCCTCTCGAAGACTCTTGTGTTAAGGCTGGAGACGGTGTTACCTTCTATTGTTAAAGAGGACCAGACGGAGTTCATAAAGGGCCACAGATGTTAGGAGGATGCTTAACATAATTCAAGCATATCAACAACAGTCAATACAGGGATGAGTGATTTCTCTAGATACAGAGAAGGCATTTGACCGAGTTGAGTGGCCGTACCTTTTCTATACTCTGGAGCGAAGTCTTTATAAAATGAGTAAAGGATCTCTAGAGAGACCCTCTCGCTGCGGTCATCACCAGTGGGGTGTGATCAAGCAATTTTTACATTTTTAGGGGCAGTCGGCAGGGCTGTCCCCTTTCGCCATTGCTTTTTACATTGGGGATTGAACCATTGGCGGAGGTCATTCATAGGGATCCCAATATATCAGCTTCAGAAGTGGGGTCAAAATTACATAAGATTTTGTTATAAGCAGATGATGTCCTAATGTTTTTTGTCAAACCCAACAGTTTCGGTGCCTTGCCTCACACAACGCATCAGTGCGTTTGGCACCTTTTCAAGGTATAAGATTAATTTTGCAAAATCAGAGGCTATACCTATGAGTGGCCTGTGGGGACCCTCATTCAATATAGTTAGCTATCGAAACCTCCCAGGCTAGGTGTCATCTTACTAGCTTGCTGTTTTTGGAAAAAATTAGGACAATTAGGGAACCCAATAGTTATCAATACTATTAAAGCATGGAGGGCAATTTGGCAGAGGGAAGGCAATATTGGCAAAATATCTTCTTTTACACCTACTGTGGGCATGCTAGCTTTTCAACCAAGGATGATAGATTCAGGATTCAAACATTGGGCTGCTAGGGATGTGTCTTGCATGGACGATTTATTTGAGGGAGATGCAATGATGTCCTTTGATCAGTTAGCACGGAAATATGCACTAACAGGGACTGCTTTCATTTTTTTCAAGTCAGGGATTTTATTCAAAAAAGAACTACACTTTTGACTGATCCCTACAAATCTGACCTAGAGGGGAAGATGCTCAGTACTAAGAGTACACTTTCTGTCAGCACTTTATATCGTCAATTGCGGGGTGTCCCCTCAGATGAGTTTGATTGACTCTGCAGGGGGTGGGAGAGAGAGCTAGACATTGAGGTCTCCTCAGAGGCGTGGCAAGATATTTGGGAAAACGCAAGAACTTATCAATTTGCAATAGGATCTATGCTTTACAGTTGAAGATTCTCTGTAAGATCCATTTGGCTCTGGATTGTTTGTCAAAATTTAAACCAGGGATATCTTCAACATGTCTCCCAAGTGCAAAGTCTGCACGGGCACTCTTACACATTGTCTCTGGTCCTGTGCTAGGCTTCAAACATACTGGAGTACTGTGGCGGGTGCAATGGAGAGGGTTTTGGGTGTCGGGGTGGAGAAGGACCTGATCTCTCTTCTTCTTGGCCTGCCCAGTGTGTTTCCTGCAGATGCGCATAAAAAAACTTTTCAACAAAACAAGAAAGAATATCTTGCTAGGTTGGATATCCGAAAACCTCCTGGGCCTGTCGGGTTTGCAGAAGATTGTTATGGTGAATATTCCCCATGATTTTCTCACAAATATGGTACACCACAAAACTGAGAGTTTTTATAAGACATAGCAGCCCTTTTTGAAATACCTGGACACAGATTTACCTACCACACTAACAAGGACTTTTATATAAGCATAACTGTTGTGTTTTACGAGTCCAATATCCAAGGAGAAGGAACTGCGAATGTATGAATGTCTTGTTTGGTTGCATTGAGTTATTGCTATCTATTAGTTTGTTGTTAGTTATTAATTATTTAGTTAAATAATTAGTTGAGTTTTTTTATTATATATTTTTCTACATATTATTTATTTGTACATGAGGGCAGGTTGGGTTTTTTGTGTTCTTTTCTTTGCATTGTTTTGAATTGCATTGTTTTATATTTGTTGTAATATTTTTAAAAACTTTTTTTTCAATAAAAATATATTTTAAAAAACACTCATGATTTGGAGATGTCAGTGTTGGACTGGGGTGTACAAAGCTAAAAAACACACAACACCAGGTTATAGTCCAACAGGTTTAATTGGAAGCACTAGCTTTCGGAGCGACGCTCCTTCATCAGGTGGTTGTGGAGGACACAATTGTAAGGCACAGAATTTATAGCAAATGTTTACAGTGTGATGTAACTGAAATTATACATTGAATAATAACTTGATTGTTTGTTGAGTCTCTCATCTGTTAGAATGACCATAATAGTTTCATTTCTTTCATGTGTAAATCACAAAACTTTTTTAAAAGTTAGATTCTCAAGTTAATTGTAACAATTGGTGTCAGCCAGAGAGGATGTTAATAGGTTGAAGGTGTTAGCCCCCTGTGTTCCCTGTCTGTGCCATAATGTTTAGACTGATTCTAATCTAAAAAATTGAGTTAACAGAGTCTTACATGGATTCATGCAGTTTTTGAGCAAAGTACAATGTAACTCTGCAAGTACAAATTCACCCCACAAACGTATGTGTATATGTGTGCGTGCATGTGTGTGTGTGTTTGTCTGGGATGGGGGTTTGTGAGTGTCTGTGAGAGAGTCTATAGGTGCATGTGTGAGTGTAAATGGGTCGAGGTCTGTGAGAGGGTGCATGTATGAGTGTGGGAGTGTGTGTGTCTGGGGTGGGGGGGTTATGAGTGTCTGTGAGAGAGTGTATAAGTGTGTGTGTGAGTGTAAGGGGGCTAAGTCTGTGAGAGGGTGCATGTGCGAATGTGAGTGTGCGTGTGTCTGTAGGAGTGTGTGTGAGTGTCTGTGTGTGTTTAGGTGTGCATATGTGTGTGTGTGTGTGAGTGTGTGTGTGTAGGAATGTCTGTGTGTATGTATAGTGCAATGGTGGTCACCTTGTAGTGTGACATGAACCCAAGTTCCTGGTTGAGGCCCTCCCTATGTGTATGGAACTTAGCTATCAGCCTCTGCTTGGCCACTTTTCGCTGCTGCCTGTCCCGAAGTCCGCCTTGGAGGATGGTCACCTGAAGGTCCGAGGTCGAATGTCCTGGACCGCTGAAGTGTTCTCCAACTGGGAGGGAATACTTCTGTCTGTTGATTGTTGTGTGATGCCCATTCATCTGTTGCTGTCGCCCTGCTCGGTTTCCCCAATGTACTACGCCTCAGGGCATCCTTGCCTGTAGCGTATAAGATAGACAACGCTGGCTGAGTCTCATGTGTACCTGCCATGTATATGGTGGGAGGTGTCCCTACGCGTAATGATGGTATCCATGTCCACACTCTGACACGTCTTGCAGCGCCTACTGTGACCGAGTTGGATGGAGTTGGCCTGAAAGCCAGGCTGTTTGCTATGAACAACGCTCTGTTTGAGGTTTGATGGTTGTTTAAAGGCAAGCAGTAGAGGTTTGGGGAAGGACTTGACGAGGTGCTCATCCGCATTGATAATGTGTTGCAGGTCACGAAGAACATGGCATAGTTCTTCGGCTCCTGGGGTGTACTGGACAACGAAGGGTACCCTGTCGGTTGCAGCACGTCTCTGTCTCCTGAGGTTCCTTGCTGTGGCACGTTGGAACTGCGGTCGATGAGTTGAGCATTGTACCCCATTCTTGAGGGAATTCCTGAGTCCTTCCAGGTGTCCATCACGTTCCTCCTCATCTGAGCAGATCCGATGTACACGTAGGGCTTGTCCATAGGGGATGGCTGTTTTAGTATGCTTTGGGTAGAAGCTGGAGAAGTGTAACATTGTGAGGTTGTCTGTGGGTTTGCAGTAGAGTGTAGTGCTGAGGTTAGTCCTTGATGGAGATGCATGTGTCCAAGAATGAGACAGATAGTAGAGAGTAGTCCATGGTGAGTTTGATGGTGGGATGAAACTTGTTGACATCACTGTGTAGTTTTATCAGTGACTTGAATCCCATTTACCACCTCCTGAGAAAAAGAATAAGAAATGACATCACCACAGGAAATGACATCACCAACCCAAAGAAAATCAAACACACAAAGAGAAAGCAGGCTACATGACCAGTGCATTACCCGGAGGCTCACTGAAGATGCTACCTAGTATGATGACGAAACATTTGAAAACAAACCTTCCAGCTCAGCGAGTAAACCTACATCCAGAACTTCAACCTGAGCTACAAATCTTCTCAAAACTTGCTAACACCTAAGAGTGCAATATGCTAAAACTGGCCTGAAAACAGGAAACCAATACCATCCAACAGAGCGCCACCCATGAATAGCTGTACTTCCTACACGAATGCCTGTGGAAACAGATACTACCTAAATGTACTGCCTAAGTACCTAAATACTACAAACCTCCCCTTAACACCCCACTAGCCAAATGATTGGCAGAACAAAATGGCCACAGAATGCTGAAAGAAATGATTAATGATGCCCACAACTGACTCCTTAAATACAACCAGGAAACATTGTGCCAAAAATCTTTACTCAGAAATGCAACAGACCATGAATGGACAGATACAGTATAACAAGCAATAGACATTAGATAGCAACAAACACAGAAATGATAAAAACTAGACCTGTAAAAAAAAAATGACAAACTTACACAAAATAACAACACTGACAACACAGAAACAAGGATAAAAAAACTTATCTGACCGACCCTTAACAGACACTGAAAAAGCCATCATAGTAAAAGAATTAAATTACAATTTCCAGGTTGTGGACAAGAAATCTTTCTTAGCAGCATTAGAAACAACACTGAAAGACAATCAACTGTCAAAGGAAACCCAGAAAACTATCAGACAGACTGTCACACCAACATTAAGCAGGAAAAAGGAAAGTAACACACTCAATACAAGAAAGAAAAGCACTAGAAATAGCAAAAGAAGATTAAAAAATTGCTATCCTATCTCAGACAAAGGATGCTTGACAGTTATTTTAAATCAAAGAGACTACATTGAGAAAGTGAATGCACTACTTGCAAATACTAATTCTTACCAACAAGTGGCAATAGACCTGACCCCACAACTAGAGAACCAAATCACAGCACTACTCAAAAAACTTCAGAAATCTTAGAATAAGATTTCCAAACAATGAAACCAGACAAATCCAACACACCAGGCTTCTATGAGTTACCCAAAATTCACAAACCAGGAGTCCTCCTCAGACCTATGGTCTCGCTACCTGGAACACCAATTTACAGATTGGCCAAGAATCTTTACCAAAGACTAAAACACTTAGTAGAAGACTCACACCACTCCATCCACTCCACCCAAGAATTCCTGAAGACCAAAGACACCAAGATAGAAGAGGATAAAATAATGGTCTCCTTTGATGTAACAGCCCTGTTCACATCCATCAACATCAACCCGGCAAAGGAAACACTGACTACACTATTAGAAGAACCAAAGACATGCACCAAACACCACCAACTTCATCAGCAAGGGCAATATCATCAAGCTAGTGGACCTATGCCTTACCACTCACTTCACCTTCAACAACAAAATCTGCAGACAAACCAACAGAACACCCAAGGGATCTCCTATATAAGGGTTCCTGGCAGAGGCAGTAATGCAGAGACTCTAACAAACAGCTCTGCCAACTATCCAACCCAAACTTTGGGTCCGCTATGTGGATAACACCATTGTCATCACTAAATGAAACAAATTAGAGGAAACCTTCAAGACTATCAATAATACCCTTACTGGCATAAAATTCACTGAAGAGGAGGAAAACAACAAACTGCCTAGATGTCACAGTCGAGCGAACAGCCAGTGGGGAACTTCAAACCAGCATCGACAGGAAAATAACATGTATGGAACAAATATTGAACTACAGAAGCAATCATCCCAACATCCACAAACAAAGCTACATTAGAACATTATTTCAACCAGCTACCATACATGCAGCACAGAGGAACTATGAACAGCAGAGGAAAATCACCTATACAGGGTATTCAAAAAGAACGGGTACACAATGAACACACTCTGCCGATTCCTCTGCACCAAACCCAAACAAGCAGACAAAACACGTCCAGAAACTCTAGCCACTCTCCCCTAATCAAAGACATCTTGGAAATGACTGCCAGACTACTCAGATCTCTTGGCAACATGGTAGCCCACAAACCCCCAACACACTAAAACAACAGCTAATGAATTTGAAAGACCCTATAATGGCAAGCAAAATTAATTTACAAAATACCTTGTAAGAACTATAACTGACACTACATTGGACAAACAGGCAGAAAACTAGACACCAGGATACATGAATGTCAACTAGCCACAAAAAGATATGACCCTCTCTCACTAGTATCCTTACATATGGATGAGGAAAGACACCACTTCGACTGGGACAACACATCCTCCTAGGACAAACCAAACAGAGACACGTACCAGAATTCCTAGAAGCATTACATTGCAACTGGCACCCTATCAACAAACACATTGACTTGGATCCCACTTACCACCCCCAAGAAAAAGAGCAGGAAATGACATCACCATAAGAAATGACATCGCCACAGGAAATAACATCACCAACCCAAAGAAACCCAAACACAAAAATAGAAAGAGGGCTACACCACCAATGCTTCATCCGGAGGCTCGGTGAAAATGCTACCGAGTGTGGTGACAAAACGTCTGAAAATGAACCTTCCAGCTCAACAAGTAAACCTACATTCAGAAGTCATAGAGATGTACAGCATGGAAACAGACCCTTTGGTCCAACCCGTCCATGCCAACCAGATATCCCAACCCAATCTCGTCCCACCTGCCAGTACCCGGCCCATATCCCTCCAAATCCTTCCTATTCATATACCCATCCAAATGCCTCTTAAATGTTGCAATGGTACCAGCCTCCACCACATCATCTGGCAGCTCATTCCATACACGCACCACTCTCTATGTGAAAAAGTTGTCCCTTACATCTCCTTAATATCTTTCCCCTCTCACCCTAAACCTATGCCCTCTTGTTCTGGACTCCCCGACCCCAGGGAAAAGACTTTGCCTATTTACCCTATCCATGCCCCTCATAATTTTGTAAACCTCTATAAGGTCACCCCTCAGCCTCCGATGCTCCAGGGAAAACAGCCCCAGCCTGTTAAGCGTCTCCCTATAGCTCAAATCCTCTAATCCTGGCAACATCCTTGTAAATCTTTTCTGAACCCTTTCAACTTTCACAACATCTTTCCGATAGGAAGGAGATCAGAATTGCACGCAATATTCCAACAGTGGCCTAACCAATGTCCTGTACAGCCGCAACATGACCTCCCAACTCCTGCACTCAGTACTCTGACCAATAAAGGAAAGCATACCAAACGCCTTCTTCACTATCCCATCTACCTGCAACTCCACTTTCAAGGAGATATGAACCTGCACTCCAAGGTCTCTGTTCAGCAACACTCCCTAGAACCTTACCATTAAGTGTATAAGTCCTGCTAAGATTTGCTTTCCCAAACTGCAGCACCTCGCATTTATCTGAATTAAACTCCATCTGCCACTTCTCAGCCCATTGGCCCATCTGGTCAAGATGCTATTGTAATCTGAGGTAACCCTCTTCGCTGTCCACTACACCTCCAATTTTGGTATCATCTGCAAACTTACTAACTGTACCTCTTAAGCTCACATCCAAATCAGTTACGTAAATGACAAAAAGTAGAGGATCCAGCACCGATCCTTGTGGCACTCCACTGGTCACAGGCCTCCAGTCTGAAAAACAACCCCCCACCACCACCCTCTGTCTTCTACCTTTGAGCCAGTTCTGTATCCAAATGGCTAGTTCTCAACCTGAGCTACTAATCATCTCAGAGGGAGGATCAGCATGGAACTGTTTCTTTGACCAGCAGCCTCAAAAAATGGACTGTTTGCTAAAACCATAACAAATCCAACCAGAGAAAAGCAGAGCTGGGGGAACTGGCCACTCCCCTTTTCCTAATTTTTTTAAATCTTAAAAGCTTCTTGAAGTAGATAAATCCAGACATTTTGGCCAGTCTGCCTCATACAACACTTCTGAAAAAATAGAGGACAACACAACCTTGTTAAATGAGCAGCATCGTCACAACACTTCCTGATACATCACCTATAGAACTCTTCCTTTCAGCCTTTCACATTGAAGTGCATAACTTCATATTTAGACATGGTTTGACTGCATTTATTTGCCACTCACTTAACTTGTCTAAACCACTTTGAAGCCTCTATATCTCCTCCTCATCACCCCACCCAATTTTGTTCAATTCGCAAACTTGGAAATGTTGCATTTGATTCCCTCATCTAAGTTATTATATATATATATATATATATATATATATATATATATATATATATATATATCACAAATAGCTGGGACCTTGTGATATCCCACTCGTCACTGTCTGCTACTCAGAAAAGGACCCACTTATTTCCATCTTTCTCTTTTTCTGTCAAACAATCCTTGATTACGCTAACCTTTGCCCCCATTCCATCTACTTTAAAGTTGCCCACAAATATCTTATGACTGGCCATCTGCCAATCCAAATATACCACATCTTATGGTTTTCTTCTTGTCTATTCTATGAGCTGTATCCTCAAAATAAATCTCCAGTATGTTTAAGCAGTTTGCCTTTTGTGTACTGTTTTTGCTGATTCCTGATGAAGGGCTTATGCCCAAAACGTTGATTCTCCTGCTCCTCAGATGCTGCTTGACCTGCTGTGCTTTTCCAGCATTGTGCTCGTGACTCTGAGCTCCAGCATCTGTAGTCCTCACTTTCTCCTACTGGGTATGATTAGTGTGCAATCTTCACTGCTGTTACTGGAAACGGTGTCAGAACCCATTGCTTTTGCAGTATCAGTGCCTCCAGCATTTATTTTTGAAATCACAAAGAGTAATTTGGATTGGCTGGAAGGCATAGTCACCAAATAAAGGGGTACCAATTTAAGACTAAGATGAGGAGAAATTTATATTTTCAGACGGTTGGAGCTTTTGGAACTCCTTACCACAAAGAGCTGGGAGGTCTGGGATGGTTGGTGCAGATCCGTGTCTAGTTAAGGCTGATAGGTAGATTCTTGACCAGTAGAGGAATCAAGAGTTACAGGAAAAATACATGAAGAATGTTGGATCAGCTATAATCCAATTGATTGGTGGAGTAGACTCAAAGGTATGAACAGCTGACTCTTGTTCCTATTTAGACGAGGCCAAGATGAATCATTCACTCTGTACCTCTGGCTGAAGATGGATGCAAAAGCTTGTTTTTTGCACTAATGTTGTGATTCCTCCTTCGTTGCAGAGTGAATATATGTGACGCCTCCTTTTCCAGCATTTAATTGGCCACCAGCCTTCAGTATTGGAACTGGCAAACATTGATCTGATTATTGGTTATGGAATCACTTAGTTCTGTCTATTGCATGCTCCTTCTACTGCATTGCATGCCAACAGTCCTGCATCAGAACTTCACCAGATTGAAACTTCACTTTTAGTATATCTGATCTCCCTAATTGCTCATATGATAGAGTGGAGAATATGCCTAGCCATGAGGTTACAGACTGCAGCTAAATACAGTTCACCACTGATAGCCTTCAGCTCTTCATGGATACTAAGATTAATGGGGAGAGTTCAAAGCTTGCCCCAATGTCAAGTTGAGACTTTCTCCTGAAATGAACGCGCAGTGATTACTACTACTGTCATTGCCATGGTCAGGGACACTTGTGATTGGCAAAATTGTGTGGACAAGATTAGGTTTTTTTTCAATCTCTTGGTCTCCTATTGTAGTATTTGTATAAGTATTGGCACTACACATCCACTCTACCCAACCAGAGAATATTGTGTCATGCCACCCTCACTGCTTCATCCAAGTATTGTTAATCCAGTACTTCTCCATGTTTATCAGCTGAGGTTGACAGCAGAGCTTGGACTTGGCTTTAGGTGGTGATCAGCAGGAAATTTCCTAACAGGCTACTTGAGTGAATGTCTTAAGATGTCATGGATCTGAAATCAATGTTGAGGTCCCAAAGAGCAATTCCTAATATCAGTCAAACCTCATGTTAGTAGCCAGGAACTAAACTCAATTAAAATGTTTAATGGAATGTCTTCCTTTAGAAATGGAAATTCTGTTACAGCTAAACACTAGCTCTATATAGACCATCTCAGAAGTACTTCTTACCTCAGGTAGAATGAATCAGTCTTTTAGAGGGTTACAGACGGCAAACTGGACTGCAAAGACACAGACCTGTCTTCCCTGCAGCACTGAAATTTAAGGGTCAATCTAATCAAGATGCTTAAAATGAATAAAGTATTTGATAAGGTAAAAGGAAAAAAGCTACTTCCTCTGCTGGGGAGAAGCAAGACGAACCTTAAAATTAGAGCAAGTCTGTTCGATGATGATGCTTCTTCACAAAAGATGCATAAAAATCAGAAACCCTCTCTACCCGCAAAAAAGCTGTTGAAGCAGAGGTTAATTTCAATTCAAAACACACGCATATTTTTGTCAGTCAAGATTATTAAGGATTACAGAGCCGAAACATCAATCATGATCAGAATGAATGGCTGAAATAGCAAAAACCCCCGTGGGCCTCCATTTCATACATTCCAATACGGTTCTATTTATTCGCAGAGTCAGCAAGGAAGCAAAATCAGATCTCTGAACTTTGCAAACTATAGTGTTACAAAAGCTTCATTTAAGTTTATATTTTTAAGAATACTAACTTGCAGTTTTAGGAATTAAAGCTGTAACCATAAAAGAAATGGGGCACAGGATTCAGAAAGTCATCAATGGCTTAAAGCAGTCAGCAAACAAACAGCTGAGGTATCCACAGCCATGAGGCTGTTAGATAGTGTGGGCTGTTCATAAGTTACAGGGGAAATAAACACTACAGCTGAGGTTATAACAGAAATGTTCAACAGCTATGGTGTTGCATAAGTTATGCTTACTTTATTAAATCTTATTGGTTAAAAAACAGGTTTTCTTTTGTATAAAACAATGAAATCCTGTGGCATAGTTCTATTGTTTAATTGCTGGGTGCTCAGATTTCTTTAAGCATAACAGTTCCTAATACAATAGTAACCATAGCATCATGAAACAAACATTCAAACAATATTCTTTTGAATAATTTCATTTCTAATATTTCCTGAAGGTTGCTACTGGCACCCTTGAAACAACACTGCTGCATAATACATCACATGAAATCTAATTGACAGCAATGAAGAAATATCGAAATCAAGTAATGAACTGCCCTTTCCAGCCACTTCACGAAGACTGAAACTTTGGCAGTTGGTGCCCAGAGATGATGCTGCGCTCGACTCCTTTCTCAGAGACAGCTGCCAAGCGAATCACCCCACCACTTGACCCATCTCGATCCATCGCAAGTGCAAGAGCTAAAACACAAACAGAAAATGGAATAGAATGAAGTAGATGGAAGAATCTCTTTACATTATGACCTTTTTGTTTAAACTGTTACTTTTCCTCAAGTAATTGACTTAGTATCTAGCACAACCCATCACTTTCAGTTGACAACAAAGTTACATCCTGTTTTCACTCAAAAATATTTTAGATATGCTCGCTGAATGATAAGGAGGAGAAAATTTGTCTGAATAGTTTACCTTCACATTTTGGATTAAGAGCTAGCCTTCTCTGTTATGCTGGCAGGCTGAGATTGGATTTGTAATCCATTACACTCACCAACTACAACAAAAAGTAAGCATTTACTAAATACCAAAACGTGTAAAATCAAGGAACCCAGTACCAAAAAACATGAAAACTTTGTAACATGAATGCAAGTGTTGTATAATGTTGAGCTGTGCAATATAATTTTGCTTTATGAAACTAAAGAGGGAAATTGTGAGCCTGAACAGTATCAAGAATCATTGAAGTTAAACACAATTTCCTGGTAACAGCTCTAATTATTTCAGCTGCAGATTGTTACAAAGTTGGAAGTGCCAAGTGCAGTAAAGAGTAGAAAATATCTGAATCCTGCAGACAGATAGCATTTCACATTCATTGTGGGTAAAAGAGACAAATCCAACTCAGCTTAAAAGAAACAATTTATATAACAGACTCAAGCTCACCAGACCAACCTTTAAATCAAAGGATGACTGCCACTGTGAAGGCAACAGTAACTGATAGAATAATGGAATCCCTACAGTGTGGAAACAGGCCACTTGGCCCAATGGGTCCACGCCGACCTGTTTCCCTTACCCTTTCCCTGCATTTCCCATGGTTAACCCACCTAGCCTGCACATCCCTAAACACTATAGGCAATTTAGCATGGCCAATCTACCAAACTTACACATCTTTGGACTGTGTGAGGAAACCTGCGCAGACACAGGGAGAACATGCAAACTCCACACAGACAGTTCCCCAAATGTGGGATTGAATCTGGATCCCTGGTGCTGTGTGGCAAGAGTACTAACCACCGAGCCCCATGCTGTTCATTAGTGTCTGGCCGGGACAGTGCTGTAGGTCCCATGGTTAAGGGAGATACACCTTGCCCCCGCCCACTTGTCCACAATAGCAACCATGTGGAGCTACCAGTCACTGTTTGATATCCCTGCGGGTGGCTGCTTCCCAGTATCTCATTGTTGAAAAATTCAAAAGGACTGAGAGGAGCAAATAGCTTTCCATCTTGTGGCCTGGAGATTTGAACTTTGCTTGCTTGTGTATTCTTTTTCCATCTTATTATCACAGAACCCCTATAATGTGGAAACAGGCCATTCGACACAAGACCACACTGGTGCTCTGAAAAGTAACCCACCCAGACCCATTCCCCAATCCTATTATCCTGTATTTACCCCAGACTAATGGACCTAACCTACACATCCTGAACACTACAGGCAATGCAGCATCGCCAATTCACCTAAGCTGCACATCTTTGGATTGTGGGATTTATTTTTTCTTTTGTTTCAGCAGCAGGA